>NC_080404.1:39567500-40167500 GCF_030265065.1 Corythoichthys intestinalis
TCTTGGACTAGTCTCCAGTCATTAAGGCACATATAAATAAACTTACATTAATTGTCACATACCAAGTAAAATATGAAGAACTTCAAAAATACCTAATACTGCACAGAATTTTAGGTTCAGCAGCATCCACGTGGTTTGATAAGATAAAACAATAAAACATTTAAATATGAACGTTATACATTGGAATTGACCACAAGGTTACCAGAACTAACAGGGTTTGATGTCATGCGCTGCATTCAAATATCATAATTGCGGAACTTCTGCAGCAGGCAGGAAGGTGAGTCACTAGCCCAACGGAAACGGCGATGGCAGAAATCGCCTAGTTAACACAAGGAAAAAGTTAGTGTATTAGCTATTTATAAAAAAAATGATACGTTACTGCAAAAAGTCCTATTGGACTTTTCATTGAAATTTCAGGATGAATTACTTGAGGATAACGAAGCTTCAGACGAGTGCATTCCTGACGCTTCTCGCTGGCAATGAAGATCCTCATCATGCACATTGATTTCTGTTTCAGCCTTTGGAGCCTCCAGCATGGGTTCCTTCTTATTTCTCACAGCCCAGTGCATTGACTGCAAACATTTTAAAAATCAGATCATAATACACAGTTTCCCTCGCTAAAATACGAAATTTAAACACCACGCACTGTTTTTACGGAGTCCTTTAAGGCTTGCCATTCTTGGAAAGGTATAGCAACTCCACTTCTTTTCCAAAGATCGTAATTTTTTCTTTTAGTGTCATTGCATAAAACCTCTTTGGCTTCCTGTAGCTTCTGAAACTCGGCCACTGTAAAAATGAAAAAATAATTTTGCTTTAACAAAACAAAATTTAACAACATTGACAGATACAATTCACTAAAATAGAATAGAATTTTTTGTGTAGCTGGAAAATGATGAAAGAAAACAAGCTGAATTACTTCATTCACTCATTGGCTGCCAGTGACAGTGATAGACATCCAATCCATTTGAAGTCCGAGCCTTTTCATTTGATGCGAACGCTCCCAGTTCAACTGGATTGGACGTCTACAAGTGATGAACTAATTCAAATTCCCAGTAGAAGGATGAAAATACCCTCATACATTAACGTCAGTCATTCTCAGTGGCACTGAAAGAGTTAAATACTGTATAGAGTACCTGCTTTGGGGTTGTCTAGGTGTTTGTCTGGGTGACATGCCAAGGCTCTGATCTTGTATTCGTTCAAAATTTGTTCTGTCTGCAAGGACAAAAATAGCCAAGGTAGGAATATGTAATTGAACATTTGTATAACCATATTGTCAATATTTACGTTTGCATAAATACAAGGGCGTAGGTTTGGTCTCAACATTGGTAGGGACCCTATTACAGCATAACCTGCATGTACAGTTTTTGCTGGGGATGGGATATTAATAAGACCAAACAGATTGGGTACATTTGTCAAAAATAGCTGGTTACTACATTAAAAAAAAAAAAAAAAAATTTAAATTCAAATTATTTTCATAGGGAGAAAGTCATTTTTCAAAATACTTGCATTATATAAAGGAAATTTACAGTGGTTGTGTTTTTTGGGGGGGGAAGGGGGGGGCGGGTGGCTTAAAATGTGTATAGGCTGCTAAAATAAATATTTTTTTTAAATGATGTAGAAAATAAATACATTTTAATTAATGAATAAATGCACAAATGCACAGTTGAAATAAATTTGACAGTAGAAAACATAGAGGAAGACACCTCTAAGTAGCTTTGTACTCTAGTTTTACAGGTTAGCAAATTCACACAGTTTAATGTTATGCTAACTCTAACGCAGGTTGGACTTTCAGTCGCAAAATTAGTGGTGTGTTCCCCACCGCCACAACATTGACATCTTTTTACATTACTTGCAGTGGCTGCTGCTGGCCGAAAAAAAACACACACACAAAAAACTTCTATTATCCCTCCTCTTCAAAGGGGGCAGAGGAGGCGACATATTGACATGTATTTCTGTTGGGATTGTGTGAATGTGGGGGTTCTAGTCATCAGCCAATCAAACGTGCGTTAGAGGGGAAAAAATGGACCGGCACATTCCACAAGTGAAAAGGGGTAAGTCTGAACATAATGAAAGTAATTCACTTAATAATGGTAGGGTCAATTCTCTCCTAACAACACAAGGGAAGACAATCTAAATGACCTTTATAGCTGAACTCATTGTATAATGCAAATAAGGTTGCTTAAAAATTGGTGGGGACAATTTGAGCAAACATGAAAAGTTGCTAGTGTTATGTCCCTACCGTCCCTAGGCCAACCTACCCCCTTGCATATATATAATGCAATCAATATCCATTTCTCTGCGTTATTTTTGTTGATTTATGGCTTTAATTGTCAATAAGATAAGAAAAAGTAAGGGGAAAACCATCTTTAGATTTGAAACGAGAAGTCAAAACTCTTCAAATCAGCTGACAGCAAAAACATTTAACTTTTAATGCGCATTATGTATTAATCCAGTTCGGATAGTCTCTTAGTTTGGGTTAATAACTCACGGTTTAACTACGCGCCGAACATCATACATTAGCAACTTACCGATGATAACTCATCACATCCTAATAAACCGTAATAATCTTCCAAATCCTCAGGTCTGCAGTTCAAAACGGCCTCCATTAAACAGTGTAATTGATGACTCTTCGAAACTCGCAGTTTGAAAACCCACAACAATTGTCCAATCTAAGGGAATTACGATTTTCTAAATTATTAAATTGTGGCATAAAATTGTGTTTTTCAGTGGAAACAGACGTCAGTCAGTACGTCTGTCAGTACATAGATACCATATGTGTAAGTCTAGAGAGTGTGTCGGCGGCGGAAGTACCTGGCGGCCATCTTGGATCAGATTATTTCTATACAGGGGGAGTGGGAGTTAATTTAATGCATTTCTGGCAATTATAGCTATTCCAAAAAATACATACGGTACTCAGTATACATATTGTTATCTACAGGGTGTCCCAACATAATGTATACACTCTTAAAGTTTGACTTTAAATAGCTAGTATTTTTTTTTCTATTTCAGATTTGATTTTGGAGTAAGAATGACAGATACTGGGCTTACGTTCGTTTGATCAAAAAAAAAAAAAAAAAAAAAAGGTTCCGAACACATTCTAGAAATGTGAAAATAAAGCTAAAGTGGCAGGACGCTTCACGCGTGTTTCACAGAGAATCATAACTGCAGTTACTGGGCACAAGAAAACTCATCTTACAGTGGAACGTCACTTGAATTTGCCTGGAGTCACTGTCTGGTGTGGACTTTCAGCCAGCGGACTTATTGGACGATTTTTTACCCCCCGAGGCAGAGACTGGGTTGAATTATCTCGTGTTGGGGCATCTTTGTGGAACTCACGCGTAAAGCGTCTTGCCACCTCAGCTTTATTTTCACATTTTCTGAATGTTTTCAGAACAAAAAAATGTATTTGCTCGAACGTAAGCCCAGTATCTGCCGTTCTTTCTCCAAAATCAAATCTGAAATAGAAAAAAAATATATTAGCAATTTAAAGTCAAAGAGTGTATACATTATTTTAGTGCTGCAACGATTAATCGATTAACTCGAGTATTCGATTAGGAAAAAAAAGATTTAAATTAAATTTTGCTGCTTTGAGTATTCGTTTAGTTAAAGTGGCGTTGTAATGGTTTGTTTTGAAAGTGTTTGCATTTAGTTTTATTGATTTGGGTGGATACACTGCCCTCTAGTCTGCTTCATTTCACGTGACTGAATCCAGCTGCTCCCTGTTAAGACCAATATAAGCTAAGTTTTTGTTTGAGCTAATGTTTTTAATGCGTTTGTAATTAGTTTGTAGGTATATTTGGCCGTTTTTTTTTTTTTTTTTTTTTTTTTGTGAGAATAAGTGTCTGGACTATTTGTTAAGAGCACTGTTTAAAAGAAAAAAACTTAGCATATAATAGCATTTAAGCTAGTGGACTTTAGCCAATCGTTCTTTTGTTGTACATAGATCCTCATTTATCTATTTATACTGTTTGAGGCTCAGCTCAGGTATTTTAATTTTGTATGTTTCTTATCCGATTACTCGATTATTCGAACTAACAACTTTATCGATTAATCGACTACTACAATAATCGATAGGTGCAGCCCTACATTATTTTGGGACACCCTGTATACATGAGTGGCCCCGACGCCAAATGGCTAACAAGTGACAATGCTCGTTCACATTGGCTCACACGGCGAATCAGATATCTAGAGATATTTATGATATCTAAGTCGTGACCGTCTTATTACTGGTACTGGCGGATGGTAGTTCTTCATTGCATAATACCACCTAATGTACAGAAGTGAGAAAAAGGATTTTAGGAGACTGCAGTTGATTAAAAAATAAAATAAATATATGATACACGATGCGTTTGAGTGACTTCCTACTCTACGACACATGACGACTCTTAAAGAGACACACATGCAACTGACATAAACAAGAAAAAGAAAAAACGGATAGTCATGGTAAATTAGACAGGAGTGACTCGTCGATTTGAAAAAAAAAAGAAGTAATATTGAAATACTTATAAATAATTGACAATATTTGAACGCAGCACTTTTTAAAAATATTGGTTTCAGCCAGCGACGTAAAATGGGTGGGGGTCGTTTCTGTCGTTCCTTCTCGGGGAGTGTACGTCACGTGACCTATGCAAATGCACCAGCTGTCTGGAGGGGGAGGGGTTTGCTCACTTCGCTCGGCGGCTCTGCGGGCTGAAGATGGCGGACGCAGAAAACAGTGTCGGAACGGCCTTCTCGGGCGCCTCCGATATGGACGAGCCTGCCGCTAAAAAGCCGAAAATTTCCTTGGCGGCCAACTTCGGCCTCAAAATCACCGACGCCAATAAAATGCCGTGCGTGTCTGGAGTCGCGGAGAGTTTGGAAGCCGCGGTGAATCGCGCCCAGCCAGCGGAGAGGGAAGCAAAGCCGGCGATGGCGGTCGAGCAGGCCCCAGGAGCGCAAGGCGGAGACAACAATGGCCATGGACTGCTCGTTTCCGAGCCCTTTAAGCCCGCGGTGACACCAGACGACAGCGCCGTGCTTGGGACTTTCGAAACCAGTGCGGGTAGGTCGAAGGCGCACGTATTTAACGCATTCAAGAGCTTCTCTCTGGCATGTTCACGTTTTCCCAAAATTGAGCGCCAACTCATTGAAATAATGAGGGACAGTTCTTAAATGTTTTATGCAACAAACAACTGAATCTGGCAGAAAACTTTTCCTAGTCATGGTGACTCGTAAAGGAGATTTCATGAATGGACTTTTTCTCACGAGACACTAAACTTTGGAGCGACGTAGCGTAACTTTTTAGTTCCCGTACAGAAGTTACCCGTTGAAGTTGTTGTCAAAGTTTTTAAAATGTGAAGTTAGCTGGCACTGTAGGATACATCTGCACTTGTAGTAGTATTTAAAGTTCTTCCGATGTTTTCACTCAGGTCTCATTGGGTGTGTCAATCACTCCTCCAATGGGTTGGCCGTCACACCGGAGCATGTCACAGAAGACGATGACCGATCGTCTCATGCCAGCTCCAGCGACTGGACACCTCAACCGCATATCGGTAAGTAGTAAAAGTACCTTGCTGAATTGTAGGGGTGTGACAAAATATCGAAATGGTGATGTACCGTGACACTTTGTATACAAAAGGTTATCGATATGCACCTGCCCAGAATCGAGATATCGTTTTAAAAAGGTGTCAATGTCTTAAAAAATAGAAAGAAATCAACTACCAAAATCTTCCACCATAATAGTGTCTCAGTTAACTCCAAGACAGCATTGACTTGCACGACGCCGAATCCATCTAGACTGGGAACTAGGGCTGCAGCTATCAAATATTTCCGTAATTGACTGAAAATTCTATCGAGTAATCGGATAAAGCATTTTTTTTAAGGTAAAGAGCAATTATAAATATACATGAGAAAAAGACATTTAATCCAATATTGAACCATTTTCAGTCAATCAATGTCTTTATTTTCGATGTACATTGTTGAAAACAGCCAACAATTGCGTCTCAGATGTGACTTGAAAAAAAAAAATCACTGCTTTCACTCAAAAAACTTCTAGATCTTATTAAAAAAAAACAATTTCTTACCTAAAAATGTAATTACGCTTGATAACACACTTCACTTGAAAGCTACGTGTTTTTCCCACGTGTTTCAATTGAATTTCCATTTGTGTCAAGCTATTTTTAAGTTCTAGTTAAGTTTTAAGTTAGTTTAGCTGAGCTAAAACTGACAGTTAGCTTTATCATGTTTTAATTTTACACCCTCATCACTCTACAGCACTGTGTTTTTACGGATTAAATGAAGCCTGTACGTAAGACACGTTAGCCACGCATCGACAGTGGTCATAATCAATAGAAACGTAGCCCTCCGAAGGGCTAACGTTACGTGAGCGAGTGACAGTAACGTTATATTAGTGCTGAGAAGTCTAATGCTTAAAGATGGCGGCTGTTTACTAACGCTGCCCAGACGCGGCCGAGTCTCTCATTTCGCATCTAGTTCTAAATGCATGCTATATCTATAAGACGCCTCGGACATTACCTGCTACCACACTAGCATCATGCAGGCGTAGTTGTTAGCAACGTCGGCGTAGTTTGTGGCGGCTGTCGACTGCATTAAGTTTTTTTTTTTTTTTTTTTTTTTTGAAATTGCTTCTTCCTCTACGCGCGTGTTGTCAGCGCGTTGTCCCGCATTAAAAGTAGTCCGGGCAAAACGTGATGCTTAGAGCTGGCAAAATCAAACGATTCCTCGAGGTGAATAAAATTACTCGGATCAGTTTTTAAACTCGAGTTGCTCGAGTATTCGTTTCAGCTCTGCTTGAAATATTGCTCAAATAGAGCAGAGAGAAAACCGATCATTCTCAGGCTCATCCTCAACCCATTTTTATTTTTTTATGACTGTTGTCAAGTCCAACCCTTCCCCAAAAACCGTGTTCAAGGCAAGCTAGGCGCTAACGCACAGCTGCACCGCTACCGTAGCGCACCGACTCTCCTGCTCTTTGATGACGTAATTGCTGCATGAATTCCGATTTGGGAGACTTGGCAGTTCAGACCGCCACGACATTCAGGAAAAATGTGGCCCAGATCGGATTTAAACCACATACGAAAGGGACCAGATCGGATTCGAAATGGTCTACTTCAATGCTTCTTGTCCCGTTCAGACCGTTAAGTCAATGCCTCACTCGAGTCATAAAAACACGAAAAAATCGGATTCGTGCATTAAGACCTGCAGTATGAACCTAGCCTGATTAACTTTGAGGAGTGTGGCAGGAAACCTGCCACGCAAAAAAAATACAAATGTGCTGACTGCTTTACGGCATACGTCACTTCCTCCTTTCCCCATTCATTATAAACACGGAAGTTGATGCAGACGCGTGAATTCTGCAAAGATGGCAGCGCAACAAAAGAGACAAAAACAAAAAGTTTAGTCCGAGGAGACAAAAAAAAACAGGGAAATGGAGGCTACCAGGATAAAAGGACACTCAAGGGGCGTCTGAGTCAGAGAGCCGGTGGGGGAATACAGTAAAAAATCCAACGTTTCTTACTATCAATTAGTGCTGCAATGTTTACTCGATTAACTCGAGTAATTTGAGTAATTAAAGATTTGAATGAAATATTGCTGCTTTGAGTATTCAGTTTGTTTTGAAAGTGTTTGCGTTTAGTTTTATTGATTTGGGTGGATACGCTGCCCTCTAGTGGCAACAGTGAATATGACATAACTCATTTCACATGGTTGAATTCAGCTGCTCCCTGTTAAGACCAACATAAGCTAAGTTTTTGTTTGAGGTAATGTTTTTTTTTTTTTTTTTTTTTTTTTTTTTTTTTTTTTTTTTTAATGCATTCGTAATTTAGTTTATGGGTAAATGTAGTCATGTTTTGTAGGAATATGTGTTTGAACCATTTGTTAAGAGCATTGTGAAAAAAAATATTTAAAAAAAAAAAAAAAAAAAAAAAAAGAGGATTTTATAGCATTTAAGCTAGCGGACTTTTGCTATGTAAGTTAACCAATTGTTCTTTTGTTGTACTTTGATCCTGATTTATTTTTGTATACTGTTTGAGGCTCAGCTCAGGTATTATCCGATTACTCGATTGTTCGAACTAACTAGTTCATTGATTATGCGACTACTAAAATAATCGATAGCTGCAGCCCTATTATCAACATCGTCAAATGCTATTGTTTAGCCACTTGTGAATTCATTACCTCATTACTATTCATCCGTCACACGGAAACAGAAATGTTGTTTAATCCATCTGCTGCCGACCGGGAGACCATGATTTTACAACACTGTGCGCTGGTCATCATTGGTCATCCGCTTTTCCGCTTTTGTCCACCTGGGTGGCTAAAATCGACCAAAACTGAAAAGTTAACTAGTGTTGTATAGTGAATTCATTTGAGGTTTAAAAAAAAAAAAAAAAATTTTATTGAAGATCATTCAGAAAAAATAATCAATTTCATTTTATTTTACAAACAGGAAATCTAGCAACCCATTTTTCAATACATTATCCCATTAAAAAGGGCTTGCATTTTTGTGCTTATTACTTAGTATGGGGGTGAGAAAAATATATTTAAGACAGAAGTTAGTCACTTTATTAACTTTTAGGGACATCCTGATCGCATATTTTTGCACCCGACTCCAAGTCATGTGATTTTGAGAAGCTGCCGATACCCAGTCCTGATCCAATACAGAAATTTTTCTTTTTTTTTTTTTCTTTTTTTTTTAAACAAATGTTCCAATCATGTTACAGCACTGTACTGTTTACAATACTTCCTTTTCTGCTTTTTCTAGGAGTGTTGCTGAGTATAAAATGTACATATTTTGTTTCTTTTCGCAATGCCATTGTATTTCTGGATTATTTTGCTACTTTTTAGCCCTCAAGAAATCAAATAAATATTAAAAAAATAAACTAAAATACTACATATACCTATACTTTTCACCCGATTTCTGAAAAAGGCAAAAACTCCAGCACCAACAACTTCTGCCATGTCTAACATGGTAAGTGGCTAACTGCTTGCATGCTAACATAAACGACAACAACTGAATTGATTGAATTTTTATAATAATGCTTTTAGTCATTAGGAAAGCACGCCACTGTATGATGATGTCTTCTTGGACAGGTTCCTACAGTTTCATCCAGCAACACATCAGAGAGACTGACCCAAGGATCATTTTAAGGGAGTTGCTGCCAGAGACTGTCCTGCCGCCAGATTTAGACGACATGACGCTGTGGCAGATAATCATCAATATCTCCGAACCTCCTAAAAGAAAGAAACGCAAGGATATTAACACCTTGGAAGATGTGGTCAGGCTTCTCCATGAAAGTAAAAAGATTCTTGTGCTGACAGGTGCCGGGGTAGGTGTCTTGCTGTGTCCCAAAGTAATTTTTTGTTTAAACATTTTTTTATCATTATCAGAGGTCTAAGAAAGCCATGATATGCATTAGGGCGTGTGACAAAATATAAAAATGGTTATATATCGTGGGACTTTGTGTCCTAAAATGTTATTGATATGCTCCTGCAAAGAATTGATCCGTCATGTTAAAAATGCGTCACTCTTTATTTAAAAAAAAAAAAAAAAAAAAAGATAGAAAATCAACAGCAAATGACCTGAAACGCACCACAGTAAAAATCATTGGTTGCCATCGACTGCCATAGACATCCAATCCACTTGAAGTGGGAGGGATGGCAGCGGATGAACGAATGTTCATTGGACGTCTACTTGTGATAAACTCAATTCAATTCGCAGCAGAATGATGAAAAGAGCTTGTTTTTCTATTTATTACTTGTATACTAAAATATTGTAGAATTATTTCCTGACCCATGTATCGATAAATGTTATATCACCATATTGTGAGCAAAGACTTCATAATGTATTGACGGGAAGGGGGCGTGGGGCCAATTCATGCGGGCCTATCTCCGTCAAAGCTGATAGAGTGTAAAAACACAAAGCGCTTTTTCTGTTGAAAATTCTTGTGAATAAATGCTTAAATCCCTGAATTCTTTATAGATATGGACGTAAAACAGTCTTGATTCTTGTTTAGTAAAAAAAAAAACGCGCAGTTAACATTTATTTTACGTAAATATGTCAAATGTGCTGCTAGTCTTTAAATCACTGTGGTGACACCTTGTCATCACAAATACTAGTAGCTTTTTCTGTTGAAAATTCTTGTGAATAAATGCTTAAATCCCTGCATCCTTGATAGATATGGATGTAAAACAGCCTCGATTCTTGGTTAAAAGCAAAAACAAAACGTGCAGTTAGCATTTATTTTACGTAAATATTGCGAACTATGACGCCAATGCCGTAGCAGCTAATTTCTCCCATTGATTTTTTTTCGCAATGTTTCAAAATGCATGCATGGTACCAAAAATATAATAATAACCTTGAATCCTCTAACAAATCATTCCTGGGACGATCCTTCCTGTTCGTATGCAGTACAGCTTTTGTACTTTTTCGACCTAAATCCGGCGTTAGATCGCTGCATGTGACCGACCGACAATAAATGAAGCAATGTGTTGGACAGCCCTCTTCGGGGAGGCGTGATGCAGTGAATGGGGAATGTGTCATGTCAATACATTATGAAGTCTGTGTTGTGAGATAATAGTTATCGTGAGCCTTGTATTGCATATCGTGTTATGAGATACCCAGAGTTTCCCACCCCCAAATTATTTTGACATACAGTACTTTGAGCAACAGTCTTTCACATAAAGGTAATTTATACTAGGTGTTGTCTGTGTTTTTAACCCCGTTTTTTTTTTTTTTTTGCTCTTTTCTCAGGTGTCTGTTTCATGCGGGATACCAGATTTCCGCTCCAGAGATGGAATTTACGCTCGTCTTGCCGTTGATTTTCCTGATCTTCCAGACCCACAAGCTATGTTTGACATTGAATACTTCCAAAGAGATCCGAGGCCATTTTTCAAGTTTGCTAAGGTTTGCTCGATGTATGTTTATTCTTGAGAAGTCATCGGAGGTGTGACGTGCATGTCGGTTGTGCTCAGTGCATCCTCTTTGCCACAGGAAATCTACCCGGGTCAGTTTCAGCCCTCGCCCTGTCACAAATTCATATCTATGATGGACAAGCAGGGCAAGCTGCTCCGCAACTACACGCAAAATATCGATACATTAGAACAAGTAGCCGGAGTTCAGCGAATCATCCAGTGTCACGGTAAGAAGTGGCAATGTTGACTCAAAATCATTTGGGGAGAAATACATGTTTACAAAAAGTCTAAAAAGCACTCTTTTAGGGTCATTTGCGACTGCATCCTGTCTTATCTGTAAATACAAAGTGGATTGTGAAGCTATAAGGGAAGACATCTTTAACCAGGTATGTATAGAAATATTTTAAACTCTGCTTAAGCAATGCTTTGCAGTTCCGAAAAGCCTGTTACTTCAAAATAGTCGAACCTACTTTTTAAAGCGGGTTTTCTGATATAAAATTCCAATAGCAAATTAGTTTAAAGAGCATTCGACAGGAGAAAAAAAGTCATAAATAGCATTATTATGTGAATTAGAATCATATTTTGAGACGATTCGACTATATACAACAATTTAGCAAAGCGCAGATGACGAGAAATTAATCTTTTAATCTGTCGGTTAGCCACGCCTACCATTATAGGGCTCAAGCCTCCCCAACAGGTGGATGACGTCAGCGGGAGACTGGACTCATCGGTTTTACTATATAGCCCATTGAGGGGGAATTATTCAGAATGAGGAAAACGCGACAAAGAGAGCTGCAAAATGTCATTGTTTTAGTCTCTCCAATATTTTTACAGGATATTCTTTTTATCCAAGTATTTTTCCCCAATAGCTAAATAAATGGCTTGAGAAGGACCAGTCAGCCCGTCGAGGGGGAACTATTCACAAAGAGGAAAACGCGACAAAGAGATCTGCAAAATGTCATTGTTTCTGTCTCTTCAATATTTTTACAGGATATTCTTTTTATCCAAGTATTTTCCCCAACTGCTAAATAAATGGCATGGTCATGACAAATAACAGTCTTGTGCTAAATGGAATATGAAATAATAGAAATGCACTTATTCAGGACGACATGGCAAAATTACTCCATAATGGTCAAAACTGTCGACTTCACCTTTACTGTCGCACCTCCCGAACGATATTTTATGACACCTAAATCGGACATATGTCATTTCCCTTCCCCGGCTTCGGAGAATGTAAACAAACCAAGAGGCGTGACAGCGAGCCGACATGCTAACCCGAACCGAGTGATGTTTCAAAGTCTTCGAAGCGGAAAATCACACATAACTAGCCCGGATTATTTGACATGACGACTGGGTTGTCGATGTTTTTAGGCGGAGAGCAATTTACAGTTCGTTCCCCGGAGGAGGCCGGCTGCAGTTGTTGTGCAGCTAACGTGCAGCTAATGTGCATGAGGAGAGCTTTTTATATGCCTTTCAATGATGAAATGAAAGTTTATAGTGTTTACCTTGTAATCGCTGTATTCGTATTTGACATAATCCAAAACAAGATGTTTACTCACTTCCTCGTAAGTCCAATGGTCCCACAATAGTAGGGCTTGTTTTGGCCAATATCCACGGTGAATGGGAACCTTTTGAAACTCCAAAAAGGCGCACATGCCTCTCCCTCATACAGCAAGATTTTTCTGCAGCCGTTTGGCTGGCGTGATGCGAAAAATAAACGTATTAATCCAAAAAATCAGCTGAATCCTTCGTCCTCATACACAACAGTAGGCTGTATAGTGAAGAGGAGCCCTTCTCCCGTACACGTCACAGCGCCCTCCTCCTCAATGCAGGACCGAAGCAGGAAGTCACTCATTTTCATGGCGCGGGATTCAAAAAAACTAAATAAATATAGCGGTCGCTTCCACACACATCCAAGTGGTCCATATCATTAAGGAGCATACAATACCACGTGTATTATGAAATAAACATGCTTTTTCGTGTCACATGCACTTTAAGGTAGTGCTGCAACGATTAATCAATTCATTGGATTCATTCGATTAGGAAAAAAAAGGTCAGATCAAATTTTGCTGCTTTGAAGATTCGTTTAATTAGAGTGACGTGATGGTTTGTTTTGAAAGTATTGCATTTAGTTTTATTGATTTGGGTGGATACACTGCCTTGTGCCTTGTATTGGCAGCAGTGAATATGACATAACTCGTCTAACATGGCTTAAACCAACTACTCCCCGTTAAGACCAACATAAGGTATGTTTTTGTTTGAGCTAATATGTTTGTTTATGCATTCATTATTTAGTTTAGAAGTATATTTAGTGTTTTTTTTTGTGGGAATGTACAGTATGTTTGAACGATTTGTTAAGTGCACTGTAAAAAAAAAAAAAAAGTTTGCATTTTATAGCATTTAAGCGAGAAGACTTTTGCGATGCAATTCAGCCAATTGTTCTACTTAGATCCTCATTTATTTTTCTTATATCATTTGAGGCCAAGCTCAAGTATTTTTATTTTTAAATGCGTTTATTGCTTTTGTGAAATGAAAGTTCAATGCTGCATCGTTTGAAGAAACACTCAGGAATTTTTATTTTGTATTCGGATTGAATGCTCTTTTGGAAGTGTAATCTTGGCAAGCCAAAATATATGTAATTACAAGGATAAACAGTTGTTACATTGTTTTACATGTCCTAAAATTTATCCTGCAACACATTAAATGTTCGTAATCCGATTACTCTATTTTCGAACTAACTAATTGATAGATTAATTCGAGAACCTAACTCTACTAACTGTTATTATGATTATGTGTGTGAGTGTGGGCGTAGAGGTGACGTCAAAGAGAGGCGTCGTTTTAAACGTGTGTTTTAACGTTGACTGCTCCTTATGACCGGCGCACGAAGATGGGGAAATGCAAACTTCAACACAAGTGGTTGGAGAATGAGCATGCAAAGCATATGCTCCAAGTCTCCCCTTGGTTGATATGTAGTGTTTTTCACGATGGTATTCTCATTTTTCTAGTTTGTGTGACATCATGGTTGTTTTTTAAGGGTGTGTAGTACTTCATATCTGGCAATACGATTTGTATCACGATTTGATTCGATCCCAATGCTACACTTCAAGACAGTTATTGTGATCTTTTAATATCACTTTAGAAAAAAAAAAAAAAAAATGGACACAAAAGTATGCTTATATCAATTATTCATGAAAACTGATCCAGCACTCAAGTAAACATGTTTTTGTTTTATGTTTGAACTAGGGCTGCAGCGATTGAATATTTTAGTAATCGAGTAATTGACTGAAAATTCTATCGAGTAATCGGATAAAACTTTTTTTTTTTTTTTTTTTAGGTAAAGAGCAATTATAGATATACATGAGAAAAATACATTTAATCCAATATTGAACCATTTTCAGTCAATCAATGTCAATGTCAATCTCAGATGTGACTAGGGAAAAAAAAAATCACTGATTTAACTCAAAAAAACTTCTAGATCTTATAAAAAAAATATTTCTTACCTAAAAATGTAATTGCCCTTGATAACACACATCACTTGAAAGCTAAGTGTTTTTCCCACGTGTTTTAATTGAATTTCCATTTGTGTCAAGCTGTTTTTAAGTTCTAGTTAAGTTTTAGGTTAGTTTAAACTGTAAGTCTTGATAGGATTTTGAGTTTTTTGCAGTGTTCAAAATAAATGTATGATACCTGCTGTATTGGAGCACATTAGGGACCAGTGCTACTTGGTGTTTTATTCAGCAATGACTACTGAGCTAAAACTGACAGTTAGCTTTATTATGTTTTAATTTTACACCCTCATCACCCTACAGCGCTGTGTTTTTACAGATTAAATAAAGCCTGTATGTAAGACACGTTAGCCACGCATCGACAGAAATCAATAGAAACCTAGCCCTCCGAAGGGCTAACGTTACGTGAGCGAGTGACAGTAAAATTATATTTATTAGCGCTGAGAAGTCTACTGCTTAAAGATGGCGGCTTTTTACTAACGCTGCCCAGACTTGGCCGAGTCTGTCATTTCGCATTTAGTCCTTAATGCATGCGATATCTATGAGACGCATCGGACACCACCTGCTACCACACTAGCATCATGCGGGCGTAGTTTTTAGCAACGTCGGCGTAGTTTGTAGTGGCTGTCGGCTGCAGCAAGTTTTTTTTTTTTTTTTTAATTGCATCTTCCTCTACGCACGTGATGTCAGCGCGTTGTCCCGCATTAAAAGTAGTCCGGGCAAAACGTGATGCTTAGAGCTGGCAAAATTAAACGATTCCTCGAGGTGAATAAAATTCCTCGGATCAGTTTTTAAACTGGAGTTGCTCGAGTGTTCGTTTCAGCTCTAGTTTGAACAACATATGGCTTTCATTATAATATTTTCTCCTTTTTAGTGTAAACCTGCTTTAGTGCAAACCAGCCTTAGTACAGACCTGCCTCAATGCAGGATTCTAAATATGAAAATGTATAGCATGTCAATAACCAGCCTTAGTACAGACCTGCCTCAATGCAGGATTCTAAATATGAAAATGTATAGCATGTCAATGACAAAGTTTTTTTGTTTTTTTTTAAATGGCAGGTCAAAACATTAGCTTGAGCATCCGGTCATACCAACCACCACAGGGCTAAAAGGCAAAAAATAACTTGTTCAAGTTAGAACTGAGCAACATACATGAAGTGAAAGTGACTCCATGTTTATGTTTTTGTAGTAAAAGCAGTAAAAAGATATATATATTTTAGGGCTGTCAAACGATTAAATTTTTTAATCGAGTTAATTACAGCTTAAAAATTAATTAATCATAATTAATCGCAATTCAAACCATCTATAAAATATGCCATATTTTTCTGTAAATTATTGTTGGAATGGAAAGATAAGGCACAAGATAGATATATACATTCAACATACGGTACATAAGGACTGTATTTGTTTATTATAACAATAAGTCAACAAGATGGCATAATCTGCGTTAATTGCGTCAAATATTTTAACATGATTAATTTAAACAATTAATCAACGCCCGTTAACGCGATAATTTTGACAACCCTAATATATTTATATGAATTAACATTCGTTTATTCGCCCCTCCCAATCAAAATGGATTGAAAGTATCACATGATCAACACCATAATAGTCATTTTGTTCTATTTCTATTCTACGTTCTTCTTGCAGCGCGTCCCCCATTGTCCTCGGTGTCCAGATATTCCTTTGGCAATAATGAAACCCGACATTGTCTTCTTTGGAGAGAATCTTCCAGAAATGTTCCACCGAGCCATGAAGCAGGACAAGGACGAAGTAGATCTTTTGATCGTCATCGGCTCTTCACTGAAAGTCCGACCGGTCGCCCTCATCCCGAGTATGCTTTTTCACGGACCATAGCGAATGAAATTGTGCGCATAGAGTCGTGCCAACAGGTCTTCTTGTCATCCCAATCCAGACTCCATTCCTCATGAAGTGCCTCAAGTCTTGATCAATCGGGAGCAGCTGCCTCACCTCAACTTTGACGTAGAGCTGCTGGGAGACTGCGACGTCATTGTCAACGAGCTCTGTCATCGGCTGGGCGGAGACTTTGAGCAGCTCTGCTACAATACCGTAAAACTCGCCGAGATTACGGAAAAACCCCCTCGGTTACTGGAGCAGCAGCAGCCGCCGCATGAAGCCTTGTCCGCCGCCTGCGACAGAACACCAGAAGAGCCGAAGAATGACAGTACAGACTCTGTTCTAAAGCCTTCACCGCCAAGTCCGAATGTCACAGAAACCGACTGTCACGTCGCACCTCGAGAGCCTTGTCCTAGCCAAGAGTCACCGGTTAAAGACTCAACCAAAGAAGAGGGCACGGAAGAAAGGAGTCAATCTTCCCACCATGAATTTCGGCGACGGTGTTGGATGAATCGGATCAACCGAAGTCCCATTAGCAAGCGCCTTGACGGTAAGAATCGCCTCTGTCTAGCAGATATCAATTTAGACTCTAAACCTGTATCATTAAATTTAAATATGTTATCGGTGATGCAAATATTTGCACACAATAGTTGACACGTAATTACATTCAACCTGATTTATGATGGGGGATGTATTTAAAACCAGACCATGAAAAAATATCTTCAGTTTTAACCGTAAACACAATTCAAAGCAGTGTTTCCCAACCTAAGTCACAAAAAATATGAACTGAAATGAAAATGTCATTTTTTGAGCGTGCCTCTTAAAATCCACAATAATGAAAAATACTGAAAGGTAAATCCACAAAATAATGCAAACAACAGTTTGATGAATAGTAATAGGTGAGTATATTTTTCTTAAATTAGCAAAGGCATGTTTATATTTAACATTCATTTGATAATCAAATTATTAATTAGAATCATCAACATTTTTTAAAAATAATATTCAAAGCACAGTTCAAGAGCAAATAATATTCAAAGCACAGTTCAAGAGCAAAATCAATTTCTTTTAATTCTATAATTTGGTCAATTTCAAGTTATTCCAGCGGCCTTTTATAGGCCAAGTGACTATTTTTGCTAATTAAAAAACGTAAAACTTGGGATGTCCCGATCGCATATTTTTGCACCAGAGTCTGAGTCACCTGATCCCATACCGTAAAAAAAAGCTGTTTTTTTTTTTTTTGTTTGTTACATGTTATAGTACTTTTACTTTTTACTGTACTTCCTCTTAGGCTTTTTCCGGGACTGTTGCATACTATAAAACGTATATATTTTTGTATCTTTTGGCAATGTCATAGTGTTTCTGGATTATTTTGTTACTTTTTAGCCCTTAAAGAGTAAAGTATATGTCTATAAATTAGGCTGAAACGAAATTGGACAAAATTATCATTTCGATAATATTGCCAAGGCTCCACTCTTTGTTTCTTTTTAGTTGGTTATTCATTTTTCTTAAGGTCCACCAGCCCAAAATGTAGGCGCACCCACATTTTTCATTGCATCACCTTTGCCATACTTTTAATCACTCTCCATAATATTCATATAATTCGCATGAGTGAGTCAACTAAAATTCACTCACGCTATCGAGAACAGCCTCTCGACAACGAAGATTGATTAAACGATGATTAACACATTTAAGTTTAAAGCTACAGACCTGTCAGTCATCGTTAACTTTAAGTACCAATCGCCAGCTCTGCTAGTGACCAAGAAAAGAAGCAGCAAGGAAGGGTGAGACGCTGTATGAGCATGAAGCAGAAAAACATAAATATATTTTTTAAATTAAAAACCCAATCCTTTTCACTCGATTCCGATCCTCTGAAAAATGGCGGGATCGGCCCGATGTCTGATCATATGATCGGATCGGGACATCCATACTTAAAACCATAAAGACTTGGCGGGCACATGTATAGACATCACAACACAATATTAACATTTGGTATACAAGTGTGGACTACATAACCGAAAATGTGATGTCCACATACGCTTAGTATGCAAGCAGGGAAAGATCCGCAAAGCCAAAAAAGCACACCAGAGTGGCCAAAACATTGACTTATTTCAACTAAACAAAGGAGGGTACACTGTTGTGTCCTGTCTCTTCAATGCCAAGCTTGGCTGCACGTCGGCCGTGAATGAACACCTAAAGCGCCTACACCCAGTTGTAATTTTGGAAGACGACAGAAGACAATTACAAGCTGGTAGATCATTAGTCCATCTAACTAACTAACGACATGTTTTATTGAAGTTGCTAAGCCTGTCGCAATATGCAATGAGTCCATTTATCGCAAGTTAAATAAAAATGATATATAAATATATATATAAAATATATATATTAATTTATGAATAACATTACAAAATAGAAATGAATAAAATGTCTAAAGCAAAATCAATCCATTTAAAATGGATAAAAACAGTAGTACACTCTGGTTATTGCCCCCAATAATGTTAAAGTTGATATATATATTTTAAATCTCATAGTATATAACTCATTGGCTGCCATTGAAAACGATAGATCTCCAATTTATTTAAACTGGGCTGTGAATGTTCATGTTTCATTCACCACTCCCAGTCAAAATTGGATGCCTAGCGCTGTCAATGTGTTCAAATGAGTGCCCGTTAAACTGATTCTGCTTGTCCCCCGCAGCGGGCCAGTACCTGTTTCAAGCACCGCATCACTACATCTTCCACGGAGCCGAAGTTTACTCTGACTCTGAGGACGAGACGTCGAGCTCGTGCGAAAGCGACAGCGAGGAGTCCGAATGCACCGCTGACGAGGGAGGGGAGCACAGCGACCCGGAGGACGGTGATGGAGCCGTCCACCTCAGAGACACGACGCAAGTCACTTTAGCCGACGAGGACACGTCCAATATCCAGGAAGACGGCACGGCCGAAAAAACTCAGAGCAACACACACCTTTAAAAGACAAAGCACTCAACTTTTTGTATATGTATTTATAGATATACATATATATATATATAAACTGTATATGTTTCATATATTTTTGACTCATCAGCCTGTTATTTTTCATAAAGATAAAAGTTTGTGACAATATATGTGAATACGGAACGCGTTTTTGCGCCCACTTTAATCACGCATTGTCTGAAATGTTCACACTTACTTTGAAATCTCTTTTTGTATTCATGTTGGGAATGGCATCGGTTCATCTACTGCAACTTCTGACAGGACGGCAGTTTAAGCTTTAAGACACGACTTATTATCAGTCAACATGTGACACGAGCTGTGGTCCAATGTGATGTTTTGATACTGTTTTCTGTCACAAGAGCATGAACTTCTCAGTCAAACGCCTGCTAAGATGTGGCCTCCGATGGCTTGCTTGAACATTTTGGCTTGCCTGAACAAAAAAAAAACGGTTAAACTCTAGTCATTCACATGCAGCAGTTAACAGTCCACTTTAAGTTTAAACCAAAGAACATTTTGTCGCCGTGATCACGTCACTTCAACTCATGTCACTTGAGTCCTGCAGAGAGATTATTGAAAGGGTTCCTTCAGACTTGGCAGCTACTTTTTATGGTCAAGCTTCTTATTTTTATACTCGCCTTGGAGACATACTCTGCAGAGAGTAGATGACAGTCTGTACAAAGTTGTTTTGTTATGAAGCCTTATGTTCAATCGATATTGGGGGGGGAAAGAAAATGCCGTCTTCATAAATCTGATTGTTGTATTTGCATTTTAACAAATTGGCTGCCAATGACGGTGCTAGACGTCCAAACTGTTTTGACTGGGCTGGTCAAAATGGTTTGGACGTCCAGCACCGTTAATGGCAGCCAGTCAGTTAAATGAATGCCCTATAGAGTTATGTGTTTATGAAACCGAGTGCCGTCAGTGGCACTGAAAGATGAGCATTCACAGCCAGTTCTCCCAGTTTAAATAAATTGGGTGTCTATCGTTGTCAATGGCATGGTTGAATGAGTTGAATACAATGAAACGATCAACTTTAGAGTGGTACTTGGGGCTGTAACTAGTGAATTGCTGTTTTTATTCATTATCATTTTATTAATCTCATTTTATTAACATTGTTTTAATTTGAAAACGTATATTATTTAAAATATATATATATGGCGGAAAACACGAAGGTGACTTGGAAGTTCCGCTCTCAGACCCCAAATTTGGCCAACTTTCAAAATTGTCCAATATACACGTGTGATACATCATTGGAAAGCTTAATGCCTCAATTTTCTGGGGGAAGAAAAATTTTGAGCAGGAGGGCTTTTTTTTTTTTTTTTTTTTTTTTTTTTTTTTTTTTTTTTTTAAACAGCAAAACCCTATCTGGAGGTGAGAGCACGCGAGAGCAGAATTATAGACGCCATGATTTTAACGAGATCGCGTATATACCTTGTTTCGATCCAAAAACTCCATGTAGCATGTATCATGGAATGTCAAGACACAGATGTGAATGACCACAGCTGGATTTTTTGGGGATTTTATGGGTGAAACATGGTAATATAACAAGGGTCGCGTTGCAGAAATCGCAGACATCAAGGAGTGGTCGAGATTTTCTTTTTTATATATATTCTCTTTTAAACTTTTTTTTTTTTCTTTGTTTGGATTGATTTTTTTTATCATCTAACATATCAGAGAAAATGCGACAATAACAACAACAAAAAATACAATTAAGCGATAGTTATGTGGTAGATACCTGTGACTTTTTTACAGACGCCATTTTTTCCATTGTGACGTAATTTAAGTTTCAAATATGCGAGTGAATAATTTTTTTAAGTCGTTTTTTTTTTTTTTAAACTAAATATTAGACATCAATTAATGATTCTAAGCTAAAAATAACAGACATTTTGAATAAAATACGATTACTTACCTTTTTTTTATGGCTAGGTTAAAACAAAAGCGGTGGCGCGATGTCTGTAAACGGGGATTTCCAGGGTAAAATAGACAAAAATAGTTTGGGGGGTTATTGCGCCATGAATCTGCTATGGCAACATATAGACATATTGTTCTATGAAACACAACAGTTGTTTTGGCCATAATCGGATTTTATGGGGGGGCAGGGCCCTCTGGTGTTCGAAATGTGTCATTGCATGTAATCGACTTTCCTATATATATAAAAGTTGAAAAGCAAGACCAACAAAAATGAATGAAACGAACAAAAAATATATATTTTTATAACGGGTCAAAATTATTTTTCGAGCACCTTAGACAGTCATTTGCTTTGCATATAATTTAAAACATTTTTTTTTTTTCTCTGACCGAAAATATTTTTTTTGATTGAAGCAACTTTTTGGGGGATTGAATGATTTAGACACAAATGTCCTAATCATAATATGGCCCAAACACAAAAAGGATTGCTTCAATCAAAGAAAACTTTTTCAATGAAAAATTAAGTATTCAAATGCAAATTTTTCAATCTCAAATATTTTTTCGCATTCAAAAACTTTTTCCATGATTGAAATTTTCCTTTTTTTTTGATTGAAGTGATTTTCTTTTTTAAAATCTATATTTGTTTGAAGCAACTTCATTTTTCATTGAATAATAGTAACACAATTGTCCTAGCCAAAACGTGGCCCAAAAACACATCAACATTACTTCAATCAAAAAAGTTGCTTCAATAAAAAAAAACTTGATTTCAATTTTTTTTAAAAAAAAAATCAAAGAAAAATTGCTTTCACGTGCATTTTGGGGGGGGGGGGTTGAGTTTCAAATTGACTTTTGCATTCAAAGTCAAACACTTTTTTTTTTTTTATAATTGAAGCGACAGTTTTTGGGGTTGAATAATAAAGACACAAATCTACCTCCATATGGCTCCGCCCAGGGGATACAATTTTTGACTGGAGTAACTACATTGGCACGACACCGGTAGGCGTACAATATTCAATGGATGACAATCTTGGAGAAAACTAAGTATTGTCTGAACAGCCTGATTTAGAATTCCCCTCAAGAATGATGGGAAACAAAAAACACTCATTGTCAACTTATGATTATAAATATTCTTGTAAGTTAATTTTATTGCTGACACTACGTTTCGGGGTCATCAACATGTTGTGTCCCCCCCCCCGCCCCAAAATTCAAACCTATGGTTTTGCTTAAAATACAGCAGTTTCTTTTAAAGAGGAGTGCAAGAGCAGAAACTGCTTTTTCAGTCTTGTCTGTGTTTTCTGCCATATGCATTCATGATTAATAACGATAACTGATGAAGTTAAGTTTGATAAATGCCCCAGGGTTAAAGGTTTTAATTGTCAATTTTTTAATAAGTATAATGTGATGGGAGAAAAATAATGCATAATCTATTATGCACAGATATAAATTTCCCTCAAATGTATTGATATAACAGTAATAGCAATATATACTGCACATAATATTACAATATCAACGCCTTAATTTCGGTTAAATTTGAAGATGAAAGAAACCGTAAAAATTACTCCTGTCTATGGTTCACACGCCGAGCCACATGTCGGTGATATTGCGCCGCCTCGTCGTTGGTCTTAGCGTAAAAGACGTGGCGTAGAAGAAGAAGGAAAAACGTCACGACAGTGTCGTGAAGAACCCGTCATCAACAACAACACCAAGCTGACAACAGTTTCAGGTGCCTGGAATGCTCGTGTCTAGATCAACGATACGTTTACACATTTAAATGCTCGGTGTCAGTTCACAGTTGGAATGGAGGCTATGGAAGATGACAGTTCGGAAGTAAAAGATGACCATAATCACAACTATTGTGCGAGCAACAGCAGTAAGGTCCAGACTGATTCAAGCAGCCGACTGTCCGATGTGACAACTTTCCCTCAGCCTGCCTGTTTAGCGCTTCTGGGAAGGGAAGATATGTCGGGTCGGAGGAGTTTGCCATGCCGCAGCACTGATGGTTCCAAGTTAATGGACTCGGACTCTGGCAGCGAATCTAGCGAAGAGACCGAACCTGCCGCATCTGCTCAAGACAAGTTCACTGTCGACTCGACTTCAAAGTTCCGTAAGTCCTCGAGTCAATAGCGGACACTCGCAGCTCGTTTGATATAATAAACTTGGGGGGAAAAAAGTACTTTCCCCTTTCCTTTTACAGTTCTTAATGCAACGGCCGTGCAAGACTATCGTAACAACCACTGGCCAAACCTGGAGAAGGCCATTGAGCGATTGCTCATTCAGAATCCCACGGACCACATCTCTGTTTCGTATGCTCAAATATACAGGTAGTGACACAATTATACAAGTCTCGCCTATAGTTTTTATATTTAGGTTTGATGAATGCACTTTTATAGCTCAGTATAATGTTCATGCCCCAACAAAATAGCTTTGAGGTCATGTATGAGGGGGCAGTCAGAAATGTGTAGGGGGCATCATATATACACATCATGCTCCAGCACCCCTCCCATGTTTCTATCAGGAATAGGGGTGTGACAAAATTTCGAAATGGTGATATATCGTGATACTTTGTATCACAAAAGGTTATAGATATGCTCCTGCCAAGAATCGAGATATTGTTTTAAAAAGGTGTCAATGTCTAAACAAGAAAATTAAAAGGAACCAACAAGTTGCTATCAAAATCTTCCACCGTAATAGTGTCTCAGTTAATTCTAAGGCTGCTTTGACCATTTAGACTGGGAACGTTCGTTCATTCGAAACCAGAGCTTTCACAGCAGGAGTAGGAACCTCTTGTTACCTCACGATACGATACGATTTGCGATTCAAAGCTCACGATAACGATGATCTGACGATATGGCGATACAACGATTATCGATACATTGCTCAGTAAATCATTCTAGGATATTCTACATACAACTAGTAAACAGAAAAACAAGCTTCTGCTGCGAATTGGAATGAGTTTATCATTAGTAGACGTCCAATTCATTTGAGCGTCTATGGCTGTCATTGGCAGCCAATGCCAGGCAATGAGGTCATTTTGGGCCATTTAAGGTTACCAGTTGATTTTCAGTCACTAACCCAAAAATCAGACAGAATGACTGCGAATGCTCTGGTTTCAAATAAGTGCTGCAACAATTAATCGATTAAATTGAGTTTTCGATTAGAAAAAAAGATTCAATTTAAATTTCGCTGCTTCGAGTATTCGTTTAATTAAAGTGGCCTTGTAATGGTTTGTTTTGAAAGTGTTTGCATTCATTTTTATTCATTTGGGTGGATACACGGCCCTCTAGTCTGCCTCATTTCAGATGGCTGAATCCAGCTGCTCCCTGTTAGGACCAACAAAAGTTAAGTTTTTGTTTGAGCTAATGGGTTTTTTGAATGCATTCATAATTTAGTTTAAAGGTATATTTAGCCATTTTTTTGTGGGAATATGTGTCTGAGCCATTTGTTAAGAGCATTGTAAAAAAGCGTTAGCATTTTATAGCATTTAAGCTAATGGACTTTTGCCATCTAAGTTAGCCAATTGTTCTTTTGTTGTACATAGATCCTCTTTTTTATATATATATATATATATATATATATATATATATATATATATATATATATATATATATATACACCGTGTGAGGCTCAGCTCAGGTAAATTTTTTATGTTCCCTATCCGATTACTCGAATATTCGAACTAAATAGTTCATCGATTAATCAACTACTAAAATAATTGATAGCTGCAGCCCTATTTCGAATGAACGAACGTTCGTAGTCTAAATGGATTGGGTGTCGAGCACCGTCAATGGCAGCCTTATTTACCTGAGACACTACTATGGTGGAAGATTTTGGTAGCAACTTTTTTTTTTATGTTTTTTGTTTAATACATTAACACCTTTTTAAAACGATATCTCGATTCTTGGCAGGAGCATATCGATAACCTTTTGGGATAAAAATTATCACGATTTATCACCATTTCGATATATTGTTACACCACTATTTCACAGTCATTCTGTCCGATTTTCAGGGCATTTACAGGTCATTTCCTGTTGAGTTTGAGTCACTGCCTATTCATTTGGGTGATTCCCAGATCACTTCCTGTTCTGTAACTCAAAATAAACTGGAAGCGACCCGTAAAATACCCTAAAATCAACAGTAAGTAACTCTAACTCAACAGATAAATGACCTTAAATAGTCCAAAATTACCTCATTGCCAGGAATTGGCTGCCACTGACGGCCATAGACGTTCGTTCATTCACTGCCATCCATCCCAGTTCTACTGGATTGGACGTCTACTAGTGATAAACTCATTCCAATTCACAGCAGAAGCTTGTTTTTCGGTTAATTAGTTGTTTGTAAAATATTCTAGAATGATTTCCTGACCAATGTATCGATAATCGTTGTTTTGTCGTATCGTCAGATCATTGTCATCGTGAGCTTTGCATCGCAAATCGTATCATCGTGAGGTACCAAGAGGTTCCCAATCCTAATACACACACACATATATATTTACACACATATATATATATTTAAACATGTATCCCTTATGTGTTGAAGCAATTTCCCGATTCATCTGACACAGAGATGACACGGGCATTTACTGAGTCGCGGCTTAGTATAATGTCTGGGACTTTCCCGTGAAGCAGTATGTGTGAAAGCAGGCGTTAAATTCCCAGGTCAGAGCATGATGGCTAATGACGTAAATATCATGGCGGGCCGATCGTCATTTCCTCTTTCTTCACACTAAGACGAATAGCGGTAGACAAAAATCACAATTATCAACATGGCAAGCTGAAAATAGAAAAAATAAAACTGAAGACATAATGTAATTAAATTACTACTGGGTCGTAAAGCCAAAGAATGTGTGGTTTATTTTGTTGCCGATGCCAACCAAAAATTATGTAATATCTGGGTTATAAAATCGCGCCAGCATCCCTCCCCGTACAGAGAGCACCGAGTTGGCAACAAGTCTGTGTCCAACCCGCGTCATTCTCGGGATATCTCTCCATGTGTGAAAGCAATAACAAATTTATTACATGCTTCATTGAGTGAGTCCACTCAAATCCGCTCAAGCTGCTCACTTACACACAATGAGTTGCCACAGCAACAGTTTAACAAGTTAAACAATGATTGACGCATGTGGTGCTTTGAAGCTTCGGTTTCCAAGCATCTGTGGCAAGATCAAACATTAAGGTCTGTCAATCTTCGTTAACTTTAATAAGCAACTCCAGTGCACTTCCTGACCAACAAATTTTATATTATATATTTTAGATTTTTTAATTGGAAAAAAAAATCCGCGATGGACTGAGGGCGCGAAGCTTGAAGCGCGAAGTAGCGAGGGATCACTGTAACAACCTTTAATTCTACTAGATCTATCGATGTTATGCCAATAATCGATATTTTTGGGAGAAATATTGGGCCTCAAAATCAGTAGATTTCTCAGAGTCCATTGAGCCATTTGTGTGTTTTCGCAGTTACGTCTACAAGTGTGTTTGCCAGCAATACTCAGAGCTGCTTTACAGTGACCTGAAATCCAAAATCACTGATCATCTACAGCAAGTGTCCGCCGAGCTACATGTAAGCTAAGACATTGCCCACCCATCCTTCACGATTGAAATTTATCAAACCGGTACGCTGTTTTGATTGGTTTTAGGCCGTCCCACAAGAAAACCTGATTGAAAGCTTCAACACAGCCTTGACACAATACTTTGCGGCTCTTCAGTGTATTGTTCCAGTGTTTATGTATTTGGTAAGTAACTTCTGGGGGAAAAAAAACACGATCACTTCTTGACTGTTTTCACAGTTGGTGCAGCCTTCTTACCAAGACTGTTTACAGAACAAGTTTTACATCGAGTCCAAACTGAATCGTGATCTGAAACAGGATTTGATGAACCTGTTTGCCGATCACGTCGCAGAGAAATATGTCAACACGCTCATGCGTAAGTACTTTGGTGCCTTGTTTGCGTAAAAGCTAATGATTTAGTCGAAACGGGAAAATTGTTACTCACTATTCAGGCGTTTTCCTTCCAGCTCTCCTGATTAAAGCTCACGCCGTGCCCTTCAAGGTGCAGCCGTCAACTATGGCCAGTGTGGTGAAAGGCCTGCATAGCCTCCGACCAGGTGGACCACTGCAAATCAAATTTGTTGCACTTATCATTTATCATCATCTTGACATAAACTGAGGATTGTGTTTTCGTAACTTTGCATAAAGAGTGAGGCAAAAATGACAAACAGACGAATGAACAAACGTTCAAACGTTCGCCTTCCCTGTCAAAATGGTTTGGATGTCCAGCTCCGTCAAAGGCACTGAAAGCTGAGCATTCACGGCGTGTCCTCCCAGTTTAAATAAATTGGGTGTCAATTGTTGTCAAACAACTAACAAAAAAAAGTGTGTTCTTTGGGCTATAATTAGTGTTTCTGTTTGTTATTCATTTTAATGTTATCAATTGTTTAAAAATGAACATATTATTAATCTCAAATTTATCGCGTCAACGGGCGGTAATTATTTTTTTAAATTAATCACGTTAAAATATTTGACGCAATTAACACATGCATGGAATAACCCGTTCATGCCTTGCCTCAAACAGTTTACAATGACGCCGTTTTAGCAAATTGAGGGCGAAAAGGCAGAGAAATGCGAGTGGATCAGGCGTTCATTGGACTGCGCCTTTAATTTGCTTAAGATTTGGCAGCCACTACTAACAGTCATGGTTGCCCAACTTCCCATCATGCATTTGGGCAGAGCAAGAGACGTTCATTTTCATAACACGCTTAATTGAACACAACGCAGAACATATTCTTTACCATTTGCAGCCGCTACTGACAGTCATGGTTACCCAACTTGCTATCATGCATTTGGGCGGAGCAGGAGACGTTTTTTTTTTCATAACATGCTTAATTGAACACAACGCAGAACATATTCTATACTATTTGCAGCCACTACTGACAGTCATGGTTGTCCAACTTACTATCATGCATTTGGTCAGAGCAGGAGATGTTATTTTTCTTAACACACCTAATTGAATACAATGCAGAACATACTGTATACCATTTGCAGCTACCACTGACAATCATGGTTGCCCAACTTCCCATCATGCATTTGGGCGGAACAGTTAAGTCGCTACAGTATCATTTAGTGAGAGCACAACAAAAATAATAATCCTATCTCTCAAAAAAATAATGTTCACAAAAAGAAAAGCACTCGATGCAAAGAGAACTGGCATTCCCAATCAAAATAGCTATGCAAAATACACATAAACCTTTGACTTTGCCTTGGCTAGATCTCTAGTTAATTTAAAACTCGCCATTGACACCTTGTGGTGTATTTCAATCACTACCTTACGTAGTTAAAGACACTGTAGAAGAACGGCAGTGAGCCCGATGTGACTTTTTGATTGAAAATTTTACAAATTTTATTAAAACTAAAACATTAAGAGGGGTTTTAATATAAAATTACTATAAATGTACTCAAATTTAATTTTCAAGAGCTACAAGTCTTTCTATCCGTGGATCCCTTCAACAGAAAGAATGTTAATGCCATCTTGTGGATTTATTGTTATAATAAACAAATACAGTACTTATGTACAGTAAGTTGAATGTTTATGTATATGCATATTTATGTTTATTAATTTTTAAGCTGTGATTAACTCGATTAAAAAATTTTAATCGTTTGACAGCCCTACTCTAAATATAATTATCAAAACAAGTTAAAATGAACTACGACTGCCCGGCTCGCTCTTTACACTGACATAACCACACTCGAAGAGTGCTAATGGCCTTTACTGGCTAACTCGGAACCTACAGGCAACAATAAGTTCGCCGTTAATTAATCGAATTCGTAAGCCCTGAGACAAAAAAATAAAAATTGGGCTCTGAGGATTGATGCGTGTACGTCTCTAGAATGTGACTACCAAATTTCATTCTGATCAGTTATCAAATAATGGAGAAGTTGCCATTTTTGTTAGTATCCTCACCAGGAAGAACAAAAACAAACCGCATGAGACCTGGAGCCTTCTATCTGGGAGATTTAAAATATGTATTTTATCATTTAGATATTGTGTCCTACATGACCCACAATTTGTTGTCCACCTATGTAGCCAGTGAACGTACGGGTTGCTGTGGCAACAAAGGTGTGTGTTCGACTTCAAAATTGTATCTCCCCCCCCCTTTTTACAGAGTGGACCCAGTTGGCTCCTGTTCTTTTCTCTGACTTTATTCCTCAAATCAACCCTCCTGCTATGGAGTCTCTGCTTTTGGAGTACGCAGCGAATGACCAGAAGCTCCAGATGGAACTTTCCTTGAACGGCTATCCACGGTTAGTTGGCAATTAACGGCTTGTTACTACAGTATGCAGTTGCAGACATGAGTAGAGAGTTATTGCCAAATTCATTTCACATGAAAAATACCTGGAAATGTGTCAACAGTAGGTAGTGACAACAATACATTAAAAAAAAAAAAGAAACATGCCATTTCAATGGCTCGTCTCCATTTATTTGAAAGAGGTTACATTTCAGATTACTCCACTATATACCCCAATATACCCCAGATTTTTTTGTGGTAGAACTATGAGATCACGACACATGATTTCCAAAATTTTCCTACCATAAATATAAACTTCAACCAGTACAACACAATTGGGGGGGGAAAGTGGCTTTTTAAAGAGGGTGAAAAAAAAAAAAAAAAAACGTACCGTAATTTTCGCACTATAAGGCGCACCTGACTATAAGCCACCATCCACCAAATGTGACACGAAAACGGCATTTCTTCATAGATAAGCCGCACTGGACTATAGGCCGCAGCTGTCCTCATTGTACAGGGTGTCCATAAAGTCTCTTTACCATTTCAAAAATTTATCAAAAATGCAATTGATTAGATATTTTCAGATTTGTTCTATTGTATTCAGTGTTTATTAAAGTTTTTTATTACACTGCATTTGTGTGTTTTTCTTCATCGAGACATCAATTTCTGCAAATGTTTACCTTGACCTTTTAACTGAATATGTGCCACCACAACTGAATGACCTTCAACCAACCATCATTTTTCAGCAAGATGGTGCACCACCACATTGGGGGCTGCATGGTCGTGGGTTCCCCAATCAAACATTTCCAGACCAATGGATTAGAAGGGATGGGCCAATTCTTTGGCCGCCACGTACACCAGATATCACTCCCCTGGACTTCTTTCTATGGGGCTATGTTAAAAGATATCGTGTATCGAACAAAGATAAGGGACATTACTGACCTTAAGCGAATGATTACAGATGCCATTGCCACAATTGATGAGGCTATGCTACAGCGAACATGGCAAGAAATTGAGTACCGTCTTGATGTGCTTCGTGCAAGTAATGGTGCCCATGTAGAAGTGCATTAAAATAGGGTTAAAAAAAACAACAACAAAAAAACTTCAATAAACGCTGAATACAATAGAACAAATCTGAATAAAATATCCAATCAATTGCATTTTTAATAAATTTTTGAAATGGTAAAGAGACTGTTTGGACACCCTGTATTATGGGATGTTTACACCAAAAGATATTAACCGGTATCGTTTTATTTGACAGCGGCACCATACGACAGTGACTGAATGAACCAATGAACCACCATGAAGCTTTGAACCAATTGGCTGCAAAGCTTAATTGCTTCAAGAAGCTTCATTTGGGCATCACTGCTCCCTTGGGGGAGACGATCAACCTCTTTTGCCACCTGATGTCAACAATTTTGTTGTCCAACATGACTCCTAGCATGCATTGTGGCGCTACAGATGTAAATAAATCAAAATTCATGTTCTGTGCTAATTATTTATTCAGTTACTGTTCCAGTATATTATCTCACTTTTGAATGGATGTAAAAGATCCACACTGGACATAAATTGAGTTAGTAACATAATTTGTGGAATGACACCTAATGACATCAGTCTTAGGCATTCAGTAATGCCCATGATAGTGTCATGTCATAAATATGACCGTCTTATGACGCCGCTGTCAGAAAAAAGTTACTAAATACCATAATAAGCAATTAATGACACAACTGGAACAGTAACTGAATAAATAATTAGCACAGAACTTGAATTTTGATTTTTATTTACATCTGTAGCACTGCAATGCATACTCGGAGGAATGTGTTGCCTATTAAAACAAGTAAATCAACAAATAAGCCGCACTGGACTATAAGCCGCAGGATTCAAAATGAAGGAAAAAAGTAGCGGCTTATAGTCCGAAAATTACGCTACTTTAAAAAAGTGCGTGCTTGGTCAGCAGGCAGTTAGAGTTTGCTACATAAAGTTACCGATGATTGACAGGTTTATAGTTTTGATCTGGCGAGTGAAGGCTCTGTAGCTCAAAGGCACAGATGTGTCGATCATCGTTTAGCTTGTTACACACTAGCGGTAGTGTGCTTTGGCAACTCATTGTTTAAGTGAAAGGCTGTTCTCAGCAGCGTGAGCGTCAAAGCGTGAGCGGATTTGAGTGGACTCACTCAATGAAGCATTTAATAAAGACAAGGATTTTTCTACGCTATTCATGTTTTAAAATAATTAACATTATGCAGGCAGCACAGTGGGACAACAAACTTTTTTTTTTCTTTTAATAAACTTTTTTTCCGTATCGGATCGGGACGCTGTATCGGCACATTGTCAAAATAAGGTCACTCGGGTGGCCACGATCCCCCCCCTATGAATTTGTTGGCCACCCCCCTTTTGTTAAATGTACACTTTTTGCTTAATATATACAGTTGGGCAAATAAGTATTTAGTCAACCACCAATTGTGCAAGTTCTCCTACTTGAAAAGATTAGAGAGACCTGTAAATGTCAACATGGGTAAACCTCAACCATGAGCGACAGAATGTGGAAAAAAAACAGAAAATCACATTGCTTGATTTTTAAAGAATTTATCTCCAAATTAGAGTGGAAAATAAGTATTTGGTCACCTACAAACGAGCAAGATTTCTGCCTGTCAAAGAGGTCTAACTTCTTCTCCACTCGTTACCTGTATTAATGGCACCTGTTTTAACTCATTTTCGGCATAAAAGACACCTGTCCAAAACCTCAGTCAGTCACACGTCAAACTCCACTATGGCCAAGACCAAAGAGTTGTCGAAGGACACCAGAGACAAAATTGTAGACCTGCACCAGGCTGGGAAGACTGAATCTGCAATAGGTAAAACACTTGGTGTAAAGAAATCGACTGTGGGAGCAATTATTAGAAAATGGAAGACATACAACACCAGTGATAAACTCCCTCGTCTGGGGCTCCGTGCAAGATCTCATCCCGTATCGTCAAAATGATAACAAGAACGGTGAGCAAAAATCCCAGAACCATACAGGGGGACCCAGTGAATGACCTACGGAGAGCTGGGACCACAGTAACAAAGGCTACTATCAATAACACAAGGCGGCGCCAGGGACTCAAATCCTGCACTGCCAGACGTGTCCCCCTGCTGAAGAAAGTACACGTCCAGGCCCGTCTGCGGTTCGCTAGAGAGCATTTGGATGATCCAGAAGAGGACTGGGTGAATGTGTTATGGTCAAATGAAACCAAAATAGAAATTTTTGGTAGAAACATAGGTTCTCTTGTTTGGAAGAAAAAGAATATTGAATTGCACCATACCCACTGTAAAGTATGGGGGTGGAAACATCATGCTTTGGGGCTGTTTTTCTGCAAAGGGACAAGGACGACTGATCTGTGTAAAGGAAAGAATAATGGGACCATGTATCGGGAGATTTTGAGTCAAAATCTCCTTCCATCAGCAAGGGCATTGAAGATGAGACGTGGCTCGGTCTTTCAGCACGACAGTGATCCCAAACACACAGCCAGGGCAACAAAGGAGTGGCTTCGTAAGAAACATTTCAAGGTCCTGGAGTGGCCTAGCCAGTCTCCAGATCTCAACTTCTCAATCTTTGGAGGGAGTTGAAAGTCCATGTTGCCCAACGACAGCCCCAAAACATCACTGCTCTAGAGGAGATATGCATGGAGGAATGGGCCAAAATACCAGCAACAGTGTGTGAAAAGCTTGTGAAGAGATACAGAAAACGTTTGGCCTCCGTTATTGCCAACAAAGGGTACATAACAATGTACTGAGATGAACTTTTGGTATTGACCAAATACTTATTTTCTACCATGATTTGCCAAAAAATTCTTTAAAAATCAAACAATATGATTTTCTGTTTCTTTCTCATATTCTGTCTCTCATGGTTATGGTTATGGTGTTATATAGCGCTTTTCCACCTTTCAATGGTTGAGGTTTACCCATGTTGACAATTACAGGCCTCTCTCATATTTTCAAGTGGGAGAACTTGCACAATTAGTGGTTGACTAAATACTTATTTGCCCCACTGTAGGATTTGGATGTCTTTCAATCTGACTGACGTGTAAAGGAACAATCAGAACGACATACTGAAACAAAACATCAGCTGTAACTTAGTTGAAGAGATTTTGAACTTTTGCTATTTTTCAGAGGTGATCAGTCCCGCAAACGATCCAACGATGACTCCTAACGGGAACAAGGACATCCGCATTTGTTCAGCTCAACGATGAGTATGAAAGGTACCAACAGAAAAGGTTGGAATTTGCCAGCTTCTGAGTTTGCATCGGAGGCGTCACAAAGTTGTAACAGAGGATGAAAAAGTACAGCCAGGGTTGTGTCTAACGTGCCTAAAACTGTTATGTTGTTGATAATATACAAGAACATTATCTGAGCATCATTGATGCTGTGAAAGAAGAGTTCGTCAAGGGGTTTATCCTGATAAAATATACAAAAGTGATACACTGATAATAACATTGTATTCTAAACATCTATCATGAAAAAGAATGGGCTAAGATGTGCTGCTAATGATCCATCCAGTATGTTTGTATACAAATGACCTAGTTTCTCTCCTTGTGTCTGTGAAGTGAGCAGCTTGACTGCAAAGAGTACGGCAAGAAACAGGAACTAAACTGTGATTCTCCATCCATGTTGTTGCCTTTATCGTGTTGGTAAACCCGATTGTGTTTCCAGACACACCAAAGACTTGCAGTACAGTAATTATTCATTCAAAATGGAGTTGAGCTAAAGTTGTTAATTATGCATGTTTATTTGTCGTGAGTATATATTTTTTACTAACAAATGATTGGTTCTTATTCAAATTAGAACTAAAATGTGTGTTGTATCCTTGCATGTAGAGCTTTTTAGTCATTCGAGTGCCAGAAAGCATATTTTGCGTTGTTGCAAATGTGTACAGTGTATCACAAAAGTGAGTACACCCCTCGCATTTTTGCAGATATCTAAGTATATCTTTTCATGGAACAACACTGACAAAATGACACTTTGATACAATGAAAAGTAGTCTGTTAATTAGTTAATTGATTTTCCCCTCAAAATATAGCCATTTATATCTAAACTCCTGACAACAAAAGTGAGTACACCCCTTTGAAATAACGTACATCCCTAAATGTCCAAATTGAGTACTGCTTGTCATTTTCCGTCCAAAATGTCATGTGACTTGTTATAGGAGTGCTGTCAGCATTGCTGCAGAGACTGAAGAGGTGGGGGTCAGCCTGTTAGTGCTCAGACCATACACCACACCCTATATCAAATTGGTGTGCATGGCTGTCACCCCAGGAGGAAGCCTTTTCTGAAGACGGTACACAAGAAACCCTGCCCGTCTCATCAGACCATACGACATGGTTCCAGTAATTCATGTGCTTTGTTGACATGTCTTCAGCAAACTGTTTTCGGGCTTAATAAATTAACTATTAAATAACTAATAAATTAACTCTATTATATAAGCTGCACACAGACTACTTTTCATTGTGTCAAAGTGTCATTTTGTCAGTGTTGTCCCATGAAAAGATATACCTAAATATCTGCAGAAATGTGAGGGGTGTACTCACTTTTGTGATACATTGTATATGTGTCAAGTCAGAATTTTAACACAAGATATGCAAATATAAAAAAATGTGCAGGTCTACATGAAAAGTCTTGATAAAGCTTCATGTTTAGTGTTAACTAACACACACGCTCTTGGGTGTGAGTATTCACTTGGCTTTGTGTCTTTTGCACTGTTTTAAGTGTAATTTTATTAATTTTAATTTCGTCAACTGGTAATGTTTGTCATTCCTTCAAATATTTGAATTACTGATGGCACACAGCTTAATTTCATTAACCAATAGAATGAGTTAGAAGTATGTCAGTACTCTGATGTCGGCATGTGCCGGTATGATGACCTTAAGCAAAAATATCACGGTTTCACGGCAGGGCTGGCCCAGGCCATTTGGGGGCCCTAAGCAAAATAATGCAAAGGGGCCCATATTTTTGCCCCACCATTTTGTCACCGTGTACTGTGAAACCCATACATGCAATCCAACCCATACGTCCATATTTTGTGTATTAATCAGATTTTGTTGCACTGCATACTTCAAACTTCTCACCCCAAATGATTGTCAGTACTTACAGTAGATAGCGCCAAACCTTTTTCTAGAAGAGGAAAGAAAAGTTAAGGAAGAACTTTTATTTTTTTAAGCTTGTAATCAAGTATCAAAACTCACAAAAGTCAGATAAAGCAAACTAGTAAACAAAATAGAATATAAATTAAACAATTGTCAAATTGGGGGCCCCCTAGTGGTCAGGGGCCCTAAGCAGCTGCATAGTATGCGTATAGGCTGGGCCGGCCTTGTTTCACGGTATTGTAATTACAGCTCTAAAATGTGTTACTTTGAGATATATGGGTTTAAAAAAAAACTGCATTGAACAGGATTTTTATTTTTCAAAACATATTAGCAATTGGAACATAAGTATCATGTTAAGTTAAAAAATACATATTCTAAATAAATTAAAATAAATGCTGTCCTTGAGGTGAGCCTAAAAGCCTAAACCCAGGCCACAGTGCAACATTATTGCCATCAGAACAAAAATAATTGAATTATATGCCATAAAAAACGTGTGTATGACTCCTATTATATTTACATTATACACACTTTCTCAACACAGACAGTTGCCAGAGAGAAAAAAACATGTTTTACCACCGCTAGACACACTAAACATGCTTGGGAAACGTTCATGACTGATTACTAACCTTTAATTTTGTATAAATGAGAAATCATATTAGAGGTATTACCTCCTTGGCAGCCACCCTCCGCAAACGTGTTTTACATGTACGTTGGCCCTCCTATAAGCCACCGCTGTCTGTAACTTTTCTGTATGGCCGAAGTGTTCCCATAGCAGAGATTTCGTTTTCTTCGATGGGGGAAAAATGTTCAGGAGTTTCACCTCCTCCAGCCATCGTGTAGCACAGCTGACTCACTGACACTGAGCAACAACTGGTCGGGGAGGGATGAGCCTTGCAGCTGCAAGCGAGGGATTTCTCCATGCAGTTTTGGGACATAGAAAAAATGGTATGACAAAAAAAAATTTCATACCACACAGTATACCTTGAAACCGGTAATCGGCACATGTTTACTCTGAACTCTTAACATGTCAGATGTATTACTTTGTCATACAGTGGCTTTTGAAAATTAAGACAGCTTTGCTAATTTTTTTTGTGAAAAAAATGTGACATAAAATATCTATCTTCTATTGTGCTTGTTTTCATTGTATATGTAAACAACTTTTGTCTTTCTTCAGATATTCCACATACTGTATTCATTATAAAACTAATGGTACTGAAAATAACGATGTGTTAAATTAGCAACAATCCACTGCTCAAAAACATTAGAGGCACACTTTTTAAGGTATAGCAACCTATCAGTCAAACTTCTGGGATAATGATCTGGTCAATTAAGTACCAGAGGGGGATGTTAATCAATTTTAACTGCTTTGTCGTTAATGAAATCAACAACAGGTGCATCATAGGGGCAAAAATGAGACGGGCCCGCATAACAGGAATTGCTCTCAGGTTGTGGCCACTGAGGCCATGTCTACATGACGCAGGGTATTTGGCAAAAAACTTTTTCTACGGTTTGGCCTATCATCCACACGCACATTTAAACAAGGGTTCTTAAAAATTTCAGAATTTAAGATTTGCGAATTCTGTGTTTGTGGCGCCATCATGAGGACACTAATGACCAGATTTAACTGGAAACGTAACTAACTGCGGCCATGTCTAAACGTCGCAGGTTATCTGGCAAAAAGAACAACTTTTTCTATGGTTTGGCCTACCATCCACACGCACATTTAAACGACGGTTCTTAAGAACGCCGGACAAAGTGAAGATGTGCGAATTCTGCATTTGTGGCGCCATCATGTGGACACTGATAACCGAAGATTTAACTAGAAATATCACTGGCTTCAACAAACGTTGTCCCTACGTCACATATGAGACCAATGTTTACATTTGGAGTGAATTAGACAGGTGCATTTTTGCTTCCATATTTTACAAACGCTTGCTTTTCTTCATATTGAAGAATCCAAGCGAGGGATGGGTGTATTATGGACAATTATTTTTCGTGCATTGTTATGAATGTACAGTGCTCCACATAATTATTGGCACCCCTGGCAAAGATGTGTTTTTTAGCTTCTAATATATATATTTTTTTAATTCAAATATTATGGGACCTTAATGGAAAAACAGAGAAAAATCCAACCTTCAATACAAGTGCATTTATTAAGTGGGGAAAAAATCCCACATAAAGAAATATTTATTTGACATCAAATAATGTGTGTCACAATTATTAGCACCCCTGGTGTTAATACTTTGTACAACCCCCTTTTGCCAACAAAACAAGGTCTGGGGACTGAGATGGCCTTGGGAGGAGCTTGATTTTGTGTCTGGTGAACCATTTGTGTGTAAATATGGCCATATGTTTAGGGTCATTGTCTTGCTGAAAGATCCAGTGACGACCCATCTTCAGCTTTCGGGCAGAGGGCAACAGATTTTGATTTAAAATGTCCTGGTATTTCAAAGCATTCATGAAGCCATGCACCCTAACATGGTTCCCAGGGCCTTTGGAAGCGAAACAGCCCCACAGTATCACTGACCCACCCCCTTACTTCACAGTGGGAGAAAAGTCTCTAGTATCCCACAATATTGATCAGAGTTTACAGTCAATTTACTAACATTGTTTTCTTCAAAGAAGTACGGACCCCATACACCGAATTCTGCCACAGCGCACCATACAATCAACCGAGGACAACGCAAAGGGTGTTCATGCAACTCACGAGGGTTGTTCTTGGCCCAGTATCTGAAGTTTCGCTTATTCAATGGTGAAAATGCACCTCGTCACTGAACAACACAACTGCTGCTTGGGGCACATGTTGATTTCCAAACACAATGCTATGCGAGTTTCAGTGTCTCCGAGTTCTTGTGCCAACATCATTTTGTAAACAAAACAAAATGTCATTGTATGTACTTTTCGAAAACAACACTTTTTTGTTTCTTTACATTATTTGCCTTTTATTAAACCAGGACAGGCAGGCGGATGTGTGCGCTACATTCAACCAAATTGTAGTAACGCGCCCATTCACATCCTCAATATTGCTAACAGCGTTGCAAAGATGGAAAAAGTAATTGGCCCGAATATAAGACAGCCCTGATTGTAAGACCACCCCCTCTTTTTCAAGACTCAAGTTTGACAAGAGACTTTTTGAACACCAAATTCATTTTTATACAGAAAATACAGTTGTGGTCAAAAGTTTACATACACTTGTGAAGAACATAATGTCATGGCTCTCTTGAGTTTCCAGTTATTTCTACAACTCTGATTTTTCTCTGATAGAGTGATTGGAACAGATACTTCTTTGTCACAAAAAACATTCATGAAGTTTGGTTCTCTTATGACTTTATTATGGGTGAACAGAAAAAAGTGATCAAATCTGCTGGGTCAAAAATATACATACAGCAGCGCTAATATTTGGTAACATGTCCCTTGGCCATTTTCACATCAATTAGGCGCTTTTGGTAGCCATCCACAAGCTTCTGGCAAGCTTCTGGTTGAATCTTTGACCACTCCTCTTGACAGAATTGGTGCAGTTCAGTTCAATTTGATGGCTTTCTGACATGGACTTGTTTCTTCAGCATTGTCCACAAGTTCTCAATGGGGTTTAAGTCAGGACTTTGGGAAGGCCATTCGAAAACCTTAATTCTAGCCTGATTTATCCATTCCATTACCACATTTGATGTGTGTTTGGGTCATTGTCCTGTTGGAACACCCAACTGCGCCCAAGACACAATCTTCGGGCTGATGACTTTAGGTTATCTTGAAGAATTTTAAGGTAATCCTCCTTCTTCATTATCCCATTTACTCTCTGTAAAGCACCAGTTCCACTGGTAGCAAAACAGCCCCACAGCATAATACTACCACCACCGTGCTTGACGGTAGGCATGGTGTACTTGGGGTTAAAGGCCTCAACTTTTCTCCTCCAAACATATTGCTGGCCATTGTGGCCAAACAGCTCGATTTTTGTTTCGTCTGACCACAGAACTTTCCTCCAGAAGGTCTTATCTTTGTCCATGTGATCAGCAGCAAACTTCAGTCCAGCCTAAAGGTGCCGCTTTAGGAGCAAGGGCTTCCTTCTTGCACGGCAGCCTCTCAGTCTATGGAGATGCAAAACACGCTTGATTGTGTACACTGACACCTGTGTTCCAGCAGCTTCTAATTCTTGGCAGATCTGCTTTTTGGTGATTCTCGGTTGAATCTTCACCCTCCTGACCAATTTTCTCTCAGCAGCAGGTGATAGCTTGCGTTTTCTTCCTGATCGTGGCAGTGACAAAACAGTGCCATGCACTTTATACTTACAAACAATTGTTTGCACTATTGCTCTTGGGACCTGCAGCTGCTTTGAAATAGCTCCAAGTGACTTTCCTGACTTGTTCAAGTCAATGATTCGCTTTTTCAGATCCATGCTGAGCTCCTTTGACTTTCCCATTGTAGCGTTTGTGGGCGTTTGCATCCAACGAGCCCTATTTCAATGGCCTCAGAGAAGTCACCAGCGCACCACTCATAATCACTCACAAGAAGTTAAGAGGGCATGCTATGAAGCTCATTTCACTGACACAACTTTCTAAGTCACCTAAATTGCTAATTCGTGTTGCTGTATATATATTTTTGACCCAGCAGATTTGATCACTTTTTCTGTTAACCCATAATAAAGTCATAAAAGAACCAAACTTCATGAATGTTTTTTGTGACAAAGAAGTATCTGTTCCAATCACTCTATCGGAGAAAAATCAGAGTTGTAGAAATAACTGGAAACTCAAGAGAGCCATGACATTATGTTCTTCACAAGTGTATGTAAACTTTTAACCACAACTGTAATTACAGTACATCCGAAACAAATGATTAGAACAATATATTTGAGAGAAAAGGCATGTTATTTTGCCTCATTCAAATCTTAATATTTGAACATTTAAATATGTAAACTAAAGTGCAATCACATTCGTAAATGAATGTATGGCTTCTGGTTTTTGAAATGTAAATAAACCAGTCTATTGTGATGAAACAACAAAATTGCAATAATTGAATTAACCATCAAAGTGAAGTCTAACTGTAACTGTAGTCTTGAAACAAATCTTAATAAGGAAAACATTTCTATAAAATAATGCAAACTGCTTAAACTAAAAACAGTAGCTGAGATCTGTCATGACAACATCGCTTCAGTGATATCTGGCGCCATCTAGCGTCGTGAATGGGTACAATGTCTAGACCGCGAATATAAGTCGACCCCCTCTTTTTCAGTGTTATTTCAATGCAAAAAACACCGTCTTATATTCGGGCCAATATGGTAGATTACTTACTACTGAAAAAAAATAACGCCGTTATACTCTTAACACTGACAATAAACATCTGATAACAGTCACTCCCAGTTTCAAATGTTTGAAAATGGTATTAAACTCTTCACGGAAACTGCTCTTAAAAGGCTCAAAAGCTGCAAACAGGATTTTCAGATGATTTTCCAGTAAACAATCGGAATGCTTTGAAAACGTAATGCTCTTTAAGGTCATTTCAAGGACATTTAATGTTCATTTAAAGGTCATTTCAATGTCATTTCGTTGAAATTTACTTTTAAATAAAATGACCTTGAAATGAGATGATGTTCGCGTCATGCCTTCTCAGCCAAAATGGACTGGACATCTAATGAGTTAAATGAGTATCCTGCAATGGGTTAATCAGTGGAGTTGACCGTAGGGCGTATGACAGGCTGGGTAAGGGGCTTCTAAATCTGTAGGACGATGCTTGCTAGTCTCTGGCACAGCGGCAGAGGTGGAATCCCTTTCCAACATGCTCCCGCTGGCCAATGAGCAAGGACGCCTCCCAGACATATGGGCCAGGCCTCCTCAAAATAACCCGTGAGCGTGGCGCTGACAAATGTTGCTACTTTTACTGCTGACAGGTTACCCTAGCTACTTGCCTTCAAATTTCCCTGTAAACGCCAAGGCTAACTGCAAGAAAAGCGGGAAAGCCGGGCCGCTGCCTATGTCCCGAGATTTGATTTTCCCAGGTGGCAACGAGTGGAAGAGCGGAATCTCCCACTTTGAGCACAGGTGCCCCCCGAGGATACACCAGTCCATTCCCAGAGGCCAGCTGGGCTTACTCTGAAGGTAAAAAACACAACATCCATTAAAGTCATTATTCCTGCATGGTGGCCTTTGGCATCAGCCACATACTTCTGAGAGCCTCAGAAAATCTCTGACACGGAGCCTCTGGTGGACTTCAGTCTACTTTTAGATGCCGACTGCAAAAACTGCTTGTTAATTCAATTGCTCGAACACCCCCCTTGTTTATGAAAGAGGGGTCCGGGTCATCAAAACAAGCCCGTTCCCTCCACTCGCTCCTCTCGATTTATGATCATATCTGTCATATAGCTTTGCTTTGATTGTGGTTAAACTCATGATAACAAGGTCACACAAGATGAGGGAAGCTACTTTTTCTTTGTTGATTTTCTTCATGTAAACTGAGCCCCAGCTATTATTAGATATGACTTGGTGGGCTTGGGGTCTGTTTGCGCAGGATTAATGTACACAACAGCTGCACCTTCAGGTCCGCTGGAAGGGGAGCAGCGAGCTTCATCGCACTGATTTGAGTGTCGGTAGCAGATGCGCCGCCTATCTAGTGTTTGTATTCCATAACTTGCTTATGCGGTGAGTCCAAAAATTATGCAAGGAGGAAACTTTGTACAAGTTGGGAAGGAGGTTAGGGAGTCTCTAACCCAGGGGTGTCCAAACTTTTTGCAAAGGGGGCCAGATTTGGTGTGGTAAAAATGTGGGGGGCCGACCTTGGCTGATGTTGTTTACGTGGAACAATATATTTAAGCAAATTTTAGAAAGCCATTCTGTGTGTCACATTTGCTTTATTATTTTTTTAATTCATAAATTCAACAATCTCGCAACTAGCCTTTGTGGCGTTCTCTTTCGACTCTCGGGCTCTTGCAAAATAATGCTGGTGTGAAATTATACTAGTTTCAAGTTGCTGCGAATCTTCCCTGTAATATAGTCGTACATGTCAGCATGTCTTGTTTGGTAATATCGCCTCACATCGAACTCCTTAAAAACAGCGACTGTTTCTTTGCAAATGAGGCAGACAGAGTTGTTGCTCAGTTGTTGTTTTTTTGTTTATTGTCGCCAATTTAGAAAATTGGAAGTAAACGGGCACAAGGGGTAATGTTACTTGGAGTGCTGCTGACTTTTAGTGGGTAAATTTAGTGTGTACGCTACTTCATATGCTGGTATTAGTACTGCAGACCAATTTATTAAGTGTGTGCGGGCCAGACGTTATTGATTTTATGACAGAAGCTGGGGGCCGGATGAAATTTGACCTAGGGCCGCATTTGGCCCCCGGGCCGGACTTTGGACATGTCTGCTCTAACCCGTCAAACCTGGCCTGCAGACCTTGAGACAATTTACAACATGGCTCTCAGGTGCGCCATTGCGTACTTCTCCGAGCAATGTTTGTGAGCAGGATCCAGTGTTGTTAATCTTACTTTAAAAAAGTAATTAGTTTCAGTCACAAATTACTTTTCCCAAAAGCAATTGAGTTAGTAACTCAGTTACCTCAACGTAGGAGTAATTACAGTAGTTACTCGGCAAAGTAACTGACGTTACTTTTCATGTTTTACACGTTATTAATCCCATTCTATAACGTCTTTTACATCGAATATGTTTATATTAACTGACTGAATTGTACTGTCTTTTTTATTCCCAAAATAGATCACACCTTTTACATTTTTAAAAATTTCACTTATATAAGAGTGTAATGGTATACAAACTTTAACTTTCAAATGCTGTGAGAAAAAAGCCTTTTTGTTTTCCCTGTTATACTGAACCCCCACCAAACCGTAACCCCGTACCGAGGTACGTACTGAACTGTGACTTGTGTGTATCATCGTCACAACCATAATATATGTACTGTAGATATATTTTTAAATTTGCAGGTAAGGCTCTTAATCTCTCCCCTCTCCTATCTTTGCCCTAGTTGTTTTTATTGAAAAAAAAAACAAAAAACATAAGGTTTATGGCAGGGGTCCCCAAACTTTTTCCTGTGAGGGCCACATAACTTTCTCTGATGAGGGGCCGGGGTCAGTTTGTAACAGAAAAGGTGTGACGATTGCAGGAGTGCCAAAATGTACAGATTTATTGTTTTTCAGAATGCCACAATCAAATAACCCTTTATGCATTCTTCACGGAACAAAAGTAAAAAAAATATATATATATAATATAATATAATGTAATAATAATAATAACACTATTAATTAAATAGATAATAACCAAATAACCCTCTCTGGGTTCGTCACAGAAAAAAAGCCAGGAAATAAATAAACCTATTGGAGAATTTTTTTTTTTTTTTTTCTCCAAATTTTTTTTGTTCAGGGGGCCGGACAAAATGCGGGGGCGGGCCGTATTCGGCCCGCGGGCCCTAGTTCGGGGACCCCTGGTTTACGGGTACGAAAGTTTAGGGCAAGTGACTATTTTTGGTAATAAAAAACAAAGTATTAGTATTCTATTGTAGCATCTACAAGGACAACGCCCACTTCGTGGTGATAATGCATGCTCAAAAGGAAAACAGTCCATTATTTTCAATTAATTGTACCCACCTGAAAGCCACGAACTGTATGTTAAAAAAAAAAAAAAAAAAAGTTGCCCGAGAGTTTAAGATGACGCTCGGGGCTGGATTTGATTGGCCGCAATCGGGTGGGCGGCCCCGGTGCCGGGATTAGCGGTGGGGCAGCGTAAGGTCGGTCGCCGACGGGCTTACACTCACAAGGGATTCACACGATTACTGGTTTCTAGATCACAGAACTGATTTGTGTACACTCCACCCCTCCCGATCACTTACCCTACAGACTCCCCCACCCGCCTCCCCTTCTTTCCCTGGTCAACAGCCCTCCCACATGGTGTCAACCGGAAATATATCTAGCTGACGATAGCACCAACATATTCATAGTTAGTGTTAGCCTGGTACTCCAGACTCACCGCTGTTCCAGCTATTGAGTCTGGCCACCATTAAGCGGATAAAATTTCCAGGGCGGAGCAAGCCACAGCAAACACAGCGGAGTGGACCAATCAGCGACGGGCGGGACGAGGGACTTGCGCGCGGAAGTAAACATACGAGGAGAGCGGAGATTATTCAACATGGCTAGCGCGAGACGGACTGTTGTCAATGACTTGTGTCGATGTGTTTTTGGTCATTTAAAACTGATTTTACCGTGGATTGGAACATATTCTCGGCTCTCCTGTTCGCCATCTGTGTTGTTGTGAAGACGACTTCCGACGCGGAATGGTGACGTTGCTCGTTAAGAAGACGTCACGCAAATAAACGAATCTGATTTGACGATTGATTTTGTACTTGCTCGAGAGGCCGTTAATGGGCTGGGTCCCAGACTATTCTCTCAGTGTTTGAAAAATACAGGGAGAACGGTCTGGCCGTGCCAGGCAAAGTCAGTGTAGGCGTTCAATGTGTTTCTTGTCTTTGCAACTTTTCACATTCTTCCACAACTTCCATTCTCCGTGCCAAACAGCTGAACAGGACAGATTTAAAAAAAAAAAAAAAAAAAAAAAAAAGACGCTCACCACGCTAAATGCTAATCCTAGCGATAACGCGAATGCTATGCTAATACACCGAGCCACCTAGCATCACGGTTGCAACGGCGTCACGACCCCCTTCCCTCCTCCCACCTCCCGCTCTGCTCTTTCCATGTCTGTCAGACATCTCTAGCTTCATTCAACCAAATTTTAGTAACGCATGCCTTCACATCCTCAGTAACAGTAACGGCATTGCAAAGATGGGAAAAGCAATTAGTTAGATTACTCACTGCTGACAAAAATAACGCCATTAGTAACGCCGTTATACTCTAACGCCGTTATTACAACGCTGACAGGATCTATGAAAAGTACATTTATCAAGAGTGAAAAAAACAATTACACTGGTCTACAAGCAAAATGCTTTCTGGATAAAAGTAGTGAGACTTTACTAAATTTGCATCACTAGAAAAGAAAAATTAGGTCAAAAGTGTCAATTTGCTATAGTTTTGGAGTATACTAGTAGTATCTGGCCGAAATGTTAAAATTCAAGCAATTTAGGCGAAATGTATTGCATAAACCGTGGTGTTTTTGAAGTGGACAAAATGCATTCATGTAGAAACATAATCAGTGGCAAACACTGTTATACTGTATCCATCTCATGTAAAATGTAGCAACTTATAAAACTAAGATTATGTAGTTACACCAACAGCACTAAGAGCTTTTCTTTTCCAATCCATGTCACCAGAACAAGTACGATTTTGCCATTTTTTAAAAAAAATCTCAGAAGCAGATATTTTCCAAAATTTTTTGTGATCATGATGCACCTGCATGGGGGCCTAATTATGTAGTGACCAAATGCAAGCATCAGATGGCGCTGTATCAACACCCCTAATATTTTTTCAGCGCTACAGAGACGTTGATTAAATAACTGAAAGTCACTGACCATATTTTGAAGGTCTTTGTCTTATCTCAGTCTGGACCCAGATGGTCCAGAGTCGGTGTTGTCACAGATTACTAGAAAAAAATAATTTAATTACTGATTACGCCTCAAAAATTAATCTAGTTACTTTACCAATTATTATCAAAGTAACTACGTTATTTTAAAAGTAATTTATCAGTTACTTTGTACCAATTTTTCTCCCTTTGCTGCCTCAACATAAGAATGACAACAGAAAAATGTCATTGCATGTAATTGACTTTCCGATAATTGAATTTAAAAGGGAAGATAAGAATTGTTCACATAAGGCTTAATCTTTGAGTTAGCGGAGGTTTAATTAGTCGATGGAGTTGATTTCAACCACCATTGACTTGCGCTAGCTTAGCCACCCTGAAACTAACAAATAACTGACAAACTGCATGGAATTTGTTCAAATCAACTTCACTGACTAATTAAACCCCTGCTAACTCGAAGATTTAGCCTAATGTCAAAAATTCTGAATTCCACGTTAGGTTTTAGGGGTTAGGGTTTAGGGTTAACAGCATATCAATGCCAATGAAAAATAATGCAAATTGACTGCACAATATTCAACAACACACAAATTAATTACACAGTGCAATAAACAAAAAGTGGGGGCAGGCGCAGATGCGCGCACACAACCCGGAAGTACGCCGTACACAAGCTAATTTGACCACAAAACGTGGCGGCAACTAAGCACTTTACACTCCATCGGACTTAAAACACATCCCAAAGATCCCAAACGAACACGTCACCTCACGGCATTAATGTTAAACACTAATATGATGTATAAAATGCTTGCCAACTTGGAGCGATGACTACCCGCCATTCCAACAGCAAAGCTACGAAACGGCCACGCGTGCAGCGGCTCCAACCTATCGCTGGAACCCTCTAGAATGAAGGAAAAATACATTCATTCATGGACGCACACAGATCAACATTTCCCCGCACATCTGACCAGGTGGCTATACCTGGCTCGAATGTACACCCGCGCTGGCACACGCCTTTGTCAGTCCCAAAACACTTAGCGCGTGCGACTCGAGACCAAAACAGGAAGTAACTATGAGCGGTTACCAAGGAAACGAACACAGCGGGAACCTAACATTTTCTATTCAAAATGCTCGTCACACGTGACTACAATATTCTTCATTCTACATACATTATGAGGCAATAACAAAATAGTGGCACACAGACACTAAGGAAACTAACTTTAATCAGATTACTGGTTTGGAAAAATGAATGCGTTAGATTACTCGTTACTGACAGAAAGTCATCAGAACACAGCAACAAGTGACAACACTGTCCAGAGTATTGATTTTCTTGTTTTCGATTCCTCGACTTCACTAATGTGATGTCAAAAACGAGCATTATAGGTAAAACAACTAATACCTTCGATTCCTGTGTTACTAACCTTCCACCACCGGAGTATCAGTACATTGCGTGAGCGTATTTTAACTCTGAGATGAACTTCTTATAAAGGCCCATTTATCTCCATCCATCTGACATTGGCTTTTCTGATTCTTCCTCCAGTATGCAAGAGAACAGCACCGAGCCGCCCCGCTCGCTCTCTCATCTCTTAAGGGAGAGCTACCTGGCTGAGGCCCGAGCCCAGCAACGCCACAGTGAGATGAGCCGATCTGACGCTTCATCGTCACGTCTTCAGATTTTTGGCTCGCTCAAAGCAAAGGCCGAGGACTCGGCGGGTCTCCATGATAGCCAATTGCCAGACCTGTCGGCGTTCCTTAGCGAAGAAGAGCTGGATAAGAGTGTTAACTTGGCCTGCCAAGCCATCGGACACGAGCCCGAAAGGGCAGAGGTCAAACTCGCCTTCACCCCACCTGCCTCGGCTTCCGTTACTTCGTCAATGACTTCCTCTGTTCACCTCGCAAAGCCCCCTTCTTTTCCTTACGTGCCCCCTTCCGCTATGCCTGTTGACTCGCCAGCAACACAAACGAACCTCATGCCAGACAGAAAGCTACACACAGCCTCCGTAAGGCAGGAAAATACAAAGAGGAACAGTAGTGATGGTTTAAACCACCTAAACAAGTCGGCGAGGAACTCTCAGTTTGGCATGGAGACCCAGTCCAAGAAGGAGTTCCTCAACAAGGCGGCCGACTTCATTGAGGAGCTCTCCTCTCTCTTCAAGGCGAACACCTCCAAACGGATACGACCCAGAGCATGCAAAGCCCATCGTAGTCGGAACAAGAACCAGAACGAAGGAACGGTTTACCCCGACGGGTCAGACGACAGGGAACGCTCGACCGTACCAACCGAGGTGGCAGAGGACGGTCACGTCATTAGCCACCAGCCAGAGATCCATCTGGACTCTGGGATTGGTCATGCAGAATTACAGGACGGTAGGATTACTGAGGAAGAGCACTTTGACTCCGAAGCGGTAGAAGCGACTGAAAGCTACATTTTGACACAGCCTCCGTCACGTGCAGACGAACCAGTGTCTGAGCGGCCCCATTTTATCCAGAAACTGAAAAGCAGAGAAGTTCCAGAGGGCAGCAAAGTCCAGTTAGACTGCATCGTCAGAGGACAACCTACACCTGAAGTCCGGTAAGCAGCCAAATATCTGGAAGCAAGACCATTCTAATTGGAGATACAATAACAGCTGGAAAACAATATACAGGTAGTCCCTGGGTTACGAGCGAGTTCCGTTCATTTGCTGGCGACATAACCCGAATTTCCGCGTAATTGGAATTAACCCTTTAAGTACACAGAAATACCCCTTAAATCCCAAAATAACTATCCAATCAAGTATATATGTAACTGGTACACGCATGTCCGTGTGTGTAGTGCGTGGAAAACCTTCCCTTCGATGCTTTCATGTGGGTGCGCTGGCGGCTAGGCCCTCAGCACGGGCTTATGGCCTAGCGGTTAGTGCCTCTGCCTGCTGTGTGGACGTGTCGTGCGGTGCAGGTTCGAGTCCTGACCTGAGCGACGGCGATCGGAACGGTTACATATAATATGTTGTAATAATAAAATTAAGTAAAAAATAAGATTCTGTATGTTAATGCTGAGAGGTGTTACTGTTAAGCCCTTTTCAGACATACGGTGAAGTCCCGGGATTTAAACAGTAGCCCTTATGTCTGAAAGCAATTTCTCGGGTCGACTGACACGGACCTTAACCAGATTGCGTCCTTGTACAAATCCTAGCAAAAAGTATGGAATCACCAGTCTCGGACGAGCACTCACTCAGGCATTTTATCATGTAGAACAAACTCAGATAACTCAAATAAATTTCAATGTAAACTTGTGGATTTATTGAAGATTTAACCAGGGCCATCTCCCAAGTGCCTTTGCCTGACATGCAGCCCCATATCATCAAGGACTGAGGGAATTTTGATGTTTTCTTCAGGCAGTCAGCTTTGTAAATCTCACTGGAACAGCTCCAAACAAAAGTTCCAGCATCATCACCTTGTCCAATGCAGATTCTTGACTCTTGACAAAATTTGAAATTTTAGACAGCTTTCTTATCCCTTCAATTGAAAATATGTTTGTCATTTTCCAAGATGACAATGAATCATGCCACAGAGGTATAACTGTCAAAGCATTTCTTGGAGAAAGACTCATCCAGTCAATGTCATGGCCTGCAAATAGCCCAGATCTCAACCCTATTGAAAACCTGTAGTGTAAATTGAAAAAAAAGGTTCACAGCAAGGCTCCGACCTGCAAGGACAATCTGGCAACTTCAATCAAAGAGAGTTGGCACCAAATTGATGAAGAATACTCAAGTCCATGCCTCAGAGATTGCAAGCTGTCATAAAAGCCAGAGGTGGTGCTACTAAATACTAGATTTTTTTTCCTCAGAATGGAGTGATTCCATGTACTGTATATTTCCCTGCACTTGCTCCATAAAAGTAACATTTACTGACCACCACAATGGTTTTTTTATTCATTTCTTTTCGTGTTTCTGAATGCTAAAGAGTTGTACTTTTTAAGTAATTCACTATTTTTTCAAGCTTGAGTTTCAATCTGAGTTTGTTCTACATGATAAAATGTCTGAGCGAGTGCTCGTCCGAGACTGGTGATTCCATACTTTTTGGGAGGGGTTGTATAATGTCCGGGATCTAACCGGGACGCGACATGTAATGAAAGCAGCAGTTAATTCCTGGGTCACATCGCGACGGCTGATGACTTAAATATCATCTGATTACTTAAATATCATGGCAGGCCGATTGTCATTTCCTCTTTCTTCGCAGTAAGACAAAAACGGGTAAACAAACATCGCAATTAGCAACATGGCAAACTGGAAAGATAGCAAAATTAAACTGAAACCATAATGAATTTAAAATGCTACTGGATCTTAGAGCTGAGGAAGAGACAATCCATCATCCATCTTTGAAATGTGCTGTTTATTTTGTTGCTTTGCTGGCAAAAATGACGTAATGTCTGGGTCATAAAATCACTTAAGTCTTTTGTGTGTGCATCAGTTTGCCACGACTCGGCCACGTAAGCAATACTAAAAAATATTGCTCATTTGGCGCACAGAAAGAAAACCGAGCATTATCAGGCTTATCCTTTTCTTCACTTTATTTTTTTTATGACTGTGGTCAAGCCCGCCTCTTGCGTAAAAGCCGAGTTCAAGCTAGGCGCTAACGCTAATGCACAGCTACGTCTATGCCATCCTGCCTACCGCTCTCACTCTTTGCTGACGCAATTGCTGCATGAATTCTGATTTGGGAGACATGACAGTTCAGACCGAAGCCACATTTTGGAAAAATTTGTCCCAGATTGGATTTTAACCACATACGAAAGTGACTCAGATCAGATTTGACATGGTCCACTTCCATGCAACTTGTCCCGTTCAGACCATCAAGTTAATGCCTTAATTGATTGGGAAAAACACGAAAAAATCGGATTCGTGCATTGAGACCTGCGGTCTGGAAAGCAAAATGGATCGGATGTCTACCAACGTCAATGGCAGCCAATGAGTAAATAGTTAGAAATAAAAATCAAAAATACATTTTTAAAAATCCGATCTTTTTCACCCGATTCTGATGTTCTAAAAATGACTTGATCGGGCCCGATTTTCGATCAATGTTCCAAGTAAAGTATACAAACAAAATTACTCTTCCTTTAGTCTAATGAGTCAAACTTTGATTATGTTGACTATTAAGTTTTACCATCTTAATCTTGAATGTGATGTACAGGCTGGTCATTTTTTAGTTATTAAAAAAAAATATACTGTATAAATATTTTTTTTAGTTTAGTCATAGACTTCACAATTGGTTGACCGGAAATGGGGCGTAGGGCCTCTCTGTAAGGGGCCTATTTTCAAAAACTGAAAATTAAATCTTTTTCAAAACCAAAGCCGCTAGCGACCTAAAACCAAAAGAGGAACCTCCCTTAGGCATATATACGTAAGTCTCCATGAGCACCGGTATCAAAAAATTCAAAGTCGTTCCCTGATAAAATCCCGATCAATTATTTTTTATCCAAGTACAACAAAACTTAAAATGGCTATAAAATTCTCACATTTTACGCTAGATGCACAATAATCACCTATATTTTCAAAATCAATAGCAATATTTAACATGTCATAGAAGTTTTGCCCGAAATAGCGACTTACGTAATCTTTTTTTATTGAGTGCAATCTGGACATTAGTTTTCAACAGTTAATAAATCACTCAATTTTCAAATCAGAAACTTAATACTTGAGGAGAGCATGCAGAATCATCTTGATTTTACTCAACAAAAGGACATTTTCTCATTTTTCTATATACAGGGTACCCGCGGGGTCTTAAAAACTTGAAAAAGTCTTAAATTGTAAAATAAGGCCTTTAAAGGTCTTAAATTTTGTTTACAAGTCTTAAATTTCATTCTCAAATGTCTTATTTTTCCCATTTCTTACCTGCGTGATAGAGGTAATAACTGTATAATAAGTAGACTAACAAAAAAAAAAGTATGGAACGTTGTGTCGTAAAATTATTTGTCATTTTCTCCGACTTTATCGATCTCTGACCGATAAATGCACTGTTCTGGTCGCAAAATCCAGATTTCCGCGTTTTCGAAAATGCAGCTTTCCATTGAAGCTTTGGGATGGGAAAGTGCAGATTTCACCCATTGTGGTTGAGTGACTCAAAATATGACTGAGTCATATTTTGAGTCACTCAACCACAAGGTTTTATGCTGTTATTCTTAGTTATTCTGACAGATTCTTTTGCATTATTTCATAAATGTATGCCCGAATACCTGCGAGATTGGTCTTAAATTTTATTGGATGTGGTCTTGAAAAGGTCTTTAAAAGTCTTAAATTTGAATGGAAAAATCCTGGGGAAACCCTGCTATATTATTATTAACTTATTTAGGTTGAATTCCGATGTCACTATTGCCTCAGCACGTATTGCCAGCTATCTGGCCCTCGTCATTTTTAGATTGAAATGTCACATAAAATAAAACACATAAAAGCCGAATTGTTTTTTTTATGGAAGCAGAAATGTCTAAATTTTTTGAGACAGAGAGAACGAAAATTGGTATTTGCCATGTGGCAAAATGGATTTTGTCATGTGGCATTTTTTTTGCCATTCGGCAAAATTTTGTCATGTGGCATTTTTTTGCCATGTGGCATTGTTTTGCCATGTGGCAAAATGGATTTTGGTTTGTGGCATTTTTTTGGGGTATATGGCATTTTTTTGGGGTCTATGGCAGTTTTGCAGGCCATGCACGTCCATGCCATTGACGGCTATGCAAGTCCAAATTTTCCATTCATATTAAATAGCAGAAAAACCTGTGGCTGTAAATTTTGACCATACACTTAGCATTACAGAGCATTGACATTCAACTGGCAACCAAGTCAGGCTATGCCATTGACGGCTATGCACGTCTATATTTTCCATTTATATTAAATGGCAGAAAAATATGTGGCTGTGATTATCTACCCCCCAAAAATGCCACATGTCAAAATACATTTTGCACATTGCAAAAAAAAAAAAAAACGCCACATGGCGAAATTTTTCCACATGGCAAAAAAAAAAAAAAAAAAACACACGGCAAAATCAATTTGCCACATGGCAAAACAAATGCCACATGGCAAAAAAAAAATGCCACATGGCAAAATCCATTTTCCCACATGGCAAAAAAAATGTCACATGGCAAAATCAAATTTCACCACACGGCAAAAACATACCACATGGCAAAATCCATTTTGCCACATGGCAAAAAAAATACCACATGGCAAAATCCATTTTGCCACATGGCAAAAAAAAGTCCACATGGCTAAATCCATTTTGCCACATGGCAAAAAAAATACCACATGGCAAAATCAATTTCGCCACATGGCAAAAAATACCGCATGGCAAAATCCATTTTATCAAATGTCAAAAAAAAAAAAAAAAAAATGCCACATGGCCAAATCCATTTTGCCACATGGCAAATTCCAGTTTTGGATCTCGGACCTACTGAGGTTTTTTGCTAAAAAAATGGGCAGTTGACTGAAAATTACCTGATTATTTGAATGTAAAGTTATGCTATTGTGTAGGGATACAAAATCCAACATGGCGGCCATCACAAAACAGATTTTAAGTTGATAGTTCTTGTAAATAAATGCTTAAATCCCAGAATTTCTATAGATATGAACGTAAAACGCTCTAGATTCTTGGTTAAAAGCAAAAAAACGAGCAGTTATCTTTCATATTACGTAAATATTTCCAGCTAAAGTTACGGAAATTTTTTCCCGTTCATTTCATTTTATCACAACGTTTCAAAGTGCAGGCATGGTGCTATTTTATATAATAATTATCTTGAATTCTCGACCAAATCACTTTTGAGACACTCCTGCCTGCTTGTATGCACTAAAACGTCCGTCCTGTTTCCACCTAAATCCGGCGTATGAACGCACCGTGTGTTTGAGTTTATCACAGCCACGACGCTCTGACTGTCCCGGCTCCCTACGGGAAGCCGTGGTGCAATGTCTGTAGAAGCTGTCTTGTCATCTGATAGTTAAGTCTATGGTTTAGTTTAGTTTTTTTAAGAAAGAAAAGGGAAAACAATTTTTGTGTGTAAAATGATGCTACAGAAATGGATTACAAAGTAAAAAAAGTGTTGATTGGTAGAAATTTATGGCATCATAAAGTAGACGTACAGATGAGGGGACATGGGGAGGAGGGCCTGGTCTTTTTGGTCCGACTGAGCATTGTTGAGGCACCAACATATACTTGTGCTGGGAGAATGCAAGCCCTCTGCCATTTTTAGACTTCACTGGCACAGTGAGCTGTAGTCTCGTCTGATAATGGAACCAACTGAGCTCTTGGCAGTAGCGTGAACACGCGCAGCACTTTGGTAAGATGGTTTATTTGCTCTTTTGTCGGAAACTTGACATTTTTTCTTAGAGATAGTTATGCTAATGTGATTCTTCATTTACGATACCTTTCAAAAGTTGGTTGTAAGGTTGTTTTTTTTCCCTATTATAACTAGATAAATTCATTTTACTAACTTCATTACTCCGTTTTAATAGTCATTTGTAGTTGAATGTATTTGACATAGACTTGTATTTGGTTTTATGGCAATGTATAATTAGTTTAGAATGATGTATGTTTAGTATTGTGCATTTAGTTTATAGCTCCAGAGGGAATCTCCTTGCTGGTTTTGTGCTGCAGAAGGAAAAATAGCTCTGACAGGTGCAGGGAGGAGGCACACCAACTATCCACTTTACTACTCATGTTTTTAATTTAGACTGTTACTCATGACAAATGACTGTCGCGTAACAGAACATCCTACAGTCAGTCTGTTCCAGTAAGGCCTGTGACGGCATTCCAGTGTACCTTCACTAATATTGAGACTACATTTTTTTAATGAATGGAGTTTGGTGAAAGCACTCAGCGGGATTTATCAACGTATAGCTGACTCTTCGTCTCTTGGCTAGAAAGCATTGAGGACTCAAAATAGATGTTCTCAGCAGCTACTGCTCGTGTTGCTGGAAGTCAGTTTCCTGTTAATCGCTTTAAAAAGAACAAATACACTGCTGCTACATAGACTTCACAGTACATATGGTGAAAAACACAGACAAGGCTGAAAAACAGTTTCCGCTCTTGCACCCCTCTTAATAAACTGCTGTATTTTTTAGCCAAAAGAATTGTTGAGTTTGATAGAACAATATGTCTATGCTGCTATAGCAGTTTCGTGGTGCATTAAGCTCCCAAACTATTTTTAATTTGTCCGTTTTACCCTGAAGACCCCCGTTTACAGACGCCGCGCAACCACTTTTGTTTCAACCCAGCCATAAAAAGAAGCTAAGTAATTATGTTTATTATTCAAAATGTTATTTTTAGCCTCAAATCATTAATTGATGTCTAATATTTAGTTAAGACGTTGAAAAATTATTCACTCGCATATTTATAATAAAAACTTTTTAACAAATTATGTCACAATGAAAAAAATAGCGTCTGTAAATAAGTAACGGATATCTACCTCATAACTATCACTTAAATTATTATTATTATTATTATTTTTTTTGTTATTGTCGCATTTTGCCCGATATTTTAGATGATAAATAATCCAGCCAAACAAAGCAAAATGGGGGTAAAAAACGTTTAAAAGGGTAAATATATGGAAAAGAAAATCTCGACCACTCTTTGATGTCTGCGATTTCTGCATCGCGAGCCTTGTTATACTACCATGTTTCACCCATAAAGTCCCCCCAAAATCCAGCTGTGGCCATTCACAGCTGTGTCTTGACACCCAGTGATACATGATACATGTTTTTGGATCGAAACCAGGTAAGTATGCGATAATATCTCATTAAAATCCTGGCGTCTTTAATTATGCTCTCACCTACAGTAAGGGTTTCGCTGTTTATTATTATTTTTTTAAATGCCCTCCTGTTCAAAAATTTTCTTCCCCCGGAAAACTGAGATTTTAAGCTTTCCAATGATGTATCACACATGCATATAGGTCAATTTTGAAATTTTGCCAAATTGGAGGTCTCAGAGCGGAACCCCAAGTCACCTGACTGTTTTCCGCAGTGTGTGTGTGTATATATATATATATATATACACACACACACACACACACACACACACACACACACACTGCGGAATATATATATATATATATATATATATATATATATATATACATACATACATATGGCGGAAAACACAGACAAGACTGAAAAAGCAGTTTCTGCACTTGCACTCATCTTTAAAAGAAACTGCTGTGTTTTAGGCCAAAACAACTGTTGTGTTTGATAGAACAATATGTCTATATGCTGCCATAGCAGATTCATGGTGCATTAAGCCCCTAAACTATTTTTAATTTGCCCGTTTTACCCTGAAAACCCCCGTTTACAGACGTCGCGCAACCGCTTTTGTTTCAACCCAGCCATAAAACGAAGGTAATTAATTATATTTATTATTCAAAATGTCTGTCATTTTTAGCTTAGAATCATTAATTAATGTTTAATAATTCGTTTAAAAAAAAAAAAAAAACACTTAAAAAAATTATTCACTCCCATATTTTACTTTTAAACAAATTACGTCACAATGAAAAAAATGGCAGTCTGGGATATCTACCTCATAACTATCGCTTAATTGTATTTTTTATGTTACTGTCATATTCTTTCCGATATGTTAGATGATAAATATATGATCCAAACAAAGAAAAATTGGAAAAAAAAAAAACATTCAAAAGGGTAAATATTAGGGCTGTCAAAATTATCGCGTTAACGGGCGGTAATTAATTTTTTAAATTAATCACGTTAAAATATTTGACGCAATTAACGCACATGCCCCCCTCAAGCCTGAGTTATACTCCCGCGTTGCGGTGACGGCGCAGCGACTACAGCGTCATTCGACATTCGATAGTTCTGCGGTGAGGGAACGCGTTGCTCTGTAATTCACCGCCAAGCCACTGGAGGGATGTGGCGTTATGTTTGTACGGTTTTGGGGCATGCTTGTTGATTTCCGCTAGTCGGAGAAAAAATAAACAATGCAAGATGAAACTCTTGAAAGTAAATATTCTGCTCATCAACACTGAATAAATATTGAACATACAAATGTTGAGGGGCAGGCGACGCAGAAGACTGTTTCGAGGCGGTCTGGCCGACTTTTGATGCCGCACAGAGAGTTTTAGACTCGGGTGGAGAGAGCTAGCTGTGGCTGCTAGCTTCAAACTGGCGTCAAACACTGCGTTCAAGGTCCGCAAAGCCCTCCAGCCCGATTTGTTTGCCGTGTCCTACAACCAGCCAGTGGGAAGCCATAGCAGATTTCTGGCGTCTATGGAACTTCCCAAACTGCGTTGTGTCAACTGTGTTATTGAAAATTAAAGATCAAAACACTCTTTTGACACCAAATCTGTGCTTTATTCTTCATATACTTGAAGTGTGACACGTAAATAAGTCACAGACTCACAGCAAACATATGTACACAATAAATGATGAAGTGCACCAACCAAAAATACGACATAAAGTGATAAAAAGTCGGCAGTTTTTGGCCGACTGGGTCACCGCTTCGTGTGGCCACTCGATTCCGAACACACGTCTCGGTGGTTCTTCCATTTTTTTTTTCAATCGCCGACCTTGCCATTTGGCAATCACAATAATGTCTTGACGAGACTTGCTCTTCGATGATACTCCCGTCGGCTTGGTCCATTTTTGCGTGTAGAAAATAATGTTTAATTCTATTCTACAATGGCGGTGATTTGGCGCTAAACCGGAAACAACAGTCTGAGCGGACCAATCACAGTCCGTTTTCGCCACGTCATACACGTCTACGGGACGCGAAGGTTAGAAAATTCGAGAGGCGTGCGTCAGGCTACGGCGTAGGGTTGTAACTCGGTTCTTCCTTGACGCCGTAGGTCTGACGCGGAAGTATAACTCGGCCTTCAGATTAAAATGACAGAAGTGTAATGTCCGCTTGTTACTTGTTACTTGTTTTTTGTTATTTGGCGCCCTCTGCTGGCGCTTGGGTCCAAATGATTTTATGGGTTTGGGGAGTGAGCATGGTAATGACATCAACAATGGCGAGCAACTAGTTTATTTTTTGATTGAAAATTTTACAAATTTTAATAAAACGAAAACATTGAGAGGTTTTAATATAAAATTTCTATAACTTGTACTAACATTTATCTCTTAAGAACTACAAGTTTTTCTATCCATGGATCGCTTTAAGAGAATGTTAATAATGTTAATGCCATCTTGATTTATTGTTATAATGAACAAATACAGTACTTATGTACCGTATGTTGAATGTATATATCCGTCTTGTGTCTTATCTTTTCATTCCAACAATAATTTACAGAAAAATATGGCATATTTTATAGATGGTTTGAATTGCAATTAATTACGATTAATTAATTTTTAAGCTGTAATTAACTTGGTTAAAAATTTTAATCGTTTGACAGCCCTAGTAAATATATGAAAAAGAAAATCTCGACCACTCCTTGATGTCTGCGATTTCTCCATCGCGACCCTTGTTATATTACCATGTTTCACCCGTAAAATCCCCCCAAAATCCAGCTGTGGCCATTCACAGCTATGTCTTGACCCTCATTGATACATGCTACGTGGAGTTTTTGAATCGAAACAAGGTAAGTACGCGATAATATCTCGTTAAAGTCATGGCGTCTGTAATTCTGCTCTCGCATGCTCTCACCTCCAGATAGGGTAACTTTTTTTTTTTTTTAAATGCCCTCCTGTTCAAAATTTTTCTTCCTGCAGAAAATTGAGATTATAAGCTTTCCAATGATGTATCACACATGCATATCGGACAATTTTGAAATTTGGCCAAATTGGGGGTCTCAGCGGAACTTCAAGTCACCTGAGTGTTTTCCGCCATATATGTTATAAAATCTATAGCTGCTAACTATGACGACGCTCCTTTAAAATCGAAGGAAACCAGCTCATAAAAAGTGAGTGCTTGAATCATTTCTAATGGATTTCAGATGGTTCTGTGAGGGCAAGGAGTTGGAGAACAGCCCTGACATTCAGATCATCACCAACGGCGAGCTGCACTCTCTGATCATCACAGAAGCTTTTGAGGAAGACACTGGACGTTACTCCTGCTTCGCGTCCAACTTTTACGGAACTGACTCCACCTCAGCTGAGATTTACATTGAAGGTGATTTTTTCAATCCCTTAACGCGATTTTTTGTAATTGTTCGATATTTAGGTTGAAACAAACTAAAAAGTCATAATTCCAATGGCATTTCAGCATTTATAGAGTTTAAGGAAAAATACGTATGGGGTCTCAAGACCCAAAAAGTTTGAGAACCATACAATATTAAACCTACTGTATCTAAAATAACCTAAATACTGTGATGAAAATAAGTATTTGAACACCCTGCAATTTTGCAAGTTCTCCCACTTAGAAATCATGGAGGGGTCTGAAATTTTCATCATAGGTGCGTGTCCACTGTGAGAGAGATAATCTAAAAATACAGAAATCCCAATGTATGATTTTTTTAAACACGATTTGTGTGATACAGCTGCAAATAAGCATTTGAACAACTGAGAAAAAGTGTTAATATTTGGTACAGTAGTCTTTGTTTGCATTTACAGAGGTCAAACGTTTCCTGTAGTTTTTCACCAGGTTTGCACACACTGCAGGGGGGATCTTGGCCCGCCTATCAGTCAGGTTTCTGGGCTGTCGCTGAGAAACAGCTCCCTCCAAAGGGTTTTTATTGGGTTTAGGTCTGGAGACCGGCTAGGCCATGCTACAACCTTGTTATGGTTCTTACGGAGCGACTCCTTGGTTTTCCTGGCTGTGTGCTTCGGGTCATTGTCATGTTGGAAGACCAAGGCACAACCCATCTTCAATGCTCTGACTGAAGGAAGAAGGTTGTTCCCCAAAATCTCACAATACAGGGCCCCAGTCATCCTCTCTTTAATACAATGCACTCCTACTGTCCCATGTGCAGAATAACAGCCCCAAAGGATGATGCTACTACCCCATGCTTCACAGTAGGGATGGTGTTCTTCATAATTCATCTTCCTCCAAACACGGTTAGTGGAAATATGAGAAAAAGTTCTATTTTACTCTCGTCTGACCACAAAACCTCTGCATCATCCAAATGGTTATAGGCAAACTTAATACAGGCCTTGACATGTGCTGGTTTAAGCAGGGGAACCTTCCTTGCCATGCATGATTTCAAACCGTGACGTCTAGTGTATTACCAACAGTGAGCCTGAACGATATATCGTTTAAACATCGCCATTGCGATGTGCGCATGCACGATAGTCCCATCACAAGGACGTGCGATTGTTCTTTTTTTTTTTTTTTTTTTTTTCAATCCACAAACCTTTGTTCTGCTTCATTCGCTCGCACAGCCTCCCTCACCCACTCTCCCAGCTCTCAGTCACTGTGGCACTTGCTTATTAAAGTTAACGATGTCTTTGATCTTGCCAAGGAAACGGACTTCACACGGGCAGCAATCTGTCAATCATCGTTTAACTTGTTTAACAGTTTCTGCAAGGAAGCGCGGGCTGGAATGAATGTGTGTGTCTGTGGGGGGTGTGTGTGGAGACGTTCGAGACATATAAAATAAACGCCAGAAGTGATTATGAGGAGTTTGTAATTTTTACATATCACTCCAAGAGTCACAGCCATGTTAGGTAAACAGAAGCATTTAATAAAGCCAAGCATTTTTCTACTACAGTACATTATTCTTGTTTAAAAATGATTCCGTGGGACAGTTATGTTTAAAACTGATCATAATTATTACATTTGAAGTGCTTAAAATCCATTTATTAATATATATACATTAAGGGTGTAACGGTACATGTATTCGTATTGAACTGTTTCGGTACTTGGCGTTCGGTTCGGAACGGGGGTGTACCGAACGAGTTTCTGACGTAATGTAACCCTTATTTTTCGAGGCTGTGAGCCGATTGGGTTACAGTTTCTTTGTGTAGATTATATTTACTCCGTCTTCCCTACTATAATGAGGACCAACAAGGTAGGACAGTAAGAAACGTCAACGGCGCAACAACGTGGCCGCCGCGAGAAGGCAGTGAAACACGGCCGTTAAAGTTAATCAGCGAATGCACACCAGTCGCAGCGCGGCTGCGTGTTGCGTCCCAGAAGCGCCTCAACGCGATGCACGCGAAAACAACGGCAGAGTTTATTATTTGACGCGAGACACGGCCCTCCTGCGTCAATACTACTAGCTAGCAGACCGGAAGTCACTCATGTAAAAATACAGTGGATCCGGTCGATTTTCAAACTAATATGCAATCGTAACCCACTTTTTGAGTCCATCAGATCTCTTGAGTGGTAGATCGGGGCACAGTTGACTTGTCTTTGTTGATTTACAGTTGTCTTCTCTGCTATAATAATAACCAACATGGCCCCACATCCAATACAAAACCCTCCTACCACAACAAAACAAGTAGGAACTAATATTCACATAGGAACTAAAGTTATACAACATAAAATATACAATATAAATGAATACTACATCACATTTGTAAAATACAAACACATAATAAAATAAATAATAGCCCATTTAAATAAAATAAATTGAAATGAGCTAAAACACCTGTATTGAAATAATAAGAACAATATACAGATCATGCTTACACAATTAAATTTATTAATTTCTGTGTGGCGCTGTAACTTGAGAAAATCCACCAATAAAGCTTTTGAAAACCGTTCAAAAGAAAAAAAAAATCATTGAGGCATTTCATTTGTAAAATACATGTTAAAATCTTTGTCATTGGGATTGCTTTTCTCTTTAGCACAGGACTTCTTTTTTCTTCTTGCTGAAAGCTGACCAATACGCGGGGTCTGAAAGGCAAATTGTTGTTGGATTATTATCTTTAAATACCCGCTACTTTTTGAGCAGAATTCTAGCTTTGTATAGGCGACTGTTCCTATTGTTGAAAGCACAAAAGTGTGTAATAAACAACTAGCACATTTATATTTTGCACTTTGTTTTCCTACTGTACCGAAAAAACGAACCGAACCGTGACCTCAAAACCCAAATCCGGTCATAATCTATTTTTACCCGTCACTTAAATTTTTAAAATGATAATAATGACATATTCAATAGTATTTAGTTTTTCATTAATTTTTAATTAATATTCTGTCCGAACAAGCTTAACAGAGAATCCACACCGTGCCATCACACATCAAGCAGATGAATATGTAATTTTTTCTCCGCAGTGACAAAAACAGCTGACTGTGGCCCTAGTAGGTAGGCTACATATGGAACAATGAAATTAACAGTTTACCTGCTGTGGCATGAACGCAGTCTCACACCTTCCTCCTGGTGCGCATGGACTTGAATTGCGTGCCCGCTTGTGCATAATCAAATGTCTCAAGAAGAAACTTTTTTGAAGAAACTTCGGAAACTCAGTTGTCTTGACATTTTTCCGAGTAAGGCCAACGACGTCATGCATCAAGAGAGACAATAGCTAATTAATATGCTCACTCGCCACCCTGTGGTCTGGGGTGTGAATTGCAATCTGTCAAAATGACAGATGGACTTCAATTTTTTCCGTTACCGTTTTTAAAAAACAGTCAACGACGGAAAATATTCGGTTAACGCGACCCCTGATATATATATATATATATATATATATATATATATATATATATAAATTTAAAATCATACTTTGGGGAAAAAAGTGAGAAAAAACATGTCTTATATGTATCAATGCTAATGCAAACCAATGCTAAATCTGAATAAATACATTGAGCACTCACACCCAAAAAAAAAAAAAAAATTTGAGAGGGGGTGCTATGCGCTACTTTGCGGTTTTTCACTTATCGCAGCAGGTTCTGGTCCCTATTAACCGCGAAAAACGATGAAATACTGTACATCGTGGTCACGGTGAGTCACCCAAAGTCTTTCCAAACAGCCAAACAAGTCATCACGTAAAAATTTCTTTAAAAAAAAAAAATATATATATATATATAAATTTTTAATATCACAATATAATATCGCAAACCCCAAAAAAGTCGCAGCAATACTTTTTTCCAATATCGTTCTGGCCTAACGAACAGTAACCTTGGAAATGGTGGTCCCAGCTCTTTTCAGGTCATTGACCAACCGCCATTGTGTAGTTCTGGGCTGATTCCTCACCTTTCTTAGGATCATTGAGACCCCACGAGGTGATATCTTACACGAAGCTTCACTCCAAATGAGATTGACCGGCATGTTTAGCTTCGTCCATTTTCTAATGATTGCTCCAACTGTGGACCTTTTTTCACCAAGCTGCTTGGCAATTGCTCCGTAGCCCTTTCCAGCCTTGTGGAGGTGAACAATTTTGTCTCTGTTGTCTTTGGACAGCTCTTTGGTCTTGACCATGTTACAAGTTTGAGTCTTACTGATTGTATGGGGTAGACAAGTGTCTTTATGCTGTCATTGACCTCAAACAAGTACATCTGATTCAGGATAATACATGGAGTGGGGGTGGACTTTTATAGGCAGACTAACAGGTCTTTCAGGGTCAGAATTCTAGCTGATAAGACAGGTGTTCAAATTCTTATTTGCAACTGTATCACACAAATGTTAAAAAAAATCATGCATAGGGATTTCTGGATGTTTCTTTGTAGATTATCTCTCTCACAGTGGACATGCACCTACGCTGAAAATTTCAGACTCCTCAATGATTTCTGAGTGTGAGAACTTGCAAAATAGCAGGGTGTTCCAATACTTATTTTCTTCACTGTAAAATGCTCAAATGCCTTCTATAGGTGCATCCTCTTCAGACTCTGAGGGGGAACTGCACTTTGAGCATGTGGCCCAGTAAGTTCTTTTCTCTCCATCTAGATTTAGAGATATTTAAAGCACTTCAGTGGTAATATAAGTCTTCATCTTTTTGCTTTTGAAAGCCTGCAGGGAAAACAGCCAAAGTCTGCACTACTATCAAGCCAAATTGCTAGAGAGGTTAACGAGTCTTCAGCAAATCAAAGCAGAGGGGAACCAGCAGAGGAGCTCAGCAGTCTTGTGATCCATAAGGTCCCAGTTTCATTACCAGCCCAGTTGATAACCACCTCACCTCCAGGCCAAGAGCTCTCTGAAGTATTGGCAGCATCTACAACTAATCCAGAGGAGACTGAAAAAATATTCCAACCTGTACAAGTGTTTCCCACATCACCGCCAGAAGACCTCACAGAGGGTCTATTGCCGTCAGGGTCTGCTTTACCTACACCGCAGCTTTTAAACTCTGCGCCACTGACCCCCAACACAGCTTCAACGCAATCGCTTCAACCTGAGGTAGAACAGCAGACACACTTCCAATCATATTTTTTCTCCAAATGCCTCCTTATAAGTGTCATTCCAGAATAGGAGGACATTTTAAATCCCATCCTTCAAACTGTAAATAACCCACATGCAAAATACTGTGTTTCCCATAGTATGCTGTTAGCAGAACCTTTTTAGCAGCGTGGTAGAAGAAAGCAGTGAATCATATGATACGTTGGACTTGACATCGTCAGACATTTTTCCACAAAAATTGCTGGCATTGCTTCGATTTATGATCATTTTATAAAATACCGTAATTTACGCACTATAAGGCGCATCTGAATATAAGCCGCCACCCACCAAATGTGACATAAAAACGGCATTTGTTCATAGAAAAGCTGCACTATCTTTAACCCGCAGCTGTCTTCACTGTATTCTGGGATATTTACACCAAAAGATATTAACCGGTAACACTTTATTTGACAGCGGCATCTTACGACTGTCATAACACCAAATTAACCACCATTCCACCAGTAAACCTCTGCTGCCACCTGCTGTCAATACTGTTGTTCTCCAACACGCCACCTTGCATGCATTGCAGCGCTCCAGATGTAAATAACAATAAAATTCTGTGTTATATGCTAATTATTTATTTAGTTACAGTTATAGGTGTTTCATTAATTGCTTGTTATGGTATTTTGTAACATTCTATTTGACAGTGAAGCCATAAGACTGCCATTTGAGAATCATAATTATGTCGTTTAGTGTTATCCGGCAAATTATCCACTTTTGAATGGATGTAAAAGATCCGAGCTGGACATGATTGGATTTAGTAATTTGCCAGATGACACTTAATGACATCTGTCATAAGTATTCAGTAATGCCCATGATAAGGTCATGTCATAATTATGACTGTCCAATGACAGTTTTATGACGCCACTGTCAAATAAAGTGTTACCAAATACCATAACTAGCAATTAATGAAACAACTGGAACAATAACTGAATAACTAATTAGCACATGAATTTTAATTGTTATTTACACCTGTAGCGCTGCAATGCATGTCAGGTGGCATGTGTTACCTATTAAACCAAATAAATCAACAAAGCCACAGGATGCAAAATAAAGGAAAAAAGTAGCAGCTTATAGTCCGAAAATTACGATAGTTAACCTTGATTTAGGGCTACAGCTACCCATTATTTTAGCAGTCGATTAATCTGTCAACTAGTTAGTTCAAATAATCAAGTAATCGGGTAAAAAGAGCATTAAATGCGAATACAAAATCAAATTCCTGAGCGTTTCTTTAAATTATGCAGGATTGCTTGTTCATTAAAAAAAATATCTTTGCTTAACCTCAAACAATGTGAAAAATAAATAAATACATGACTAAGTACAACAAAAGAACAACTGGCTAACTTGCATAGCCAAAGTCCGCTAGCTTAAATTCATAAAATGTTAACTTTTTAATTTTTTTTTTTTTTTTACAGTGCTTAGCAATCCGTTCAAAGACATATTCCCACAAAAAGAAACATACCTATAAACTAAATTACCAAAACATAATAAAAATGTTAGCTAAAACCAAAACTTACCATATGTTGATCTCGACAGGGAGCAGCTGAATTCAGCCATATTAAATGCGTTATGCCATATTCACAGTTGCCACTACAGGGCAGTGTATCCACCCAAATCAATAAAACTAAATACAAACACTTTCAAAACAAACTATTACAAGACTACTTTAATTAAACCAACACTCGAAGCAGCAACATTTGATTGGAAGCTTTTTCTCATCGAATTACTCGAGTTAATTGAATAATTGTCGCAGCCAATGTTCCCTCTAAGCTGCACGCGTGCGCAATCGGTTTTGGTGCGGGTCGATACGGCAACGCGAAGCTCCCATTGCTGCGTTCGATATGGCAACGCGACGCTCCCATTGGTGGGTTACTGCACCACGATTGTATACAATTGTGAGGTGCATGAGCTGGGTGGGTGTGGAGAAAAATAAAGAGTGAAAAGTGAGCTAGACTCCTGTGCGGATTTACAGAAGCAACATTCTGCTGCCAATTTTTGCTAGAGCTACAGTATTTTAAATAGTATCCTAATTTTAGAACTGATATAATGTAGTTAATTAGACCAACAAAATTGTTTTCTGTACCATTTTGTAACGTAACTCAATGAGCAACAGGTTTCTAGCCAATAATGCGACTCACTTCACTTCACTTACGCTATGTAGCCCATACGCGCCTTTTAGGTTAGCTAGCCAACAACAGTGCAGCGGAGTGGAGACTCAAATGCTAACCCCTTAACATGGCGAAAGGAACGGGCAGCGATACTACACTCATCAAGCCAAAGTAAAACAGAAATGCGGTTCTTTTAAGATGGAATGGCTGTCAGAGTACAGTATGTGCAAATAGAAGAGCAAGTGGTGGAACTGAGTGAGGTTTTTTTTTCTGTTTTTTTTTTTTTTAACCTGTCTTGTATAGCTGCTTTGACAAGGAGAATAGTAATCTTGAGTGTCCTTATAGTCTGAACAGTTTTAATATGGGCATTTGAACTACTCCCAATACTCACCTATGCCACAATTGGACCTTTTCCAGGCCAAAGCAGGGCTCTTCTAATGGTTATAGCAGGACTCTCACATATAACATGGTACAAATCTCATGACAGTGTGACTTCTTTTTCATTTTAAGAGGGCCAAATCAATTATATTAAAGTGATCCTCTAACTTAAATACATGTAGGCTCTAATAAACCACAATTGTTCTCTTGTACTAAAATATGTTGTTAGAAACACATAAAATGTTAAATCGATGGCAATATTTTATAATATTTAGTCCATATTTTGACCGTTAGTTGGCGCCATGGTTTGCGGGCTCGCAGTGATGACGTCATTGGGATCTTTCCAAATGTGTAGCGTGTTCAACAATTGCTTATTGCTGCCTAAACTCGCGAAGTAAAATGCCACGATGTGCTGCTTTTGGATGCAATTTCCAGTCAAATGGAAACAAGGGGAGTCAAGTGAGTGGTCAAGGTGGAATTATTATTTTTAGTGAATAAATGTGCATAAGTGGAAGCTTCTCCCCTTTTTGGTACTTTTATACACGTATCCTAGCTACCACTCGTTAAAATGTACAAGACATGGATTACACAAGGTGTGCTCTTTGGCCTGTACTGTATGTAAAGCACACGACAGCTCTGGATGCTAACAATCTACATAATTATATTGGGATAAGTTTGAAAACGCAATATGCTTACCTTGAATATCTGCTAATCAAACCGGAGTTCCGAACAACATACACTCTGCTCCCAACCGGAGTATCACCAGTTTTGCCCAACTTTTGTCTTATCAGGTATTTGCTGCACGCATTTTTCCCTGAAGCTCGTCTTGTGAACGACCAACAGTGCTGTCCTGCTCTTCACTTTTCAGATCTGGTTCAAATAGGAAGGGTAGAACTGACGACATGTTGGGAAAGCTAACGAGTGACACACTGGAATTTCGGCAACAGGACCAGTGACGTCACGCACTGCGACGCAACAAGAATGGCGACCTATTACTTAAAATAATTTTACAAACTTTAATAAAACAAAAACATTAAGAGGGGCTTTAATATCAAATTATTATAACTCATACTAACATTTATCTTTTAAGAATTACTTGTCTTAAAAATAGAGGATCCCTTTAAAAGTAAACTAATGCAAATTGGTGCTGTATTTTCATTCTTGTAACAAGCAATGTAACTTGCTATGATTCAAGGTTTTGAACAGGCGTGATGCTGGTGTGTGGCCACAGCGTACACACCTGATGTTGCTCACAGTGGTCCTCAGTGTGCTCAGCGACCTTGTGTGTCCGCTCAGACACATGAAAAATTAGAGGGAACATTGGTTGCAGCACTACCTTGATTTAATGTGTACTCTAGCAACCCTGTTATGCATATGATCGAAAAGACAATTAGTTTAAAAGAAAAAACAATTCTCGACTTATTTAGATAAGTAAGTTTGTCCTCTTGATCAGCAGTTCCACCTAGCTAAACAGCTAGTTTCTGCTCCTGAAAAATGACAAACATTAGTACGGAGTTACAACCCTGTTGCTGTGAACGAGCCAAATATTGTAATCAAATACATCACGTTACAAATAAAATCACGATTGATCTATAAACTGAGCTAATCACGCCTTTGTTTATCACCTATTATTAATATCTAGCTGAAAACCAGAGAAGTGAAAGCTTATTTTTCCAAAATTTTGAAACCAAAATGTCCTCCGAGTCTGGAATGACCTATAATGTCTATTTTGTGTGTCTTACTGTGTCCAGAGTCAGTCACCTAACTTCAACCCACTGCAAGGCTTCAACGGGCAAGCCATCATGGCTGCCCCTGTTTTTACAAAGGTTGAATTCATTTATTAAAAAAAAACAAAAAAAACAAATTTGACTTCATTATGTTGTTGCCTAGATGTCACGTCACACCCTTTTTTTCTCACCTCCAGAGTCTGCAGGACGTGGAAGCCTCAGAAGGGCAGCTGGTGGTGCTAGAGTGCCGTGTGAAGGGAGTACCGTCCCCTCGAGTGGACTGGTACAAAGGGGCAAAATTCATTGAAGACTCGCCTGATTTTAGGATACTGCAAAAAAGTAAGCACAGACCACCTGTAAGAATGGAAGGCTACAAAAACAAAACATGAGTTGAAGACAGCATTCAAAGTCTACTTTTAATCACTATTATTTCCCATTTCTTCTCTCCAGAACCCAGATCTCCAGCTGAATCAGGTAATTCTTGTAGAATTCTTTATTTATTGGGAGAAAATTTGTTCTTGTAATTATAGTGCTGTGTGCATACATACTGTTCTGAAGTGTTTAGTCCTTGGTGGAGACTTCTGCTCCTCTTCTGTACGCAAGCCAAGGCAGCTTTGCTGTGCTTGTGCACCTTATAAGGTAGTCTTTCATCTTGTGTCAAAGCACCATGGCAGATCATCTCAACCTGCCTTAGCTTCAAATAGACTCAGAAATTCTCAGCGCTACTTTGTCAAACAAGCTATTTTCCATCTCTCTCGCAAGGCTCAACAACAATCACATCCAAGCAATTTTACCATGTGAGTATCACCTTTTTTTTTTTTACCCAGAGGAAATATGTACGCTGGTCATCGCAGAGGTCTTTCCTGAAGATTCGGAGATGTTTACTTGCACTGCAAGCAACGCCTACGGAAAAACGTCAAGTACTGCAGCGGTTAAGGTCAAAGGTAATACTTCTGTTTTACATAGGAACTCAGGCAAAAGACTAAATTTACTACTTATGTGCTTTTTGCAGCTAATGGTGGTAATAACCATGCAATTAGGCCTTTTTGCACTTTAACTGTGGAGCCCAGTCGAGTCCAAGAACCTTCTGTATCAGATCTCGCCATCCCAATTTTAAAAACCCAAACAGAGACTGCTCTGACCAGTAACAGCAAACCCCACTCAAGTACCATCCGCTTGGATCCATTAGTCAATAGTGCCTTACGCTTGGATCCATTAAGCACTAGCACTCTTCGTCTGCACCCTAATAGCTCTAGCATGCTCCGACCGGACAGCAGCTTGTCAGGTAGCCAGAGTCTAAGCTCTCGCTGTGTTAGCACCCCCAACTTGGACCCTATCAGCTTTAATCAGGAACTTCCAGATAAAACAAAACCACTGGCTGCTCACCCAAAACTCTTTAGTACTCCACTTGTAGTTGACCAGGAAGCTCTGGTAACATCCCCTGATGCTATTTCCAATCATAAGGCAACCTCTAGCCATCAGAATGGGACATCTGTAACGCTGCCTCTCCCCAATCCACCTCCTAACTCTTGCCTGAAGTCAGGTGTCTTGACCAACCACAAAGACTCACGCTCCAGCTCCAGAGTCGGTCTGCGTGTACACTTCAAACTGCCCGAGGATGACGAGGGTGAGCAAAGTGAAACATCTGCACCATCTGATGAAGACAGTTCGGTCAACAAAGGACCACCACCGGTGCTGGCAAAACCTAAACTGTAAGTATAACTTTAGAGAAGCTTTTATGCTAAACCATTCATTTACAGTGGGGCAAATAAGTATTTAGTCAACCACTAATTGTGCAAGTTTTCCCACTTGAAAATATTAGAGAGGCCTGTAACTGTCAACATGGCTAAACCTCAAACATGAGAGACAGAATGTGGAAAAAAAAAAACTGAAAATCACATTGTTTGATTTTTAAAGAATTTATTTGCAAATCATGGTGGAAAATAAGTATTTGGTCAATACCAAAAGTTCATCTCAATACTTTGTTAAGTACCCTTTGTTGGCAATAACGGTTGGCAAACGGTTGTAACTCTTCACAAGCTTTTCACACACTGTTGCTGGTATTTTGGCCCATTCATCCATGCAGATCTCCTCTAGAGCAGTGATGTTTTGGGGCTGTCATTGGGCAACACGGACTTACAACTCCATCCACAGATTTTCTATGGGGTTGAGATCTGGAGACTGTCTAGGCCACTCCAGGACCTTGAAATGTTTCTTACGAAGCCACTCCTTTGTTGCCCTGGCTGTGTGTTTGGGATCATTGTCATGCTGAAAGACCCAGCCACGTCTCATCTTCAATGCCCTTGCTGATGGAAGGAGATTTTCAATCAAGATCTCTCGATACATGGCCCCATTCATTCTTTTCTTTACACAGATCAGTCTTCCTGGTCCCTTTGCAGAAAAACAGCCCCAAAGCATGATGTTTCCACCCCCGTGCTTCACAGTGGGTATGGTGTTCTTCGGATGCAATTCAATATTCTTTCTCCTCCAAACACGAGAACCTGTGTTTCTACCAAAAAGTTCTATTTTGGTTTCATCTGAACATAACACATTCTCCCAGTCCTCTTCTGGATCATCCAAATGCTCTCCAGTGAACCGCAGACGGGGCTGGACATGTACTTTCTTCAGCAGGGGAACACGTCTGGCAGTGCAGGATTTGAGTCCCTGGCGGCGCATTGTGTTACTGATAGTAGCCTTTGTTACTGTGGTCCCAGCTCTCTGTCGGTCATTCACTAGGTCCCCACGTGTGGTTCTGGGATTTTTGCTCACCGTTCTTGTTATCATTTTGACGCTACGGGGTGAGATCTTGCATGGAGCCCCAGATCGAGGGAGATTATCAGTGGTCTTGTATGTCTTCCATTTTCTAATAATTGCTCCCACACTGGATTTCTTTACACTTTGCAGATTCAGTCTTCACAGCCTGGTGCACGTCTACAATTTTGTCTCTGGTGTCCTTCGACAGCTCTTTGGTCTTGTCCATAGTGGAGTTTGGAGTGTGACTGACTGACATTGTGGACAGGTGTCTTTTATACTGATAATGAGTTAAAACAGGTGCCATTAATACAGGTAACAAGTGGATTCTCGTTAGACCTCGTTAGACCTCATTACAAGAAGTTAGACCTCTTTGACAGCCAGAAATCTTGCATGTTTGTAGGTGACCAAATACTTATTTTCCACTCTAATTTGGAAATAAATTCTTTAAAAATCAAAAAATGTGATTTTCTGTTTTTTTTCCCCACATTCCGTCCCTCATGGTTGAAGTTTACCCATATTGACAATTACAGGCCTCGCTAATATTTTCAAGTGGGAGAACTTGCACAATTAGTGGTTGACTAAATACTTATTTGCCCCACTGTAGATATATTTTTCATCTACAGGTAAGGCTCAGAATATCTTGTCTTTGCCCTAGTTGTTTTGATTAAAATACATCACACAAAGTTCATGGACACGTCATTCAAGAAAAGTTTAGGGCAAGTGACTATTTTTTGTCATAAATAAAAACATATATTATTACTGCATATTGTAGCATCTAAAAGGACAACACCAACTTGGTGATGATAATGCACAGTCAGCCGAAAAACAGATTATTTGCAGTTCATTTTACTCTCCTCGACACCACGAACTGTATTAAAAAAAAAAAAGTTGCGTGAAAGTTTAAGATGACGCTCGCCACGCTAAATGCTAATGCTAACACGAATGATATGCTAATGCGTTGTGTGCATAATTCGTTATTATGGCTCGAAATCAATCAGTCAATCAATCAATCAATCAACGCTGTTATACTCTTACACCGTTATTAATAACACTGGCTGCCATTGAAAGTGTTTGACATCCAATCCATTTTGTCAAAATGCACTGGACAACCAGCACCCTCAATGGCACTGAATCTTCAGCATTCACAGCCAGTCCTCCTAGTTTAAATGAATCATGGTGAGGAGTGAAATATTATGAAATCTAAAGTCTATTTTGTTTTTTAATTACCTCTGCCAGTAGGTGAAACATATGGAAACATATGACTAAAATTGTTTGCTAAAAATTAGTTTCAATTGCTCTTTAAGTCTCCTCTGGCAGAGGGTTCCCTTACTTACCCCCCCCGTCATTTTTTGCATGCTATCCCCATTAAAATATGAAAACCTATAAATGTTTGGGTGGTTTTAGTTAAAGCAGACGCTGTTTTAATATCCGTGTGATTTTGACAAAGATCAGATCACATTTGATGGAGATTTTATGCAGAAATGTGAGAAATCCCAAAAGGTTCAGATACTTTTTAATACCACTGTACATGGAAAACGCGTCTCTACTGACGGAATTTTCAAGTTACGAAACTACTTCCAGAACCAATTAATTCCGTAAGTCGAGGTACGACTGTATTTCATTGCTTATTATTGGGACCATTAAGATTTATTTTACACAATTTCATTGTACAACTGTATAATGACAATAAAAGGCTATTCTATTCTATTCTATTCTATTCTATTCTATTCTATTCTATTCTATTCTATTCTAATTCACTTTTTTTTTTTTTTTTTTTACTCGTAACTAAAGTGTATCTGCAGTTTGTGCATGGCGCGCATGCTTGTACGAGCACGAAAACATAAAGCAATGAGCTTTTGGCTCATCAAATCAGCACCAGAAACGTAAAAACCATTAATACCAAGTCTTAAGTGGGTTAGAAAAGTGTATTTGCCAAGTGGAGAATAGGCAGAGGCTTGGTGAAACGTAGACGTGTACAGGTGTGTGTTCGCCCACTGTAGTCGACCCGAATCCTCTCTATTGAAGGTAAGAAAAAGGGCTTTTAGGGGCAGTCTCAGGAAAAATGTCAGAGCTCTGTGTACTCATCAGGGCATTGGTGAAGCATGCATGGAATAAAAAAGTTTGTTTTTTTTAATTAAATTTAAAAATCCCGTATAGTTCCTTTAAATAAGAAACATTTTTATGTTATGCCGAATATCAGTTGCAGAGGGAACCCTTGAGAAATCACATTTTTATCTTACATAAGATCAACATTTGATCCTCCCCCTCCTGTCTTGTCCAAATAAAAGTGCTCCTCCTTAACCTCAACTATTAGTCGCAAGTCACTAATCCATGCAAGTAGAGCTCAAATGTGGACCTTCAGACTTTCCAAAACTAAGGATGGCATTTTCTACTTGTAAGTTAATGTGCATTTATCATATTTTTTCTAAGCAGTTTCTGTTTACACTTCAAATTTCTTATGAGGTCAGGTCAAAAAAATATTCCTACTACTGCATTGGTTTTCGTCAATATGTCTATTGAAGCCATTGAATATAATGTGAACTGTAACTTTAGGGTGCATATTGAGAAAGGTATGCGATTATCCAGTATTGTTTTGTGTCCAACTAGCTAGTGGTCCTTAAAAGGCCAGACTATCTTTGCGCCGACTTTGGCTCACTCCTCCTTTGCCTTTACAGGACTGGCCAGCAGTAATTCATTTGAAAACAGCTCTGAGCCTCCCTCATAATAACCTTGTATAGAGTCTTCCCAGCTTATTTCTCATCCCGCTTGTACTTGATTGACAGGGACCCAGCGCAGCTCCAGCTCCTTCACAACCAGGTTCTTTTGGAGCAGCAGCAAGAGAGTGATCCCCCAAGCCACAGCCACAATCAGCCTTCATTCCAGATAAAGCCAGAGGCGCCAAACCGTCGGGAAAGTTCACCTTGGTCCCTTAGAGAAAATCGGGATTCCCATTCGATTTCCTTGAACAACAACTCCCAGATGACGCCCAAATCTGGAGCTTCCCACACTATGACACCCCCTGCACTTTCACCAAGTTCTGCTCCTACGATCAGCACTGGTCCCCCACTGTTAAGATCCACTCAATCCACTCCCCAGGCTCTAACGTCCTCCCTGGCAACGCTCCTTCCACCCGTGCCGCAGTTAAACACATCTCCGCCAGTCAGTGGTGCACCTTTGACGCAGATGAACACCATCCATGCTTCCCACCTCAACTTATCCGCAACGGTTATTGCTAGAGCCGCTCCCACCAATCAGTTTTCCTCTCAGTTAGTATCAAATCCCAGTTTAACCTCTACAGATTCAACGGCGGCCTCATATCACGTCACATCTCCGGCCACTTACCTGAGAAGCACCCACGCCTCTCTCATGAATCTCACCGCGACCTCACAGGCTTTTAACTACACCCGACCTAAAGAGTTTATCACCGCTCAAACTTTGTCACCTGTCAGAAGTCCCTCCCCAACAGAATCCCCGGTTCCGCTTCTCCACGAACTGGCAGCAGAGCTCAACTCCTCCGCTGCCAGCTCACCGACGCTCCCGCCGTTCTCAGCGCCGAACAGGACCTTTCCTATAAGAGTCCTCCGGTCTCCTACAAGTCCCCCAACTCTCATATCCTCACCCACGCCGAGTTCGGCACCAACCTTAAACAACACGTTCGCCATTAGAGCCCAGTCGCCACCCCAGGCTTCCTCTCCTACCTCCAGCAGCTCCACACCGAGCCCAATCCAGAATCCAGTGGCTTTCCTGAGCTCCATCTTGCCTTCTCTGACCCCATCTCAGCCTACCAACTCCATGGGCCTTCCCAAAGGAGCACCTTTCGGGTACGTTACACATGACCGTATGCATTATAAGAGTGATGGACTGTAAAAAAACAAACTAACAACAACAACAAAAAGTTTTAAAGGGATCCACGGAAGGAAAGACTTGTAGTTCTTAAAAGATAAACGTTATTATGAGTTAAAATAATTTGGTATTGAAACCCCTCTTGATGTTTTCGTTTTTATACAATTTGTAAAATTAGTTTAACTATTAGGTCGCCATTGTTGTTGACGTCACACGGTTACGCTGACGGTTTTCCAGAGTATGACTCTATGACATAAACATGTCATCTGTTCAACCCTTTCAATTTGAACCGTAGAGGAACATTAATGAGCATGACAGCACTGTCGATATTTCACAAAGCGAGCAGCAAAAGCAAAATGAACGGGAAAGACGGGATGAGATGTGATGAGAGTAGGAAAAAAACGGTCTTCTGACAAAATGTGCTACACCGGCGAAACGTCCAACAAAAAGCGAATTTGACACCCAAAGTACTACTGTGCGCTTTCGGCTTGTTTTGTTTAGATGCATATAGACAGAACATACTAAAGATGCTTTTGAAAAGACTTAAACATAGTAATATAAAGTATAGGTGGTTTAAAATACTTGACATGACTAATGTGGTCAACAGATCAAAAATCTGCTTTAAAGGTACCACAACACAATGCTTACAAGTATGAAAGGGAAACACATGCAAAAAGTATTTTAGTGGGGGCCGGATGTATGGGGGGAGCCGGGGTGGGCACGGCCCACCCAGACGTGAGTCGTGCCCACCCAGTCAAAATGTGGGGAATATCCATTGTAGCGTCGCACTGGATATAGAGAATGCACGGAGAGTTGGTCCCACCTACTTTTTTTATTGCAGGATTAACGGTTACTGTTGGGCGCAACCACGCCAAACAAGCAATCACCAAAATAAGCTGTTTTTCCAACCTCGTTTGTTATCTGCGCGCTTCCTCTCTCTCCTCCAGACACATTCTCTCAGTCGGACATCCGGGCATTAATGACGTCACCAGCCACAACAAAGCGTCGCCACATTGAAATGGGGGCAAAACACGAGTCACAAGCAGTTGCTTTGTTGTGCATTGTAGTACAAACACATTGAACTTTTGTCTTATTTACGGTCTTTTTTTCCGTCGGAATGACTAAAAGTTGCCGTGTTGCGGGTTGTAACACAAGGAAGAGTTCAGAGCCGCATTTGAAGTTCTTCATTCTTCCTCGTGAGAAGAAAAGGACAAGCAAATGGCTGAAAGCAATCAATCAATCGAGGAACAGTAAAAGAAGACGGTTCCGTGGACGATTCTCGCCAGTGGGAACCTAAATTCAGGCACATTTACGTTTGCAGCCGACATTTTATTACTGGTGAGTAAACTTTAATCGATTTTTTTCGCGCCAATAAGCTGCCAGGATTCAATAGACTAGGCAGTGGTTATTAGAGGCGTGCGAAATTTCCAATTCTTAGATTCGCGATTTGGCCGTGGAAGATTCAAGAACGATTCACAAATATCCAAATTCCGATTATTGAATTATACCAGGTAAAGCAGAAGTAAAACACAGTCAGCGCGGTCTTTGGGACGTAATGAGGAACGGACGGAGAGTAAATATCATGTTCAACTCATGCCGCTGGATAAAAAAAAACAATCATACCTGACTGCGGCTGACAAACAACGCCCAGTTGCTAGTTGCTACAAACATACGGCTACAGTAGATATCATATATATATGTAGAACTAGATGCAAAATGACATACGACGTCGGTGTTAGAACTTGTATTATTGAACAGAGATGCGAAATGACAGACTTTCCGGCATAAGTAAACAACCGCGATCTTAAAGCAGTAGACCTCTCTAGAAGGCTGTGTTGTAGCGAACTATCTAAAATACTCCTAAATCGGCATAATCTTGTCTTGAATCTATCTTTAAATGATGAAATAGGTTTAAAACTTTGACAAAAGTAGACAGAAGGGAAATTATGGAATAACGGGAGCAATTTTAACAACTGTAACAGTTGATTCACAACATTAAATTAATTGAATGTAGTTTAAAGCTGCTGATACAGAATGGGGACTGGACTTTTTTATTTACTGTTATTTTCGTATATTTGTTTACTGTTATATGGTAACTTGACACTGAAATAGTAGTTTGGTTTAGCCTGAGAGAATTTTTGAACAATTTTGGAACTAATGTAGAAAACTTTTTTTTTTTTAAAGGAGGGGGGTGCATCAGTAATCGTTTTATAATCGAATCGAAGCATCTGAATCATAATCATAATCGAATCGTTAGGTGCTCAAAGATTCCCAGCTCTAGTGGTTATTATTACCGTAACTGACAACTCGCAAAGCGTTATTTTTCTTTTGTCGTGAACTGCTCTGATCGGTCAATCGGTATATTAATGGCCTGGTGGGAATTGGTTATTTTGCCGTGACGTTTTCACAGCTAAATAACGCTTGGAGGCGAATTACCGGTGTTCTGCCAAAATCTTCTACATCGACGAAACGTCCTACATTGGTCGAATTTGACACCCAAAGTACTACCGTGCGCTCTAAACTTGTTTTGTTTGGATGCATACAGGAATAACGTACTAAAAGAATGCCTGCAGAAAATACTTAAATGTAGTTATATCAAATAAGGACGGTTTAAATACGCTACGTGACTAAAGCGGTCAACTGCTTCAAAGCTTAACACAAAAAAACACCAGTTAAAAGTATGAGAGGGTAATACATGCAAAAAGTATCTTTGAGGCAATGAAAAGGCTCTAAATAACAAAATAAAAACAAAAATAGTGAGTACTCGCCGCTTCTAACCGATGTGCGCATGCGTGTGGATGCCTGCGTAAGCGCGCTGAGCATTATTGTATAGGACGTTTCGCCGGGTAGTAAGGAATGGCCGGTTACAGCAGAAATAATCACTCTGTATATACTACCAGTTTTCCTAGTTCCACACAGTACATATTCCACGTAATTGATAAAGGTCAACTTACTGGGTAACTTTATGAGGTAGTTGTAGATGTTTCCGAACTCCACTGCAGGCAATTCCTTTGGATTGTTTATCCAGCTATCAGCTGCGACTTTGTATGGGCAGATTTGCAGGCCAATACACGCTAATTTTAAGTTGTATCGCCTCCTCGCGTATGTCGGCAGTGACTCGTGATAATAATAAGTCATGTTTAAGACGTTTTTATGAAAAAGACAGCTGAAATATATGAATTTCAGACAACGTATGTCTACAAATGTTTACCTGTGTGTGCCCCCATCTCAAAATGGCGACACGTTGCTATGCGAGATGACGTCATCGTGACATCACGTCGACTGCGAGAATAAGTAGATAGATGAATGAAAAGACAAAACAAAAAACAAATAAACCCCCCCAAAATTAATGCAGCCTCAACGGGACACAAGCCAGTGTCCTACCTGCGCCGGTCCCAAGCCCGGAGAAATGCAGAGGGTAAAAACAAGCCTGCATTGAGGGTGCCCCCTCAAGATTTCTTAGTGCCCACTCTGGTGGGTAAACCTAGATCCGGGCCTGTCAATGAAAAGGTAATAAAAGACAAATAGTAAGTACTCGCCGCTTTTAACCGATGTGCGCATGTGTTGGACGTCTCGCCGCGTAGAAAGAATTGCAGAACACCGGTAGTGTTCGTCGAGTGATGCGTGCCGAGCGTCCTTCGCGCACATTAGACATGACACCCTCTGTAGGTCAAAACATGTACTAAATATGACAGATTTTTAAATCAATGATTTTATGTGTTTCGAATAACACGCAGAGGTCGGTAGAGTAGCCAAAAATATAATTCAAGTAAGATTAGCGTTACTTCAAAATAATATTTCTCAAGTATAAGCAGTCATCCAAAAAAATGTACTCAAGTACAAGTAAAAAAGTATCCAGTGAAAAGAATACTCAAGTAATGAGTAACATTTTGAGTAACAGCTTATTTTTGTTAGATTTTTTTTTTTTTAAATAATGGTATTCTTTTTCTATCAGCGCAAACTTATCAATGAACTATTGTTATAATGGTACTGTACGATAAGCCATTACATAACCACATTAAGCCAAATAAATAATTTTTTAAAAAATCATTAAATCAAAGAGAGAGAAAAAAACCAGAAATGAAGCATTATTCGTCCAAGGAGCATGAATGCTCTGCCCTCTAGTGGACAAAATAGTTCCTAATTTGAGTAGTGAATACTGGAGTTCCTTCACAGTTACTATGATGAAATTAAAAAGGATCATATCTCCGGTTTTCCGTGGTCAATCGGTGCAAATAAAAATGGGAGAGAGTTTTAACGCCGTGATTTCGATTCACGTTGAGGGCAGCGCTCTATGTCAAATACCTCATTTACGGTGCTTTAAAGACGCATTATTGAACAGGCTTGCGTGATCATTGAACGGCAAGCTTGCGTCTGATTGGTGCAGTGGAGTCATGTGATTATTGTTGCGACGTCTCATTGGTGAAATTAGTAGTGCTACTCTTGGCAATAGCATCGCTAGCAAAAAAAAAAAAAATCTAATATGTAGATTAGAATAAAGAGGAAAAATGTAATGAGTCTTGTGTAGCCCAAAGTAGCGGAGTAAGAGTAGCGTTTTTTTCTTCACAAATATACTCAAGTAAAAGTAAAAAGTATGGCTTTGTAATTTTTCTCAGAAAGTTACTCAAGTAAATGTAACGTACTACATGTAATGCGTTACTACCCACCTCTGATAACATGTTTTAGTAATAGAGAACAGTTGTGGCTTATTAGAGCCTACAAGTCTTTTAGTCCGAGGTTCCCTTTAAAAACATATCAAACTTACGATAACATACTACTCATACTTTTTCTCATGTCTTAAGGGTAAATAAGAAGATGGCAAGGACGCGCCAGCCACCAACTGAAAACAATCGTGAAAGCAAAGACATTCTTCTTCATGAGATTGAGAGGAAAATGCAATTTAAAAATGATGTTCCCTTTTTTGCCCATCAACAGGTATCAAACACCCCTTCACTTAGTTGACTAATAGAGTAGTTTGACATATTAGTACATGTATTCGCTAATTTTAAACTAACAAATAGCATAGTTTAGCCTGTTTTACAGTTATGTGGACATGAATTATTTTAAAGAGCAGAACACAGATCTTATATTGTTAATTCCATTTGACCTAAAAGCTCAGCATTTTGTAGTATTTTAAAAGTTGAGCTTGTTAGATTAATTGAGAATTTGATAATTTTACAAATACAGTGATCCCTTGTTTTTTGTGGTTAATGGGGACACCCCCAAAAATCGAAACTCTTGAAGTAGAGGCGGAGCTTATTTACATTACTATTATTTATTTAGCTATTTATTTGTTTGGTGTGTTCAATGTATTTATTCAGATTTAACAGCAATGGAAAGAGATACATATAAGACATGTTTAAAAAAATACCTAATATGTATATTTTAATAAATGGTATATAGCATATATATATATATATATCACTTCAAATGTAATAATTATGATATACATTAAATAAACAGTATATAAAAGAAAACAATGATTTGTACATGTATACAACATCCATAAATCTTAACATTTTAAAAATACTGTATTTTTTGTTTTTGTTATTTTTAATTGAAAAAATCTGCGATAGACTAAGGGGGCGCAAAGTTTCAAGCGTGATATAGTGAGGGATCACTGTACTGACTTTCTTTTGTCCCCCAAGATCATCAAAAATAATTATTTTTTGGTTTTTATTTTTCCATGAACAATTTATTGAACCCCACCTAAAATAAACATACTTGGAATTTCAGCAATACAACGTATATACGATATAATGTATCACAACATGCATTGTAATGTATTATAGAGGTAGTCCCCAGGTTACGTATGAGTTCCATTCCTACGCTGGTGATATAACCCGAAATTTCGCGTAAATCGGAAGTAACCCTTTCAGTACCCCTACAAAATAACTATCCAAAAAGTCCAAAAGTATTGTATTTTGTTTAATGATGGAGGATACACTGCCCTCTGGTGGCAGCATTGGGTCTGGCTGTACTGTCGTCTTATGACAGAGGAGCAGACTCTTGTCTGACATGGATAAAGGACAGCTGCACCCTGGTTTGGCCCACATAAGTCTGTAAGTTAGTTGAATTTTTCTGTTATCCCAGACAATGGGTTTTAGGTTGTTTTATTTACCTGACGTGTTTAAGCGACGACTTCCACCTTCATCAGAGTGTCACTGATTTTGGTGTGACGTGTCATTTATCAGCTGATGGTGAAGGAGTGTGAGAAGGGGACAGCAATAAGTCATACAAGGGCAACAAAAGAACAAGCGCAACAGGTACACCACAAGTCAGCTATCACTGACTACTGCAAAAGGGAAAATCACATTATGAACTGGGAAAAGGCCAGAGTCATCCAAAGAAAACAAACATCAGCACTGGATCAGGGAGGCCATTGAAATCTGCAAGCGGCGTTCGAGGACTATCAACAGGGACGAGGCGGCGTACATGCTCTCTACCACCTGGACCAGCATCCTGGAAGAGTAAAGTGACAGCAGAGGGCGTGACTCGCCTGTCTTATCTGACAGGTGAGTCACGCCTTCATCCATCAGCTGATAAATGACCTGTCACACCAACACCAGTGACACTCTGATGAAGGCGGAAGTAGTCGCCGAAACATGTCAGGTAAATAAAACAACCTAAAACACATTGTCTGGGATAAAAGAAAAAAAAAATCAACTAATCTATAACTGTAGACAAAATTAATTTAATACAACTACTGTAACTAAGGCTGTAAGTTGTTTCAGCTAATATATGTTTGTGTATGCATTTGTAATTAAATTAGAGCTACAGTTTGTGGAGTTGTGTATGAGCGTTTTGCTATGAAAATTGTAAATACGTTAGCATTCGTAGCAAATAAGATAGCAGACTTCTGTTAGGCAAATTAAGCTAATTTAATCTTCTAAATTTACATCTTGATGGATATTTGAACACCAATCGTTTTTGTATCAAGTGTTTTATTGTTAAAATGCATGTCGTTTTGAACATAAGTCTACAGCTTTACAATTTGTCAAAATCATAGGCGTAGTTTGACTTTTTTGGTGGTGGTGGGGGGGGGGGGGGGCAAAACATGTTGATGACCCCAAAATGCAGTGTCAGCAATAAAATGCTCATACATACAGGCATCCCAGCTGTGTGGTTGCGTGCGGTGTTTGAGTACGTGCGGTTTTCTGTCTTACCTAGTGGAGAAGTAGACACTACATCCTTTTAAACTGAATATTCCAGCAAGGAAAATTTATAATGCTACATTAAAAATGAGTATTTTTTGTTTCACATCATTTTTTGGGGGGAATTTTAAAACAGGCAGCTTAAGGCAGCTATGCTTTTGGCCAAGATTGTCTTCCATTAAATATGATACGCCCGGTGGTGGCTCTGTTGTACAATTAACATCTTTAGTGGGGCAAACTGAAACTCACCATTTTGGCGGTGCTCTCCAGCATTTCATGGTCCACATCTTCAATCCTTGGTCCTCGCTCAGTAATTGTTGTCGCTTTTGAAAGCTTAGGTTTGAAAAAAATTATGTATATCCATCTTGCATCTTCTGTCCTCAGGTGGTTTTGGTTAAGCAAAGCAAATGACCGTCTTCAGGTGCTAGTCACATGATCTGTTCGAAAAATAATTTTAACCCTCTATATACATTTTTTTTGTTCATTTCATTCATTTGTGTTGTTTTGTTTCTTTTATAGACAACATTTTACCGGCAAAGTCATAATTTTAAATTCATATATAGGAAAGTCAATTACATGCAATGACATTTTATCCCATGCCATGCCCCTCCCGGCCCCCCCTTAATCTCCGCAAACTGAAAAACTGTATATTTAGTGAGGACAGAACACCATATTAATAAAGTAAAGTTAAAAAAAACAACAAAAAAAACGACTGGAGACAAAATTGTGGAAGAGACTCTGGCCTCGTAAAGTCGAAATCACGTGTAACTCGGGGACTACCTGTATTGTGTTTGATTACCATGGCAACCAAATGCATACACTTTTTGTTCATATTTGGTAGGTTGATACAACTAAAAGAAACAAAAATTTGTTTGGATTATTTGTGAAAAAACATGGAAACAGACATTTTTATGTTTCTCTGATCGTGAATTACTTGCAGAATTACCCATTCCTTTTGACTTGGATTTAACAACCCCCCCCCCCCCCCCCCCCCATTTACGACCATTAGTCCATTTGTCCACGTACTGTAACATTGCACGTGTATAACATTCATTAGCCTGTCGGTGCGCTTCTCTATCGGTTTGTGTGTCTTTGTGGGTGTTCATCATCCATCCCTATCCTCTCATAGAAGCGGAATAATGAGGGGAAAGCAGCGAGCAGACCCCTTGTCGGACCAAACATTCCAGCTACTGTCATTAACTATGATGAGGTACAAGGATCATCTCATTGCAAACACTGATTGGGGAAGCTAACATGATGATATTTCATACAATACCATGACAGTCATGTTTGGAAACAATTTCTCATGCAATAGAATGGTTTGTCCAAAATTCTCACTGATATCCAATCCCATTTAATTATCTACTGACTAAAATATAACCTGCACGGAAAAATCAACTCCCTAATGCTCATGACTCACTGTTGGTATTGTTCAAAATTCACTCATTTCTCATTTATAGCTTATGTTCTTAACACACGACCACTTATCCATTCAAATAACCTGAGTTTTTTTTTTTTTTTTTTTTTTTTTCTTCACTTGAATTTTTTTCAGTCAGAGCTCTTCAGGTATACTCAACAAAATATAAATATTTCAAATTGTAATGATATGCCAAATGTATTTCATTGATGTTCTCTGTTTTACCCTCTCATCATTTTTTTATCCATGAGCATTTTTTTGCTTGATAGCAGGCAGTGTCTCAATAAGACACTACAGCATGTTCCTAATGCATTGGTATTAAGTCATGACATTTTTTTTCCCAAATAATATAAGTTTTGACTTCAATACCACTGCTGCTAAATGCTGTATCAAAACAAGACGCGCACGTTTATGACGTCTGCTTAATGCAAAAAACTTTCAGAGCCTGTGTGCATTAGGTTTCCTGCAAGTCAAAAGACAAAAGTTCCATGAATTCAGTTTTCTTTCATGTCGTGCATTTTCTTTCTTCTAGGAGTACAAAATTTCCAATTTTGAGCAAAGGTTAATGAGTGAGATCGAGTTCCGCTTGGAGCGAACCCCAGTGGAGGAATCGGACGATGATGTTCAACACGACGACGTCCCCTCGGGCAAATGCATCGCGCCCCTCTTTGATAAGAAACTCAAGAATTTTAAAGCCATGGAGGGTGTGCCTGTTACCTTCTCCTGTAAAGTTGTTGGAATTCCTGTTCCAAAGGTGAGACGACAAGTTGTACAAAAGAGCTCTTTTGCAATATTCACTAACTGGCAGTTTTGAAATTTTCATGGTAGGTGCTTGCCCACTCTAAAAAAATCTAAAAATCACAGTGTATGATTTTTTTAACAATTTATTTTTATATTATACTGCTGCAAATATTATTTGAACACCTGAAGGAAATCAATGTTAATATTTGGTAGAGTAGCCTATGATTACAATTACAGAGGTTAAACGTAACTTTTCACCAGGTTTGCACAGACTGCAGCAGGGATTTTGCACCACTGCTCCACACAGATCTTATCTAGATCAATCAGGCTTCTGGGCTGTCACTGAGAAACATGGAGTTTGAGATTCCTCCAAAGATTTTCTATTGGGGTTAGGTCTGTGTTAGGTTTTGTGCTTGTTTTCTCCTAGTGTGACTTGTCCCTGTGATTGCCCATTGCTTTCACCTGTGTGTGTTCTCCCACTGTATCCTGCAATCTGCATCCACCTGTGTTACCCAGCTGTTCCTCGTTGTCTCGTTACCCCTTGTCTGCGTGTGTGTATATAAAGACCCAGTTTCTTGTCACTCCTTGTTGCGTCATTGTCAATGTCAGTGTCTGCGTCAAAGTTGAAGTCTTGTCCAAGCCCTCGTGTATTAGTCCCTCCGGTAAAGTAAGTTTTGTTTGAACCTTGCCTTTTTGATCCCCAGTCCTTTTGTTTGTACTTTGTGCCTTTGGTTAGTTATAATTAAAACGTTTTTTTGAGTTCCCTGCCTTGCTGCCTTTTTTTGTTTCCCTGCATTTGGGTCCACACCACCTGCCTGCCCGCTCATTCCTGACAGTCTGGAGACTGGCTAGGTCCCTCCAGAACCTTAGTATGCTTTTTATGAAGCCACTCCTTGGTTATTCTGGCCGTCTGCTTCGGGCCACTGTCATGTTGGAAGACCCAAGTGCTCTAACTGAGGGAAGGAGGTTATTCCCCCAAATCTCACAATACATGGCCCTGATCATCCTCTCCTTGGAAGTCCCGGGGGTTTTTTGGGCTGTAAAGAAATACCAGAAAGGCATCAAATGACACCAATACCAAACTGACTACTAGGCTTTGTCAAACAATAGACTATTCAAACAAGCAATCAAGCATCCTAGGTGTGAAGGGGGGTTTCACTCTGGATAGCTACAATTAGCATCTTGAATATTTGCAAATCCAGAGTTGTTAACTCCTGGACTAGTGTAAATAAATGATGAGAGGGTCATGTAACATGAAACTACGACTAGCATCCAGAACTGTAGCTGAACCAGACAGTCTACATTTTTAGAAAATTGAGCGTTATAACATTTGGGACAAATCCCATTAAGCACCTTTACTTTGTCTTGACAAGTTCAACATTCAGTTGTCAAGGTTCCCAGTTATGTTGAAGCACACAATGACCAAAGAACTTTCCACTGCACCTCAAACAGCTGTTTTGTCACAGCAAACACAAGCTTCATTATACAGTGCATACAGCAGGCAAACTACAGCTTTTGGAATATGTAAAAAGGTTGTCCGCCCGACTGCCTGCCTACACGGTCCACTGTCCAACAAAGCCAAGGCAACCCTGCCCTGCAAACACTCAAGATGCTAATTGGAGCAATCCAACCCTGTGGTTATGCGAGTGTGAATGGGAATGACTAATGAGGACATCAGTGCTCACAAAAGATATGCTGATTAGGGTCAGATGACCCTTCTCTAGTTACAAAAGTAATTTGAATCAACTGATCCACCCTTGGTAGTTCTAATGTTAATACAGTGGAGTCATCTAGTTCCAATGGCAGAAAAACACCCCCAAAGTATGATTCTACCACCTTCATGCTTCACAGTAGGGATGGTGTTCTTAGGATGGTACTCATCATTCTTTTTCCTCCAAACATTATGAGTAGAATTAAGACTAGAAAGTTCAATTTTGATCTCATATGACCAAATGACTTTCTCCAATGACTCATATGGATCATTCAAATAGTCATTGGAAAAGGGCCTGGACATGTGCGGGTTTAAGCAGGGAAACATTCCGTGCAATGCATGATTTTAAACCATGACGTTTTGTAGTATTACGAACATTAACCTTAGAAATGGTGGTCCCAGCTCCTCTCAGGTCATTGACCAGCTCCTATTGTGTAGTTCTTGGCTGATTCCTCACCATTCTTAGGATCACTCAGTCCCTACGAGGTAGATCTTGCATGGAGCCCAAGTCCGAGGGCGATTGGCAGTCATGTTTAGGTTCTTCAATTTTCTAATAATTGCTCCAACGGTTGATCTTAAAGTTGCTTGGCAATTGCCCCGTAACCCTTTCCAGCCTTGTAGAGGTCTACAATTCCGCCTCTGGTGTCTTTGGATAGCTTTTTGGTCTTGACCATGTTAGTAATTAGAGTCTTCCTGATTTTATGGGGTAGACAGGTGTTTATGTGCAGCTAATCGCCTCAAACAGCTCCACCTCCACTCCACTTATTCGTTTGACTTTTTAAAGACGACTGAGAGAGGCTCACAATTCTAGCTAATAGACAGATGTTCAAATATTTGCAGCAGTATGAGAACAAATACATTATTAAAAAATCATACACTGTGATTTCTGATTTTTTTTTTAGATTGTCTCAGAGTGGACAAGCACCTACCATAAAAACCCGCCAATCATTTCTAAGTGGGAGAACTTACAAAATCATTGTATGTACTCATTGTACGTATGTCATCAGGTGTACTGGTTCAAGGATGGGAAGCAGATCTTACGGAAGAACACACATTATCAGAAGATAAGGGAGGGCGATGGCACATGCTCTTTACACATACAATCTACAACAGCTGATGATGATGGAAACTACACAATCATGGCAGCAAATCCACAGGTAACACCTTGCATAAATCTTCCTCTTAATGTCCTTTTGTTCAAATTTGGACTCACCATTTGAAAATCAACAGGGACGAATGAGCTGTTCGGGTCATCTGATAATTCAAACAGGACCACCCCGACATAGACTGATCCCAATTAGCTGTCAGAGGTAAGCAAAATATAAAAAATGTAATGGTGCTATCCACAAAAAATTTTAGCTTGTTTTTTTTAACCCTTTATATGAAGGAAACTATTGCGCATTTTTGCCTTGTTCTCGTCTCCTCAGACGAAAACTGGCATCCATCTCATTACGTTTTACTCTCCCAAAACATGTTTTTAGCTCGTTATCATCTCAACATCGTCATTAAAAAAACGTTCGTTGACAAAAGATTTTCTTTATCGTCGTCGTTGACGAAAACAACACTGCATGAAATTGAAATAAAAAGAAAACTAAGTAATATAAGATTGGCCTCTCCTAGTCAAGGTGGATTGGATGTCTAGTGCCATTAATGGCAGCCAATGGGTTAAATGAGTGCCCTTTAAAGGGTTATGCACCTTAAATGGATTTGAAACCAAAATATAAGTTTTTTTTTTCTTTCCTTTTCCTAAAAATCTATATTTTAGGGTACGAACTCGCGTGCAGGAAGTCGAGGGAGAGCAAACCCAGGAAACTTTTTTCCAGCCTCACTTCGCCCAGGCTCCAGGAGACATGCTGGCACATGAAGGGAGAGTGTGCAGACTAGACTGTAAGGTAGGGACCATGTTTGAAGCCTCACTTTCACACAATATTTACAAATTCCACCATGAAAACATTCCCCGTTTGTCTTTTAGGTGAGTGGTCTGCCTAACCCGGAGCTCATGTGGCTGGTCAATGGTAGGCCCATCTATCCAGATCTTTACCACAAGATGCTCGTACGGGAAAACGGCATCCACTCTTTGGTCATTGACCCCCTGACACAGAAAGATGCTGGCACATACACTTGTATTGCGAGCAACAAAGCAGGGCAGAGCTCCTTCAGTCTAGAACTTAAAGTTGTGGGTGAGCAAAGTTCTAAAGTTTTATGACGATTTCATGAAGTTTGTTACAAGTTTCTTTTCCTTTCAGAGAAAGAAATGAAACAAGCTCCTCAATTCGTGGAGAAGTTGCAGAACATGGGAATTCCTGAGGGGAGCCCCGTCAGGTTGGAGTGTCGGGTGGTGGGCATGCCCCACCCAGTTATATTTTGGAAGAAAGACAACGACACCATTCCCAAAATGCAGAGCAGAATGAGGTCAGTGAGACTGCCAAAGAAAATTCATGAACGTTCTTGCAATCTACACACAGGAACACATTTAAAGTTCCAGTAATAGAAAAAAAAAGGCTTCTAAATTTGAATTTCGGAATTTCAGCGGCTACATTTACATGTGGCCAATAACAGAGGTGGGTAGTAACGCGTTACACGTACTCCGTTTCATTTACTTGAGAAATGTTTTGAGAAAAATTTACTTCTAAGAGTAGTTTTACTAATTTACTATACTTTTTACTTGGTAGATTTGTGAAGAAAAAACGCTACTCTAACTCTGCTAAGAGTATAGACGTGCCTTGTACATTACCGGGGTAGCGCTACCGATTTCACCAATGAAACGTCGCAATAATCATATGACTCCATTACACCAATCATACGCAAGCTTGCCGTTCTAGCTTCACACCAGCCTATTCAATCATGTTGTATCTTTGAAGCACCGTAAAAAATTAAGTATTTGATACAGAGCGTTGCCCTCAACATGACTCGAAAGCGCGGCTTTTAACCTCTCTCGCAGTTTTTATTTGGCACCGATTGACCACGGGAAACCAGGCATATGATCCTTTTCATTTGAAAATAGTAATTATGAAGGAACGCTTCACTGTTCAAACTATTTTCTCCACCAGAGGGTAGTCATGCTCTTTGGACGAATAATGCTTCATTTATTTATTTATTTTTTCTCCCATCAAAATTCAATTTTTTTTTTGTGTGTGTATTTCTTTGGCTTAATGTGGTTATGTAATGGGTATTGTGCAAAATATATGCAGTTACTCACAATGTTACTAATTACTTGAGTATTCGTTTGACCTAATAATTTTTTGAGTACATTTTTTGGAGGACTACTTTTACTTGAGTAATATTATTTGGAAGTAATGCTATTTTTACCTGAGTAAAAGTTTTGGCTACTCTACCCACCTCTGGCCAATACCCTTTTGTAATTGAGTTCATGGCAGTAAGCTAGTTACGCAAGGCTATGTAAATACGTTCAAAAACAGCAAAAACAGAGTTTTCTTGGTCTAAATACGGTTGCGAAGTGAGGAGGAAACTCATTAGTGTAGTGAAATGATGCATTTGTGTCCAATTAATGACAACTTTGCAGCATATTCAATATAACAGTATATTCTGAATGTTTTGAAAACCCGAATACCGACCTTAACCCAAATATTGGCTGACATATAAACGGAGCTTATGTCCTACTAGCAAATATTTTCCCATTCCTGTCATCCTCTGTAAAAGAAACTGATGATATATTCTTTTTTTTTTTTTTTTAAACCTTCAAAATCATCTGCGTCTACTTGGAAAAAACAATGATCACCTTTTTGCACTGTAAAAACTAAATACATTGGTTGAAATTGAAACTTGAAAGTTTTTCCATCAAGACTGGGAAAAAAAGCCAGTGGAATTGTTTTACGTGATAATTCAAGATTTAAGATTGTTCTTTTTTACAGTGTACTTATTTTCTGTCACGTTACGGACAAAAACAGTAAAGGCCAAATTATACCGTATAGGATGGAATGGAAACGGACTGGCTACGGCGCTATACAGTATCTTGCTGGACCCGAACCGCAAATGCGTCCGGTATAACTTGGCCTTAATAAGTGCCTGTGACACCATAAAAAAAAATTAAATAGCATTAGGTGAATTAAAATCATATTTTGAGACGATTCGACTATATACAAAAATTTGGCGAAGCGCAGATGACGAGAAATAAGTCTTTGAATCTGCCGTTTAGCCACGCCTGTCATTATAGCGCTCTAGCGCCTCCAGCTGGGTGATGATGTCAGCAGAGTAACGATTTCAGCCGATTTAGAATTTAGCCCATTGAGGGCGAAGATTCAGGACGGGCAAAATGCGACAGAGAGCAGCAAAATGTCGTTATTGTTTTGATCGCTCCACTACAATATTTTTGCATGATACTATTTTTATCTACCTATTTTTCCCCAATTGCTAAATAAATTGTATGGTCATGACAAATAACTGTCTTGTGCTAAATAGAATGTAAAATATTAAAACTACATTTATTCAAAATTACGGCATCATGGTCAAAACTGCTGACTTATAAAACCACCCGAACTGTATTTTATGCCATCGGAGTTAGTGCGGCTTTTGTCATTCCCCTGCCCCAGCTATGAGACGAGAAAGAGCTTAAACAAAACAGGAGGCGTGACAGCAAGGCGACATGCTTTCCCGAACCGAGCTGCTTTTCCAAGTCTTATTCTCACCTTTCGAAAACGAAAAATCACACAAAACTACCCCGACTCATGTCACACACAGCAGCGGGGTTGATTGTTTTTACCGATCGGTCAGCCCCCGGCGGCGAGCAAGTTACAGCTCGTCGTTCTGATGCAGCTCCGGCGGGCAGGCAGAGAGGGGAGAAAGGGGAATGAACGCCGAAAATAGTCGACGTCAGAGCGGGGGGGCTGCTTGAGCGCAAACCGAGGATAGTGGTCTATTGGCGGCAACACGAAGAGGACCGAGGGGGTGGAAGTGACCATGGTGTGTGACAAGCCACCAGTTGTCGGCCGAGTGGCCTTCTCGGTGGACAGGGAGCATTGTCACCCACAAAATGCAAGCCACCTACTTTTTAAAATGTGTGCCATGATCCCAGTATTTGACATTTATAAAACACGTTGCTTACTCACTTCCACGTCGGTCCAATGGTCCCACAGTTGTCGGAAAACCCAAAAAGGCTCACATGCCTCTTCCTGGTGCAGCAACAAAAGCCTGCAGCACGTTGGGCTGGCGTGATGTGAAAGGTAAACGAAATAATCCGCAAAATCAACTGAATCTGCAGTCGTTCTGCATACTATAGTTTTGGCTGTATACTGAAGATGATTAGCCCGCTGACGTCACATTGGCATTCTTCGTCAATCCAGGAAGTCACTCATTTTCGGTTTTGGGAATCACGCCGTTATAAATAACGCCGTTACATAACGGTGTTATTTTTTCAGTAACAGGGTAATTTAACTAATTATTTTTTCCGCCGTTACCGTTACTGACGTTCAAAAGTGGTGCGTTACTTACTTTGAATAAATTGAAGAAACTACCAGCCGTAGCTAGTCTGATCTGCTCTGTTTATTTGTCATTCAAGACTTGGGGGTGCGTTCAGTTTCATGTCAATGAAAATTGTAAACACACATAGCCTACCTTTGCATGAACGATGGAGTTGCCGTTTGATACGGTCATAATGTGCAGGTCCTGCACCCATCCGCAGCAAAACTGTTCGTAGCTTTGTAGCAATTTCGCTGATGAGTTTAGTAACATACACCAAACAATAAATACAGCAGTGTCCATTTTGCGTAATTGTGGAAGCCCGTCGACATCTTTACTCCATTTGTCTTCGGCTTGCTCGTAAGGGTCAACATTGTTCACATCCTTAAATTTGATCACATACTGTATCTGTTCTTCTCCTTTGTAACGAGTTTGTCTCTTTATCGAACTGGCAAGTTAAAGTTTAATGTCCCGCGAACCAGACCTGCTTCCAATATGGCTGCGCTGTTGTCAAATCTCACGTGATCCCCCATTCTGTGACGTAAACGCTCGAGTCTAATAGCGCACGTACTTCAGAGCCGGTTGTTTATATGTGAATTATCTCGCCCTATGTTTGTATATGTGTATTTGTTGTTAATAATTTTTTTTTTTTTTTTAAACAAACTTCAAAGCCGGTGTTTTCACACACAAACCGGAACAGCGCGTGCGGCAAACACACACACGCAAAACAGATGCAGACGGATATGATGGCAGAGCATTCAAAGGAAAATTTGTCCTTTACGAGGTGGAGATATAAACACTATTTCAAGTTGGTCGAAATTAAAGGAAACAACGTGCATGTAAAGTGTAATTTATGTCACTTTGGGCAAAGCTTTTGTCGACATCTGTGGTAAGCAATTCAAATCTGTTTATTTTTGTGGCACTTCAAGTGCAGGATAAATTTGTTGCTGGTGAGGTGCAATAAATATTACAAGGTTCTATAAATCGTCTGTTCTTCTCTATTCAACTGACTCGAATACTGCTCAGAAAATTTCAAACTCTTTTACATACAACAACTTCTTTTTAAAGTAACGGAAATAGTTACTTTCCCTGGTAACTAGTTACTTTTACTATAGAGTAATTCAGTTACTAACTCAGTTACTTTTTGGAAGAAGTAGTGAGTAACTATAACTAATTACTTTTTTAAAGTAACGTGCCCAACACTGCTCATTTTCATGGCGAAGGATTTTGAAAAATTAAATTAATATATCAATCGCTTCCACACACATCCAAGCGGTCCATTTCATTCAGGAGCATAAAATACTGCATGTAATATGAAATAAACATGCTTTTTTGTGTCACAGGCACTTTAACTCAATCAGAATCAGTTTGTATCCATTTCAAATGTCATTTTTTCTCCTGATCCACTAATTGTTTTTTTTTGTTTGTTTGTTTGTTTGTTTTAAATCCAAAAGATCAACTGATCATTTACACAGTTGTTGGTTAACTTGCAGCCCTCCTTTAATTACTTAGTTAAATCTCTGTTCTGTATTGAATTAAGCATGCAAATTAAAGAGGGAAAATATAACACCAGAATTTTTTTTTTTTTTTTTTTTTTTTAATTGTGAACTTTGCTTGTGCTCCAGCATGCAACAGGATGCCACAGGATACGTATGCCTCCTTATCCAGCCAACCACCAAAGAGGATGCTGGCTGGTATACAGTGTCAGCCAAAAACGAGGCTGGGATTGCGGCCTGCACCTGCAGGCTTGACATCTATGGTACGAAAATGAGCAGTGCCTAGATAAGCTGTCAGCCGCTTTACTGAAGAATATACAATACATGTCACCATGTATTATGACCTTCAGCACAGTGGCATCAGAGCGTGCCGGCGCCCATGAAGAAGACGCCTCGCGCGGGCAGCCGCTACGCAGCTCTTACAGGCCAAGGGCTCGACATGAAATCGCTCTTCTCCCCATCGGAGAGCAGCCCCTTCCTTTTCTCCAGCTCACCTTCTGAGGCCGCGCTGGAGAGCGACGAGCTGTGAGGAAGGAGAATGTTTACCTGCCACGAGTTAGAAGTGAGACACTGATAGGGAAATGATTGTGCAACTCGGTAGCACAGTGTCACCATTCCGGTTTACGTAGGTCATATCGAGAGTGTTTCACTTATAGGAAAAATCAAAACGATCAGTCTTGCAAAGTCTTAGCTCATGAGCCATCTTTGGAGGTGAATTTTGCTCTCCAACAAGTTTGAATAATTAGCATTTATTTGTGCTTTGTTTTTTAAAATCGTTTAGTATTCAGTTCGTATATTATTAAAAATACTTTTCTCAAAGTTGTAGTCCCCTTGGAAATAATACAAAGCCATATTTATATTTATAATTTATACTAGCATCGAATGTACATGAACGCTAAGCTAGGCTAATTTATTTTAAGTGGTTAATTTAACATTGGATTGTTTCGACACAAATCCATTATTTATGTAAATCTATGACACCTTTTTGCACCATGTGTATGCATGTTGATGGTAACAGTTTTAGTTCACAGTTATGTTGTATTTTGCTAGCAGCTGAGAGTGGGGATGCTAATGTGAGAAGTGAGAACAGTTACAGTAAAAATTGTGTTGTAGGACAACGAGAGGAATTTGAAGCAATCCCAAAGGTCAGAATGATTGCATTTAAAGCAACACTAGGTAACTTTTCAACCTTTATAAAATATTTTCATAACATTTGAGATGATATGTCGACTGACAACTAGTTGAATGACACCTCTTTTACATCTTGAGGGGGGTCTATATTGCTTTCACTTAGCATTAATTAACTTTGAGGAGAGTGGCAGGAACCCTGCCACACAAAATAAACTACAAATGTAGTTTATGCTTTACAGCATACATCACTTCCCTCTTTTTCCATTCATTATAGACCCTACTCACATGACGTCACAACCACGCCTCCGCGCCATATTGTCCGTCAGCTCGTCGGGTTTAAGCATTACCGCTACGTAAATTCCTCCTATTATGGCATGTTTTTCTGCTCGTTAACATTAATAATCAAAATGGTGAAGGCGTGTGTGGCGGTTGGTTGCAGTAACAGAGAAGATAGACGGAGAGACTTGAAGGTTTACCGTATTCCGAGAGACCCGGAGAGGAGAGCGAGATGGACTGCTGCAATTCGACGAGAAAACTGGGCACCAAACGATCACCACAGATTATGTAGTAGTCATTTTATATCTGGTAAGATGCATTTAATATATATTTAGAGGGTTTTGGGCTGACAACCACAATTAAGATCATTGCGAGGCTAATCGGCGACAACATAGTTTCAAATTCAAGATGTTTATTTCTTCCGCCATCATTATTTTTTTAATAATATTTAGCTGGTACCAAGTGAAAGAAGCTGGCCTCGTCTACGGATGATCAGTTAAACAGGTGTGTCCAAACTTTTTGCAAAGGGGGCCAGATTTGGTGTGGTAAAAATGTGGGGGGCTACCTTGGCTTATTTACGTAGAACAATATATTTAAACACATTTTAGCAAGCCCTTCTGTGTCTCACATTTGCTTTATTATAATTTTTTTAAATTCATAATTTCAACAATCACGCCTTTGTGGCTGCTCTTTCGACACTCGGGCTCTTACGAAATACTGCTGCTGTGAAATTAAACTAGCTTCAAGTTGCTATAATTTCTCGCTGCGTATCTTCCTTGTAATGTCGTACATGTCAGCGTGTCTTGTTTGCTAATATCGCGTCACATCGAACTCTTTGAAAACAGCAACTGTCTCTTTGCAAATGAGGCAGACACAGTTGTTGCGTATTTTATTGAAAAAATAGTCCAATATCCACCTATCCTTGATGCGTCGGCCATCGCAGTCAACTTTTTTTTTTTTTTTTTTTTTTTTTTTTTTTTTGATTGTCGCCATTTTAGAAAATTGGAAGTAAAGGGTCACACGCGATAATGTTGCTTAGAGTGCTGCTCTTAAAGTTTCTCAAAGTTTCGTGAGAATAGGCTGAGTTTCTGTGGACAAGATAGTTGAAGATATCAGTGTAGCAGATGTAAGGCAGAGACGGCGAGGACAGCGGGTCGAAAAATATCGATTTAGGCATCAAATATGGATCTGGCGAATGGATAGACTGAAGCTTTTCCACATAACGCCTTTTCTACAACGCATCCAATGAGTTTACAGCGTCTGAAAGCACCGGGGCTTCCATGAATTGCACTATAAATTGCACGACAAATTGAAACCATTGAGAATACGGATAAACAATGACGGACAATATGTCGGCCGGATACAGCGACACGTCATTCTGTGACGTTGGTGAGTAGGGTCTATAAAGACAGAAGTAGGGTTGGGCATCGATGGGATCCAGGACTAACACTCCGGTTCTCCCGCAACCGTTCGAATTGTTGTATTTCAATTCCAAGTTTCAATGCCCTGACCACCGACCAGAAGAAAATAGCTGCCGCAAACTACGTAGAAGAAGCCACGTGAAGACTAGCTCCGTTATGAGCAAATCAAATGAAGTGGCTAATTTAGCTTAGCACAAAAATGTGTTGCTTCGCTTCACATAAATGACAAAGTAAGAGAATAAACACACCGAAATGATATCAGACCCTCTGTTAAAACGTGCAAATGTACAGATTTTGTTTTATCATGGGTTCCCAACGATGTGTAGTGCAGAGGTGTGTAGCGTTTGTACACCACAAGGATTCTTTTCCAACTGATGTTCTTTTTGCCTGCTGCTTCCAGTAAGTCACCACTAGAGGGAGCTAAGCGTACATAGCAAAACCAAAGAAAAACTGTAGAGTCCGGAGTTACAATATTGACACCTATGGACAGATGAACAATATATCAGTTTAGAAAGAAATCAAACTTAAAAAGTAATCAACTTAGCCTGACAAGATGTCAGCCCTTAACTAACCTGTAGAAATACCACCTAAAACAAACGATGTAAAACAATGAATGCTTGCCGCATAAGACATTCTAAAACATAGGCAAAAGAATACCATATTGGCCCAAATATAAGACAGTGTTTTTTGCATTGAAATAAGACTGAAAAAGTGGGAGTCGTCTTATATTCGGGGTCTAGACATTATACCCATTCACGACGCTAGATGGCGCCAGGTATCATTGACGCGAATGCTGAACTTGAGGAGTAATGTTCTGTCTTGACAGATCTCAACTACTCTCATGTTTAACCAGTTTGCATTATTTTATTGCAATGTTTTTCCTTATTCAGATTTGTTTTAAAGACTACGGTTACAGTTAGACCTCACTTTGATGGTTAATGCAGTTATTGCAATTTTGTTGTTTTATCACAATAGATTGGTTTATTTACATTTCAAAAACCAGAAGCCATTCATTTACGAATGTGATTGCACTTTAGTTTACATATTTAAATGTTCAGATATTAAGATTTGAATGAGGCAAAATAACATGCCTCTTCTCTCAAATATATTGTTATAATCATTTGTTTCAGATGTATTTTCTTCATAAAAATGTATTTGGTGTTCAAAAAGTCTTTTTTCAAACTTGAGTCTTGAAAAAGAAGGGGTCGTCTTATAATCAGGGCTGTCTTATATTCGGGTCAATACGGTATGTGTAAATGTTTTCTCCGTGAGCTTTTGGAAAAAATAAACATCTTTGTGAAAGTGCACTCCTGTGGAAAGAAACTTCATCATATTTAGGTTCAAAGACTGATATTTATATACAAGTTAAAAATAGCCCTGTGAGAAATTCATAGCAAAGTTAATAGCGTACTGCACGTAACACTTCACCTTTGCTCATTGATATGCATGACGTTAGCGACTGTTGCTAGGGGGGTCAAACTTGCGTTTATCCCTCATGCTAAATGCATGTAAATAGTGTATGAACCAGATGTTTACTGAGGTAAACCTACCAATTCTACCAATGTCCCTGGTGCCAAATTCACTGGTAAAGATGTGGAAGTAGACTTTGTTCAGTTAAAGGGGGCTTGAGTGTCGAGGGCTGAAAAAGTCGGGAAAAAGAGCCGACCTGATCCAGAGGTAGCTTTTTTATCGACACCTTTTTCTGGTGTGCATTGCCTTACGCCACTGACAATGACATTCTCCTGTTTTAACAAGCTATCCTTTACCACCATATGCCCTGTCTATATTATATTATATTCTCTGGTTGTCACATGTCTCTGACCGTTCTAGGGGGGGTAATTTAAATTGCTATTTTTGTTAAGCGTTCGCAAATGCTACTCAGTGACAGCCAACGAACACTTTTCATTTTTTCATTAATAACAAATCTTAATTCTATTAATTTATTTATCCTTCCCCCTTACGAAAGTTGTTTCTTTACAACAGAAAAGTTAACAACAGTGGCAGTCAAATACCATTTTATTTTTTTCAGGTCATTCATTGTCAGACAGAAGCAGCATGGCAAACCGCCTCGCTAAAAAATAAGTAAAAAATAACAAAATGGCTTACCTCTTCGGGGCAGGATTGTCGATCTATAGGACCATGGCCCCCAACAAAATGTTTACTGCTTATGAAGGTGAATGGCTTCACCTTGTTGGCGTTAAACTGGTCTTTTGGATGTCCGCACAAGTCGATCCATTGTTCACATTTTTTCTTCTGAGTTTTTGGCTGAAAACAAGCAGGACTAGCATGGGTTGTATGCGAGCGCGCTTCTATGTTTACCACCTTCTGGTTTACGCTGCCTTGCGGTCTAAAAATAGCATTCGTGCGGTACGCTATTGAAAATTCATATATTTTAAAAAATAATCGAGAAGAAATAAATATACACAATGACTTTTTTTTTTACCCTGCCTATTAAAAGAATCGAGAATCGTTTTGGAACCGGAATCGAAACCGTTCAAATTCAAACGATGCACAACCCTAAGTCGATGCGTACAGTTTCGCGTGAATTCTGCAAAGATGGCAGAGCAACAAGAGACAAAAAGTTTTGTCTGAGGAGGGGAAAAAAGTGAGGCTACCAGGATATACACAATCAACATTGGCCCGGCTTTCAATTGCCGGCGAGACGCCCCTCCCCTCAACCGAACTCGTCAGTAGGTGGGGTGGGCCACAGGTTGCTAACCGTCATATCCTATTGTTTAGCCAAAACTGGATTCATTACCTTATTGCTATTCATCCTTCACATAGCCGCTGGAACAGAAATGTTGTTTTCATCCATCTGCAGGCGACCAGGAGATTGATTTTTGATTGATTGATGATTTCACGATTTTTACTGCGGGTGTGCGCTGGTCCTCATGGGAAACGCAGCTTTTCTTAAGGCAAAACACTACTGATTTTGTCCACCGGCGCCGCTAAAATCAACCAAAACTGAAAAGTTACATAGTGTTGCTTTAATAGAATTTAGTTATATTTTAAGTGAGTGTGAAAATATATTGATGGAGGTTTAAAAGCTATTCTAATGTTGCACACTGTAAAATAGTTTTATCTTCAGAATAAAATTATGAATTCCAGTGAGTGAGGTTCACTATTTTTTCTCAATCTGCACTACACTGCATCCCATTAAAACACGAGCAAGCTAATGTATATTAGCTCCTTTAGAGCAGGAGCGTGGGGTCATTGAAATTTCGTCTGATTTTTCTGAGCTTTGTTTTGACTGTGCTTATTGTTTTGAGTTCAAAACAAATAAGAGATCCCAGGAGCCAATTAAGCATAGCTAATCAGTCCAATTAGAGTAGAAGAAGGTTCAAATAGGCATAAAATTACATTCACCTTCCTTGACCCAATTAGACTGTGAGACTCATTTGACCAGCTGCCAGACTGGGTTGCGAGCTGGCTGTTGCAAATTCATAAATGTATAATGGGAATATACGAGTATTTTTTTTTTTTATTATTACTGGTACGTGTGGGAAGAATAATTCTTTTATTATTCATCTTCACAAAGGTATACAAACGACTTTCCAAAATAAAAGGCTGAACGGCAGCAAGTCAAATCAATATGAGAACAATTATGGCTTCCATGACGAGTTTGCGGAAAGATGCTGATTTTGCAATAATCTGATGATGGGATTTATTAAAGCACATCCTTCGTTACACTTTCACCAAGACTACAACATACGCTTTGTGCGTTAATCTCTATTTCTCCATAAGGGGATCTGCCTTGAATGCGGTATGAGTTTCTGTCAGGGCTGACGGGTCACTCCCCTGTTGTGACATATGGCTTTTGACAACAGGCCGCAGCTTAGTTTTAGGTGCTCAAACAAGCCAATCATAAAACGGGTTAGGGGGAAGAAAAAGGGTGGACGACACGGAAGGGCAGGGCCTCATCTCAGACGAGGTCCTCAGACAAGACAAGCAGCAGCTGGCAAACTACATCAATCTGTAATCAATGAACCAACTGGTAGATGGGATTATCTGCCTAATTGCACAGCTAACCAGTCCATCCCAAAATGACCAGACAGCATCAGCTTGTGTCCATGACCCAATAGCAGAGACAGCCATTATACTCGGCCTGTACAGTGATTAATCATTCATAACCTGCCTCAACAATTTACAAACTCGGAAGCTACAGACAAGAATAAGTCCGCAATTAATTAATTCGTCCTGAAAATTAAATCGTGCTCTGAGGATTGATGCTTACACATTCCTGGAATATAACTGCCAAATTTCATTTAGATCCGTCCATAAATATTGGAGGAGTAGCCATTTTAGTTAGTGTCCTCACCAAGAAGAATAAGAACAAAGTGAATGATCTTGAGCCTTCCCTCCAGGTGATTTAAAAACTTAGGTAGTCCCTGGGTTACGAACGAGTTTCTTTGTCTGGTGACGTAAACCGGAATTAACCCTTTAAGTACTCCAAAATAACGATCCAAAAAGTCCCAAAGTACTGTATTTTGTTAAATGATGGAGGATACACTGCCCTCTGGTTGTAGCGTTGGATCTGGCTAAACTGTTGCCTTATGACTGAGGAGCAGACTCTTGTCTGACATGGGTAAAGGACAGCTGCGCTCTGGTTTGGCCCACAAGAGGCTGTAAGTTGTTTCAGCTATAATATACAGTGATATGAAAAAGTATCTGACCCTTTTGGACACACACATTTTAACAATAAAGCACTTGGCACAAAACAAATGGAGTTCAAATGTCTATCCACTCTGATCAATATGTAAATTTAGTGGATTAAATTAGCCTAATTTCCCTAACAAAAGTCCGCTAACTTAAATGCTACGAATGCTAACATATTTACAATTCTCGTAGCAAATAGCTCACACGTAACTCCACAAACTGTCGCTCTAAATTTAATTACAAATGTATACACAAACATACAGTGGTATGAAAAAGTATCTGAACCTTTTGGAATTTCTCACATTTCTGCATAAAATCACCAACAAATGTGATCTGATCTTTGACAAAATCACTCAGATGAAAAAAATGTATGCTCAAACTAAAACCACCCAAATATTTATAGGGTTTCATATTTTAATGAGGATAGTAAGCAAACAATGACAGAAGGGGGGAAAATAAGTAAGTGAACCATCACATTTAATATTTTGTGGCACCCCCCTTTGGCAGCTATAACTTCAACCAGACGCTACCTGTAGCTGCAGATCAGTCAGGCACATCGATCAGGATTAATCTTGGCCCATTTTTCTCTACAAAACTGCTGCAGTTAAGTCAGATTCCTGGGATGTCTGGCATGAATCGCTGTCTTTAGGTCATGCCCCAGCATCTCAATGGGGTTCAAGTCTGGACTTTGATTTGGCCACTCCAGAACATGTATTTTGTTTTTCTGAAACCATTCTGAAGTTGATTTAACTTCTGTGTTTTGGATCATTGTCTTGTTGGAACATCCATCCACTTTTTAGCTTCAACTGTCTGACAGACAGCCTCAGGTTTTCCTGGAAAACATCCTGATAAACCTTTGAATTCATTCTTGCAGTAATGGTTGCAAGTTGTCCAGGCCCCGAGGCAGCAAAACAGCCCCAAATCATAATGCTCCCTCCACAATGCTTCATGGTGTTGATGACGTGTTGATGTTGGTGAGCTGGTCCATTTTTCCTCCACACATGACATCGTGTGTTACTCCCAAACAATTTAACTTTGGTTTCATCAGTCCACAAAATATTTTGCCAAAACTTCTGTAGAGTGTCCAAGTGCCTTTTTGAGAACATTAAACGAGCAACAATTTTTTTTAGACAGCTTTTTAGACAGCAGGGGCTTCCTCTGTGGAGTCCTCCCATGAACACCATTCTTGGCCATAGTTTTACATATAGTTGATGTGAGCACAGAGATATTGGACTGCGCCAATGATTTCTGTAAGTCTTTAGCAGACACTCTAGGGTTCCTTTTTACCTCTCTGAGTATTCTGCGCTGAACTCTTGTCGTCATTTTTGGTGGGCGGCCACTCCTTGGGAGAGAAGCATCAGTGCCAAACTCTCTCCATTTGTTGACAACTTCTCTGACTGTCGATTGATCAACATCCAGACTTTTAGAGATGGTTTTGTATCCTTTCCCAGCTTTATCCAAATCAACAATCCTTGATCACAGGTCTTCAGACAGCTCTTTTGACCAAGCCATGATGCACATACGACAATGCTTCTCATCAAGACATTTCTTACCAGGTGTGTGTTTTATAGTGGGCAGGGCAGCTTTAAACCACTCATCAGTGATTGGACACACACCTGACTTAAACTGTTTGGTAAAAATTGGTTTCATTTAGTCTCCTTAGGCAGAGGGTTCACTTACTTATTTTTCCCCCTTCTGTCATTGTTTGTATGCTATCCTCATTAAAATATGAAAACCTATAAATATTTGGGTGGTTCTAGTCAAAGCAGACACTGTTTTCATCTGTGCGATTTTGACAAAGATCATATCACATTTGATGATGATTTTATTCAGAAATGTGAGAAATTCCAAAAGGTTCAGATACTTTTTCATACCACTGTATGTTTGTGTATGCATTTGTAATTAAATTTAGAGCGACAGTTTGTGGAGTTACGTGTGAGCAATTTGCTACGAGAATTCTAAATACATGATCATTCGTAGCATTTAAGATAGCGGACTTTTGTTAGGCAAATTAGCTTCAAGACGCACAATTGTCTGTAAAGGTAAACAAATTCACGTTTAGTAAGGACAGAACACGTCATATTAATAAAGTCATGTAAAATATAAGATACTGTGAGGTACAATAAGGTACTGTTTATGGGACAAAAAAAAAATGACTGGAGACAAAATGGCGGACGAGACTCCGGCGTCCTAAAGTCAAAATTGAGTCGAACACATCGTAATGCGGGGACTACCTGTGAAAAGATCTGGCGTCCACATTGCGTCATGTAGGCCACAAATATACAAAAAAATAATATTGTGGCTTACATGACGCCAGGTCTTTATGAGGTTACTTTTTTTGAATGATCAAAAATAGTAGTTTTCCCTATCAAGGCTTAATAAAAAACACTGAGTGCTGTATATGCTGGAATAACTTGGCTATTAAAACTCAAGACTAAAATCTAAAAAAAAAAATAAAAAAAAAATTGACTAGTTACAAACAGAGACTAAGTGAGGATGTTGCACCATTCGAGAAAAAAATGAATGGTGTTGCAGATTTAATACATGTATGGAGTCCCTAAATTACAAATTTATTGTAACCAGATGGGAATGATGAGCCAGACAAATTATTCTGTCTATCCTTTTTTTCCCCGGCTGAGTACACAGATCAATTATTTATTTCCCATGTCCATCTGTACTTAAGGACCTGGATGTGCCCCACATACGATGAATCATGAACACACAACAACTAATATCAATGATGACTTTTTTTTTTTTACTTTACTTTATTTATAATTTATCCTTAAAGGGAACCTTGGACTTAGATTTGTAGGCTCTAATAAGCCTCAATTGTTGTCTTTTATTAAAATATTTTATTATAAACACATATATTATTGCCATTGATTTAAAAATCTATAATATTTAGTTCATGTTTTGACCTACAGAGGGCGCCATGTTTTACGTGCGCAATGCACGCTGGGGGTGATGACGTGGTTGGTCTGGACTGGGAGAATAGCTGTGCTAGCTAGCAAGCGAAGCTATTATGACGACTGGGATGATTTTGTCACATTCTGCTGCTGCTCAGATTGTTTTGTTGCAGAGCTGTGTGATGAGTTCCCAACGTCGTACCTGACTCCAATTCCAGCTCATCTCCTTAAACCGATCCTAGGCGGCTTGCCGAGCTATTAATTTGCTGCAATTTGACTGTTTGTAATCTTGTCCCCTTCGTTGCGAGTTGCATCATTGCCTTGGTTTTTCCGTTCGTCTGCCTCTCGCCGCGGTTTTCCGTCTTTTTTTTTTTTTTTTTCCAATATTGATCCCGCCCTACTGTCCCGGACCCATTTTGTGTCTTCCTTTTCGCGATCGCTTGTTTTTTTTTGTGTGTGTGTTCAATAAACCATTTTATGCAATCCCTATGTCATTGTTGTCTGCTTGCTTCTGCGGACCATAACAGATTTGTTTTTATCTGAGAACTTATTATTGATTGCAGCTAATAGATCGAATAGATATTTATATAAACTCATGACGTCATGCAGAAGTACAGTCCTGTGGTCTACGTACTTGTCTGTTGCATGGGCTCGAATCCTGCTGGAGACCTTCATGTAATTGCTTTTGCTGCTCGTTTTGTGAAATATCGAGTGTTGTCCTGCTCATCACTTTTCTGCTCTGGTTCATATTCGAAGGGCAGAACCGACGACATGTTTATGTAGCTGAAGAGTGACACTGTGGAAGCTCTGCAGCCCCGCCCAGTGACGTCGCCGCCCAGAGTGCATTGCGTCGTCAACAACAATGGCGACCTACTAATTTTACAAATTTTATTAAGACGAAAACATTAAGAGCGGTTTTAATATAAAATTATAATAACTCAAACTAACATTTATCTTTTAAGAATTACAGGTCTTTCTATCCGTGGTACCCTTTAAAACATATTTTATATTCGAGCAATATCATTCCCAGGTTTTGGTGCAATAATCTGGGCATCATGTTGTCCATATTGTTCAAGAACTGTAATCCCCAGATTTTCATTTAAAATCCCTCAGGTTACACTTACACTTGCGTTGCCTCAGGCTAATCTCAGATTATGCTTCTCATCACGTGGAAAGAGGATTTAGTGGCATTTGTAGCATGATACTACCACTAGCCCTATTGATAAAAAAAAAAAAAAAACTTTAGAAGTCTTGCTTGTTGAAATGTCATTTCCAAATATAATTGATAAATGATTAGGAACAATGTTTGTCCAATGTTTGATTTTGAATTGATTTTCACACATTTAAAATAAAAAAGCAGCCATCAATTTGCATCCAAGCCATAATTTTTTCCATAAATATGAAAAGATCAAAACAAATCATGTTTTCATGTTTATCAAAGTTTGTTGGCAGCATCATTAGTCATGAGTTGTTGAAGCAGATGGTAGACTTTGGTGTTTGTGACACATGGCTCCAAGAGAGCCCAGCCCAAGATAATTGGAATTTCATTAAGGTTTTTTGTTTGTGTGTGCGTGCGTGTGTATTGAGTGTGCATGTATACTTTACATGCATGTGTGTGTATGTACATGGAGTGGGTGTTAGGGGTCTGCTGCATGGGTGTGAGGGGGTGGTAGAGGGCAGGGACTCCACCTGCTGCCACCTGTTCATCTACTGCATGCCCTTATAAAAGCAGCTCTCTTCTCTGGAGCCCAGACACCTTGGACTTTTCATGCCGCTCACTTCTTGAACATTCATCTATTTGAAGCTTACAGCAAAAGTTAAAAAACCTTGAAGATCAGAGCAGCAGGGTGGACATTGAGGACCATTTGGCTAGCTTTTTCCCCGGATTCACTTCTTCAGCTAAAACCATGAAGCCACGCCGGTCGAGCTGCACCGACTCTGGATCCGAGTCCTCTGAAGTAGACTCCAAAAGCCCAGAGAAGTATGAATCGGCCACTCGCCGAAGGATGGCCGCCAACGCCAGAGAGAGGAAGAGGATGCAGGGTTTGAACACAGCCTTCGACCGCTTACGAAAGGTTGTCCCGCAATGGGGTCAAGATAAGAAACTGTCCAAGTATGAGACCTTGCAGATGGCTCTCAGCTATATCATGGCCCTCAACCGGATCTTGATGGACACAAAGAGGCACAACACTGCACACAGGCAGTGGGTGGACTTGCAGTTTGACTGCGTGCAGCCTGACAACTATCAGTACCTTGTAAGGTACGACTCCACCGGGCAGGACTATATCAACTCCTCTTTCTCTTATCAGTTTGAAGGGCATCAGCTCCCCATATAAACTAACTAATCTGCCTGTTGGCATGTAAACCAGTCATGTTGTGAGCGGCAATGTGAGCCTTTTTTCTCCAATTAAGGAGACAGTAAATACATTTGTATTGATTGATTGATTTATTTGTTTTAAAAATATTTGTTTGACAATCAAAAGTTGTCTTTTTTTTAAGTCTTGGATATATTCAGCAGGTTGTTGTTCAATACATAGTAAATACAGACATGTAGTGTCATTTTAATGACCATTAGATCCGACATGCAATTGTGTATTGTATTGTGAAATGTTGTGCAATTTCAGAGAATCCTAGATAATAATTGCGTCGTGTATACTTATTAAAGATGTTATTTGCCACATGCTACATTGACGTTTTGGATTGAGAATAAATATTTTGAATCATACATATTTTGTTTCCTCCTCATTGTCTTTGATTGAGATTGTTATTATATCATATTCGACTACAAATCTTGGTTTAAAAGAACATTTTGTCTTGATTTATGCATAGACTTCATTATCGGTTGATGGGACACTGGGCTCGGGGCCGATCCCAAGGGCCTATTTTCAAAAACTTAAAATATTTTCAAAACCAAAGTCGCTAGCGACCTAAAACCAAAACAGGCGCCTCCCGTAGGCATATATGAGTCTCCATGAACAGCGGCATAAAAAATTCAAAGTTGTTCCCTAATAAAATCCCTATTAATTATTTTTTTTATAGAAGTATAACAAAACTTAAAATGGCTGTAAATTCTCAAATTTTACGCTAGATGCAAAAAAACCACCAAATGCATAGATAATCGCCTATGTTTTAAGGATCAATGGCAATATTTAACATATCATATAAGTTTTTGCCCAAAATAGCAACTTAATTTGCAAAATTTGCATTTTCCACAATTTATTTAGGTTGAATATCGGTACTGTGTAGAGATACAAAATCCAATATGGTGGTGGTCACAAAACAAAGAGCTTTTCGAGTAGAAAATGCTTCTAAATAATTGTTTAAATCACTGAATTTCTATAGATATGAACGTAAAACCGTCTAGATTCTTGGTTAAAAGCAAAAAAAAAAAAAAGGATGTTAGTGTTTGTTTTACGTAAATATTTCAAGCCGAAGTTACAATATTGTGTAATCCAACATGGCGGCGTCATAAAACAAAGAGCTTTTTAAGTTGAAAATTCTTGTAAATAAATGCTTAAATCACAGAATTTCAATAGATATGAACGTAAAACTGTCTAGATTATTGGTTAAAAGCAAAAAACGGGCAGTTATCATTCATTTTACGTAAATATTTCAGGCCAAAGTTACACTAATATTATACATTGTTTTTTTCCCACAATGTTTCAAAGTGCATGCATGGTGCTATTAAATATAAAAAATACCTTGAATCCTTGACCAAATCATTTGCCACGTTTACATGGAGCCAAATATTCCAATTACAATCGGAATATTTGTTCAAACCGAATAAATGTGTTCCATATAAACACCTCATTCGGAATGAACAGGCCCAAACCGAATGGAATTTCATTCCGATTCACAGGGGTGGAATATTCCTTCTCCCAAACCGATTAGAAGTAAAATTATATCATGTAAACAGGGAAGCGGAATGGTGTCTGGTTGCGTTCTTTCTGCACATGCTCCGTACTGACGTGGTGACGTCACTTGGTGATGTAAGTAACGTCACTTGCAACATGGCTTCCAAGCACACACACAGCGCACCCACACAACTTTTTAAATGAACGGCGTATCATTCTGAAGTTTTGTTTCCACTCGAAAAGTTAAAACAGCAGCTGATCTCACGATCGATCTCCATGTTTTGCAACGTGACGCTTTGTTTTGATTAATCTGTGCATGTCAGACGGCAGTTGTCAAACGTCCTTTCGGAATAAAGGCAGACACATGTAAACGCTGGATCGGAATAGATGAAGTGACATGTAAACAGCTGATGTGAAATTTCCATTCGGAATGATTTGAATCGGTATGAATAAAAGTCAGCATGTAAACGTGGCTAATCTTGGACACTCCTGCCTGCTTCTATGTAGTAAAACCTTCGTCCTATTTCCACCTAAATCCGGCGTTAGAACGCAGCATGTGTTTGAGTTTATCACAGTGAAAGCAAACTCAACGTTCTGTCTGGGTTGGCCCCCTACGGGTAGGTGTGGCACAATGTCAGTGGGAGCTGTCTTGTCAACTGATAGTGAAGTCTATGGTTCATGGTTTAATATTCTGTGCAATCCTGAAAATATTAAGAATTGCAGGGATCAAGATGGTGTTTTTTAAAAAAAGGTTTCATCCACTAGCACCGGGATTTGAATTTCCTCCTTGATAAACTTGTGAATTTGCTGTCGCTACTAAAAAGAATGTAATTGAGGTAGTGCTGCAACGATGAATAGATTAACTCGAGTAATTCGATTAGAAAAAAGATTCGAATTAAATTTTGCTGCTCCGAGTATTCGTTTAAACAAAGTTCTGAAAGTGTTTGCATTTCGTTTTATTGATTTGGGTGGATACACTGCCCTCTTGTGGCAACGGTGAATATGACATAGATCATTTCACATGGCGGAATCCAGCTGCTTTCTGTTAAGACCAACATAAGCTAAGTTTTTGTTTAATATTTTTTAATGCATTTGTAATTTAATTCATAGGTATATTTAGCCGTTTTTGTGGGAATATGTGTTTGAACCATTTGTCAAGACCATTCTAAGGAGAAAAAAAAAAACGTTTGAATTTTATAGCCTTTACGCTAGCGGACTTTTGCTATGTAAGTTAGCCAATTGTTCTTTTGTTGGACTTAGATTCATTTTAATTTTTTTTATACAGTTTGAGGCTCAGCTCAGGTATTTTATAGGGCTGTCAAACGATTAAAATTTCTAATCGAGTTAATTACAGCTTAAAAATTAATTAATCGCAATTCAAACCATCTATAAAATATGCAATATTTTTCTGTAAATTATTGATGGAATGGAAAGATAAGACACAAGATGGATATATACATTCAACAGACGGTACATAAGTACTGTATTTGTTTATTATAACAGTAAATCAACAAGATGGCATTAACATTATTAACATTGTTAAAGCGATCCATGGATAGAAAGACTTGTAATTCTTAAAAGATAAATGTTAGTACAAGTTATAGAAATTTTATATTAAAACCCCTCTTAATGTTTTCGTTTTAATAAAATTTGTAAAATTTTCAATCAAAAAATAAACTAGTAGCCCGCCATTGTTAATATCAATAATTACACAATGCTCATGGGCAGTGTTGTTAATAACGGCGTTACAATATAACGGCGTTACTAACGGCGTTATTTTTTTCAGTAGTGGGTAATCTAATTAATTACTTTTCTCATCTTGGCAACGCCGTTACCGTTTCTGAGGACGGAAAGGCATGCGTTACTATGCGTTACTATATTGGTCGAAAAGTCTGAGGGAGACGGACTCACCGAGACGACAGAGCAGAGCAGGAGCGGGGAGGAGGCAAGAAAGTTGTGACGCCAAGCAAACGCGATGCTAGGTAGCTCCAATAATACATGTTGTAGCCGATAGCCGACAAACTACGCCCGCTTGTTATGGTAGATATGGTAGACATGGTATATATCACATGTACTGTATATAGATATAACTAGATGCAAAATGACGGACATGGCTCTAAATGCGTTAGTAGACAGCCGCCATCTTAAAGCAGTAGGCTTTTTAGGACGGCTCTGTTGTAGAGAACCTTCCTAGCGAACCTAAGTAACTTTTTATCTAAAATACTTCTAAATCGACAAAATCTTGACTTGAATCTATCTTTAAATGATGAAACAGTTTTAAAACTTTCATATGTTGAAAGTAGAGAGAAGGGAACTAATGCAATAATGGGAGCAATTTTAACAACTTTTAACAGGTGATTCAGGGTAAAGGGTAAATTATGGTAAAGAATTGGGCTCGGGCCAATTGTACCAAAAACCTCCACAAAAAACTTCACATAGTGTGGCCAATGTTTTTTTTTTTTTTTTTTTTTTTTTTTTGTTGAGGAAAAAAAAAAATGTAATTATCACCAATTACTTTGCCAAGTAACTAATTACTCTTACATTCAGGTAATTGAGTTACTAACGCAATTACTTTTTGGGAGAAGTCATTTGTAACTATAATTAATTACTTTTTTTCAGTAAGATTAACAACACTGCTCATGGGTGCTGAAGCCTATAAAATCAGTCGCACACAAGCGGCAGCAGAGGGCGACAAAACTCCAAAAAAACACAAGTAACAAGTGGACATTGCACTGTGCTGTCATTTTAATCTGTTTGAGCGGGGCATGTGCGTTAATTGCGTCAAATATTTTAACGTGATTAATTTTAAAAATTAATTACCGCCCGTTAATGCGATAATTTTGACAGCCCTAGTATTTTAATTTTTATATGTTCTCTATCCAATTATTACTAGTAACTAAATAACTAACTAACTAGTTCACCGATTCATCGACTACTAAAATAATCGATATCTGCAGCCCCAAACTGAGGAGATGTCATTTATAGTACAGGCTTTACAGTGCGCGTGTGACGAGCTTGCTTTAACAGTAATGGCAGGCTATGTCCGCTTGCTCAGCACCCTGACGTGTAAATCCTGCTTTTGTTCAAAGTCTCTGTGCACCGAGATAACAGATTCTTACGTCAGAAGCAACAAAAATAAAAACAGTACTGTACATTACACAGCAAAATTCAAATCACAATAGTGCTTTTGGTTGTTGACAATGGAAACGATTATTATTATCAGAAATTGATTTGTACTACTGTTGTTTGTTGTTGTTTGATTTGTAAGAGTATTTACTGCTGGTGCCGCACTATAAATTTAAATGGCAATCATACCCTATTGTCAAGTGATTGTCACAGATTTGAAAAGTTTCAATGGTGGCACAAGCCAGAGCAGATTAAGAAGCCTCTGAGCAAGATCCCGGCCTGGCTTCAGCGGGGGAGCAGAAATTAAACTCCATTGTGTGCTAATGGCTGTGTGTAATCGCTTAGTTCAGAGTCACCGAAGCGTGAGCTTCCAGAGCTCGACCCAAACACTATCTGCTTTAAAAAATAAGCTACAACGGTGGTTTAACTGTATGGCGCAACTGCCACTTGACCATTGGGGCTTTGCAAACTTGTAGAAAAAGTATGAAACCATGCGGTAAAGATACGCTCCTATACTAAGCTAATATGTCCCAGATAGTATTATCCAAGCTCACTTGTATCACACAGGCATTTTATTTTAGAACGAGACAAACATCGATACAGATGGTCATGACGACTCACTCATTGGCCGCGTTGAATGTTTGCATACCTAATAAATGCTTCCTGACAGTTGGCATGTCAAAAATGAATAGACAGGAGAGTCAAAAGTGCGTGTCAATGACACTGCAATTACACTCTTCATTAATTCAGTCCCCAGCAGTGAACAGTTGGCAGAAGAAAAAAAAATAGAATCCACATTTAACAATACAATTCAATCATTTTCTCACAAGGAGCACATTATTGTATGGGGTGGTAATCAGTGGTGACACAAGGTGCTCAGCGGGACAGTAATTGAGAGGTCTAAAGCGCATGACAATGTTTCATTTGAAACTTCAAACTTATTTCTAAGACTTTACACTTGCAATGACATTAAAGTTTTCTATTGCGTATACAGTGAGGAAAATAAGTACAGTGGAGCAAATAAGTATTTAGTCAACCACCAAGTGTGCAAGTTCTCCTACTTGACAAATAAGAGAGGCCTGTAATTGTCAACATGGGTAAACCTCAACCATGAGAGACAGAATGTGGAAAAAAAACAGTAAATCACATTGTTTGATTTTTAAATAATTTATTTCCAAATTAGAGTGGAAAATAAGTATTTGGTTACCAACAAACAAGCAAGATTTCTGGCTGTCAAAGAGGTCTAACTGCTTCTAACGAGGTCTAACGAGGCTCCACTCGTTACCTGTATTAATGGCACCTGTTTTAACTCATTATCGGTATAAAAGACACCTGTCCACAACTCAGTCAGTCACACTCCAAACTCTACTATGGCCAAGACCAAAGAGCTGTCGAAAGACACCAGAGACAAAATTGTAGACCTGCACCAGGCTGGTAAGACTGAATCTGCAATAGGTAAAACGCTTGGTGTAAAGAAATCAATTGTGGGAGTAATTATTAGAAAATGGAAGAGATACAAGACCACTGATAATCTCCCTCGATCTGGGGCTCCATGCAAGATCTCACCCCGTGGCGTCAAAATGATAACAAGAACAGTGAACAAAAATCCCAGAACCACACGGGGGGACCTAGTGAATGACCTACAGAGAGCTGGGACCACAGTAACAAAGGCTACTATCAGTAACACAATGTGCCGCCAGGGACTCAAATCCTGCACTGCCAGACGTGTCCCCCTGCTGAAGAAAGTACACGTCCAGGCCCGTCTGCGGTTCGCTACAGAGCATTTGAATGATCCAGAAGAGGACTGGGAGAATGTGTTATAGTCAGATGAAACCAAAATAGAACTTTTTGGTAGAAACACAGGTTCTCGTGTTTGGAGGAGAAAGAATACTGAATTGCAGCCGAAGAACACCATACCCACTGTGAAGCACGGGGGTGGAAACATCATGCTTTGGGGCTGTTTTTCTGCAAAGGGACCAGGACAACTGATCTGTGTAAAGGAAAGAACGAATGGGGCCATGTATCGAGAGATTTTAAGTGAAATCTCCTTCCATTAGCAAGGGCATTGAAGATGGGACGTGGCTGGGTCTTTCAGCATGACAATTATCCCAAACACATAGCCAGGGCAACAAAGGAGTGGCTTCGTAAGAAGCATTTCAAGGTCCTGGAGTGGCCTAGCCAGTCTCCAGATCTCAACCCCATTGAAAATCTGTGGAGGGAGTCGAAAGTCCGATTGCCCAACGACAGCCCCAAAACATCACTGCTTTAGAGGAGATCTGCATGGAGGAATGGGCCAAAATACCAGCAACAGTGTGTCAAATGCTTGTGAAGAGTTACAGAAAACGTTTGGCCTCCGTTATTGCCAACAAAGGGTACATAACAAAGTACTGAGATGAACTTTTGGTATTGACCAAATACTTATTTTCCACCATGATTTGCAAATAATTTCTTTAAAAATCAAACAATGTGATTTTCTAGGGGGGTTTTCCACATTCTGTCTCTCATGGTTGAGGTTTACCCATGTTGACAATTACAGGCCTCTCTAATATTTTCAAGTGGGAGAACTTGCACAATTAGTGGTTGACTAAATACTTATTTGCCCCACTGTATTTGAACACCCTGTGATTTTGCAAGTTCTCACACTTAGAAATGATGGGCGGGTTTGTTTATCTACTGTGAGAGACAATCTAAGGAAAAGAAAATCCAGAAATCACAGAGTATGATTTTTTAACAATTTATTTGTATTATACTGCTGCAAATAAGTATTTGAACACCTGAGAAAATCTGTGTTATTATTTGGAACAGTAGCCTTTGATTACAATTACAGAGTGTCAAACGTTTTCTGTCACTTTTCACCAGGTTTGCACAGACTGCTGCAGTGATTTTGCACCTATGCTCCACACAGATCTTCTCTAAATCATTCAGGTTTCTGGGCTATCACTGAGAAACACGGAGTTTGAGCTTGCTCCAAAGATTTGTTTATTGGGTTTGGGTCTGGAGACTAGCAAGGCCCCACCAGAACCTCGATATGCTTTTTACGAAGCCACTCCTTGGTAATTCTGGCTCTCAGCTTCAGGCCACTGTCATGTTGGAAGATGCAGTCACGATCCATTTTCAATGCTCTAACTAAGTGAAGGATATTATTCCCCAAAATCTCACAATACATTGCCCTGACCAATCTCTCCTTAATACAGTGTAGTCGTCCAGTCCCATGTGCAGCATGATGCTACCACCCCCATGCTTCACAGTAGGGATGGTGTTCTTGGGATGGGACTCATCATTCTTCTTCCAAACACTATGAGTGGAATTAAGACCAAAACGTTCCATTTTAATCTTATATGACCCCATGACTTTCTTCCATGACTCCTGTGTATCATCCAAATGGTCATTGGCAAACCTAAAATGTGCCAGGACACGTGCTTGTTTAAGCAGGGAAACCTTCCGTTCCATACATGATTTTAAACCATGACGTTTTAGTGTATTACCAACAGTAACCTTGGAAATGGTGGTCCCAGCTCCTTTCAGGTCATTGGCCAGCTCCACCTGTGTAGTTCTTGGCTGATTCTTCACCATTCTTAGGATCATTGAGACCCTACGAGGTAGATCTTGTATGGAGCCCCAGTCCGTGGGAGATTGACAGCCATGTTTGGCTTGTACTATTTTTTAATAATTGCTCCAATGGTGGATGTTATATCACCAAGCTGCCTGGCAATTGCCCCGGTAACCATTTCCAGCCTTGTAGAGGTGTACAATTCTGTCTCTGGTGTCTTTGGACAGATCTTTGGTCGTGAACATGTTAGGAGTTGGAGTCTTCCTGATTGTATGGGGTGGACAGATGTTTATATGCAGCTAACTGTCCCAAACAGGTCAAAAAGTCAGACTCAAAAAGTCTACCTTTACTTCACTTATTCGTTGGACTTTTTAAATGCGAGTAAGAGGTCTTTGAGACTCACAATTCTAGCTGATAGACCGGTGTTCATTTGCAGCAGTATAATACAAATAAATTGTTTAAAAAATCATACACTGTGATTTCTGGATTTTTTTTCTTTAGGTCATCTCTCACAGTGGACAAGCACCTACCATGAAAATTTCAAACCTACAAAATCGCAGGGTGTTTAAATACTTATTTTCCTCACTGTAGTTTAGCGATGCAATGGCTGACTGAGTACTTGTGGTTCCATTTCACGTCCTATGTGTGCTGGTGTGGCTCAGTGGTAGAGAAGCTGTTTTCCAACTCAGAGGTTGTGGGTTCAATTCTACGCCTTGGTGACCTCATCTAAATATCCTTGAGCAAGATACTGAACAGCATGTTACCTGGGGCCAACTACATCAGTAGGTAAATGAGGATATAGTGTTAAAGCGCTCTGAGAACCTTGAGGAGCTATACAAATGTGTATTTATCATTTAAAAACAAGCGTGGTAGGCTGATTGAACACTGTCCATAGATCATTTATTTGATTTACTAGGACAGCGCATATTAACATAGAGCTCATTGTAAATTATGCCAGAATTTGCCAAAAGGCTTGTTTTCATCTGTAGTCCTAGGCCAGATGTACATAGGCATTCTGGAATTGGTAAAACATTATTAACATGATCAATATTTACAGATGTGCACAGATGTGATTGTGTGTGTGAAAGGTTTGCCAATATTCTAATTCGTGCCAACTAGTTGACGGTTCCCTCCTGCTCACAGTCAGCTAGGAAAGACTCCAGCACCCCCCTGACTTTCGTGAGGGTAGATAACTCTGGGCAACCCATTCCACACTCAAAAATGTGTTAAAAACAGATGTCAGATCAGAAACAACTGTTTTTTTTTTTTTAAATTGATGGTCAGCATAATGAATTGTTGGATATGTGTTTACTTATTTTAAAACAATTTCCAGTTCCAGTAATTGTTTTTCTAATTTTCTAACATATGTGATATATTTTGCCCCTACAGTAGAGCTTCTATTGATGAAAACAGAAAACTCATCTTGCAGCATGGTGCAGTGCAGTTCTACACTACTGGAAACTGACAACTGTATGACAACTGTAATAGGGTCCAAAGAAACTGAGCAAGATTTTTAAATGCTGAAGTTTTTGATTGAGTTTTGATCTCAATCATATGTTTGAACATACTCTTCATTACATAAGACGGCACACGCTCATGTCGGATTTAAGCTTGGATTTTTGAAAAACTGCGAAAGCTGTACCGCATACAAACAGGAAGGATTGTCTCAGGAGTGATTTTTTTCGAGGATTCAAGGTAAATATTATATTTATCGTACCATGCATGCGTGATTGAAGCAGTGATTCGCAGCAATTTTCTTCTTTGTTTACACATGAAGGCGGCTAATTTTCGTAACTGACTAGCCTCACAGTTGGCAATATTTACGCAAAATAAATGCTACCTGCATTTTTTTCTGCTTTTAACCAAGAATCGAGACTGTTTTACGTCCATATCTTCCATAATTTTCGGACTATATGCCGCTACTTTTTTCCCCTCATTTTGAATCCTGCGGCCTATAGTCCAGTGCAGCTTATTTTTGATTTATTTAAGTTAATAAGTAACATTTTATTTGACAGCGGCGTCATAAGACTGTCATAATTAAGACATGACTCTATTATAGGCATTACTGAATGCTTAAGACAGATGCCATTAAGTGTCATCCGGTAAATTATGTCACTAACTCCATTTATGTCCAGATCGGATCTTTTACATCCATTCAAAAGTGAGATAATTTTCCGAAAAACACTAAATGACATGTCAAAGCATTCATTAATTCTCATAACAGTGTCATGTCATAATTATGATTGTCTAATGACAGTCTTATGGCGCCACCAGTGTTGTTAATAACGGCGTTACAATATAACGGCGTTACTAACGGCGTTATTTTTTTCAGTAATGAGTAATCTAATTAATTACTTTTCTCATCTTGGCAACGCCGTTACCGTTACTGAGGCGGGAAAGGCGTGCGTTACTATGCGTTACTAAGTTGGTTGAATAAAAAAAAGTCTGAGAGAAACGGACTCACGGGGACGAGAGCAGAGCAGGAGTGGGGAAGACGCAGTTGCAACCGCGATGCTAGGTGGCTCCAATAATACCTGACTGCAGCCATAGCCGACAAACTACACCCACATGACACGGTAGATATCATATTATAGAACTAGATGCAAATAGCAGACACTGCTGCATTGCCAACATGTTTTAAGGACTACATGCGTTTGTAAACAGCCGCCATCTTAAAGCAGTAGACCTCTCAGGAAGGCCCTGATGTAGAGATCCTTCCTAGCGAACCTAAGTAATTTTTTAAAAAATCTAAAATGCTCCTAAATCGGCAAAATCTTAACTTAAATCTATCTTTAAATGATGAAACAGTTTTAAAACTTACACATGTTTAAAGTAGACAGAAGGGAACTAATGCAATAACAGGAGAAATTTTAACAACTTTAACGATTGATTCACAACTTTAAATGACTTCCACACATACCAAAGGTTACTAGCTAGTTATCGCAATACCCTTTTGTCTAGTTAAGTTGAGGGTAAGGAATTGGGCTAGGGCCAATTGTCCCCCAAACCCTTTAAGCTTCACATTGTGTGACCTGTTTTTTTTTTTTTTTTTTTGAGAAAAAAAAAAAAAAAATCACTAGTTACTTTGCCAAGTAACTAATTACTCTTACATTCAGGTAACTGAGTTACTAACGCAATTACTTTTTGGGAGAAGTAATTTGTAACTGTAATTAATTACTTTTTAAAAGTAAAATTAACAACACTGGGCGCCACTGTCAAATAAAGTGTTATCAAATACCAAAACTAGCAATTAATGAAACATCTTGAACAGTAACTGAAGACATAATAAGCACAGAAAATGAATTTTGATTGTTTTTTACATCTGTAGTGCTGCAATGCATGCTAGGAGGCATGTTGGACAAGAACAGTGTTGACAGCAAGTGGCAACAGAGGTTGACTTGTCTCCAACAAGGGAGCAGTGATGGCCAAATGAGGCTTCTTGAAGCAACTGGTTTAAAGCTTAATGGTGGTTCATTTGGTTTTATGACAGTCATATGTAGCTGCTGTCGGATAAAGTGTTACCAGTTAATATCTTTTGGTGTAAATATCCCGTAATACAGTTAGGACAGCTGCTGCTTATAGTCCGTTGCGGCTTATCTATGAACAAATGCTGTTTTCCTGTCAAATTTGGTGGGTAGCGGCTTATAGTCAGGTGTGCCTTATAGTCCGAAAATTACAGTATATAGAATTCAGGGATTTAAGCATTTATTCACAAGAATTTTCACCAGAAAAGGCGGCCGATAGCCTGACTCGCTAACAGAGTAGCATTGTACTTCGACAAAATACGTAAAATAAACGATAACTGCACGGTTTCTTTGCTTTTAACCAAGAATACAGACTGTTTTACGTTAATATCTATTAAGAATTCAGGGATTTAAGCATTTATTCACAAGAATTTTCGCCAGAAAAGCTCTGTTTACGTCAGTGAAGTACAGTATATAGTGTATAATGATTATAAAGGGGTATTCTATTCTGTTCTATAATAAGTTGTGATTGTATATAGAATTTATTAATAATCTATCTACATATTATTTATAATTGTGTCTGCATGTTTTCCTCAAGTATTAAGTTTCTGATGTTAAATTGAGTTATTAGCTGTTGAAAACTTGCAGTAAATACCAAAAAAAAAAATTAAGTTGCTGTTTTGGTTTGCTATTGATCCTGGAAATATAGGTGATTATCTCTGCATTTGGTGATTTTTGTGCATCTAGTGTAAAATCTGGGACTTTTATAGCCATTTTAAATTGTGTTATACTTATATTAAAAATAATTAATCGGGAGTTTTTAAGGGAACGACTTTGAATTTTTTTATGCCGCTGCTCATGGAGACTCATATATGGCTATGGTACGTGCCTATTTTGGTTTAAGTTCGGTAGCAGCTTTGGTTTTGAAAATATTTAAATTAGGGCTGTCAAACGATTAAAATTTTTAATCGAGTTAATTACAGCTTAAAAATTAATTAATCGTAATTAATTGCAATTAATCGCAATTCAAACCATCTATAAAATATGCCACATTTTTCTGTAAATTATATATATATATATATTCTGTAAAATAAATTGTTGGAATGGAAAGATAAGACATAAGATGGATATATACATTCAACACCGGTACATAAGGACTGTAGTGGGCATTTCACTCTACTGTCATTTAAATCTGTCTATGCTGTCCTCACTCCGAAGCGTCTACTTTTTCCAAAGCTAGACAGCTAGTGAACGACGCCTTAATAATCAGACTTCTTCCTTTTTCATCTGATTTATTAATAAAATGGCCTCAAACCATTGTCCTCTTTAGACCGTCGTAAAACTACAAAAAAAGTACACAAGCATTGCATTAGCAACAACGTTAGCTTAGCACGCTATACAGGTTCACTAAACATAAACAAAAAGCGTCTCATACAAAAAATATAACATTTCGCTTACTAACATAATATGTACATTCTTTACAACAACCATACTTACGGACAAATCTTGTCCAAGCATCATATAAGCACAACATTACAACGTAGGCGTCAGCCCGAGACGTCGTGCAGCCATATTGAACTGGCAAGAAAACAATAAACCATGTCGCAAAGCGACCACAAGAGTTCGCCGTTAGACAGCACAAAAAGCCTTGCTGTAAAACTTACCAAAAGGCAGAATACTGTCTGAGCGGGACATGTGCGTTAATTGCGTCAAATATTTTAACGTGATTAATTTAAAAAATTAATTACCGCCCGTTAACGCGATAAATTTGACAGCCCTAATTTAAATATGAAGTTTTTGAAAATAGGCCCCCTACGAATCGGCCCCGTTTCCCGTGTCATGTCAATAGCTTATGAAGTCTATGGTTTGAACGGGATATACAGTCGATATGCTTAAAAATGCATAAAATGTAAAATTATACTACTATACCGAAATGGAACTACTGTACTAGACTAGTCATTCTATCTTGAGATTTTCCGAAATGCTAATTTTTAATTTGTAAATAGATGTGAAATCCATATGAAACCCATACTACTGGATGCTATTGCTTTACAGTATTTCCTAACAGTTCAGAATCTGTTGACAACACATGCTCAAGCAGAAGACCGTCAGCTCCTCCCTCCACAACGCTTATGTCACCTACTCCTTAAAACCATCTGACTCCGCAGGTGTTCAAAAGCTGCCCACACTGCACCGCTTGACTTTCCTCTCTGATCCTCCAACATGAAGAGTCTGAACAACCGTGCCGATAGCCACCTGTCCAGCCAGGTGGAATGTGAGTTGGAAAATATGGGTTCATGGGTGAACCAGGGATACATTGACAGTTCACCACCTTTGCCCCGAGTTGTGAGCACAGTCTACAACCCGCAGCCCCTCTTTCAGGGCTCCATGGAGAGCATGTACAACGTGGACACCCCAGCCACCTTTCGAGAGGAGCCACACTCAGCTGATAAAATCCTTGTGAATGAACGCAGAGGCTGCTGTTCTTTCATTAAAGGTAAGATGATTCTTAACTTGGCTATTGGTTTAACAACAGTTAATTTGTTCCATTTGTTTTCCTTCTTTGCAATATTCTTGTTAGGTTTATGGGGTACAACACTGACTGAGAACACCTCCAACAACCGGGAACTGTTTGTCCGCACCACTCTCCGGGAGTTAATGATCTATGTGGTCTTTTTGGTGGATATTTGTCTTTGTAAGTAACAGTGTTGTTAATTTTACTTTAAAAAAGTAATTAATTACAGTTACAAATTACTTCTCCCAAAAAGTAATTGCGTTAATAACTCAATTACCTGAATGTAACAGTAATTAGTTACTTGGCAAAGTAACTAGTGATAATTTTTTTTTTTTTCTCCAAAAAAACCCCACAAAAAAAAACAGGTCACACCATGTGAAGCTTAAAGGGTTTGGGGGACAATTGGCCCGAGCCCAATTCTTTACCCTCCACTTAACTAGACACAAGGGTATTGCGATAACTAGCTAGTAACCTTTGCTATGTGTGGAAGTCATTTAAAGTTGTGAATCAATCGTTAAAGTTGTCAAAATTGCTGCCGTTATTGCAGTAGTTCCCTTCTGTCTACATTAAACATGTGTAAGTTTTAAAACTGTTTCATCATTTAAAGATAGATTTAAGTTAAGATTTTGCCGATTTAGGAGCATTTTAGATTTTTAAAAAAAAAATACTTAGGTTCGCTAGGAAGGATCTCTACATCAGGGCCTTCCTGAGAGGTCTACTGCTTTAAGATGGCGGCTGTTTACTGACGCAGGTAGTCCTTAAAACATGTTGGCAATGCAGCAGTGTCTGTTTTGCATCTAGTTCTATAATATGATATCTACCGTGTCATGTGGGCGTAGTTTGTCGGCTATAGCTACAGTCAGGCATTATTGGAGCCACCTAGCATCGCGGTTGCAACGGCGTCTTCCCCACTACTGTTCTGCTCTTGTCCCCGTGAGTCCGTTTTTCTCAGACTTTTTTTATTCAACCAACTTAGTAACGCATAGTAACGCACGCCTTTCCCGCCTCAGTAACGGTAACGGCGTTGCCAAGATGAGAAAAGTAATTAATTAGATTACTCATTACTGAAAAAAATAACGCCGTTAGTAACGCCGTTATATTCTAACGCCGTTATTAACAACACTGGTAAGTAATCAGATCAACAGAATAAATGTGATTTGTTTTGATGAAAGCAACACTAAGTATTTTCTCAACTTTTATAAAATATTTTCATAACATTGTGATAATATGTTGACAGACAAGTAGTTGAATGACACCTTTTTCGGTTGCTAACCGTCATATGCTATTGTTTAGCCACAACTGGATTCATTACCTTATTACTATTCATCCTTTACACAGCCGCTGGAAACAGAAATGTTGTTTAATCCATCTGCAGGCAACCAGGAGATTGATTTTTTTGAGTGATTGGTGATTTTACGACACTGTGCAGGTGTGCACTGGTCCTCATGGGAAATGCATTGCTGGTCAGGCAAAACACTACCGCTTTTGTCCACCAACGTCACTAAAATTGACCAAAACGGAAAGTTACCAAGTGTTACCTTAAACATGTAAACAATGTTAAATTTACATACATATGAGCAATGACTCTAAAACCTGATTCCACAAAGCATGTCTGAATTACAACAATTACAACATTTGGCAAATTTCACTAGAAACATCTAAGTGCAACATTTCATTGATATATTTGTGAAAATCTTGTAATTTATAGCAGGACTTGTGTCCAAACCTTCTACTTGGATTGTATGACCGCACGCATGATAAAAACAGACCAATCACAAGAGCGCTATTAAATATTTGCCTAAACAAGTGATTTTTGAATGAAATTATTTCATGTACAAATCTGTATTAGGATGGTAGTAGTTTTCACTGATGGTGTTTGTAATATTTTGGTTGTTTCTTTATAGTAAAATTCCATTCTTTTTTCTTTTCTTTTTTTTTTAATGGCATTTCTTCGGCGCACTGCACAGCCCAAACCATTTGACCAATGTCAAAGTGACTGGTATTTTAGCGTGACGCATGGAATTTTTTGTACCATCCCCCAAAGTTTTCTTTTCGCCCGTAAACGTGATTCTTTTGAAAAAAACAACAATTTCAAAACGCTAATTTTTGACCAAATTGCACACATCGAAAATTCCTGGACGGTAAGGGGTAAAAAAGTTGGATACAAAATTTAGCAGAAACGTACGTTTCCCTCAAAATTCACCAAAAACTGTCCCATTCATTTCTATAGGGAGGCCATTGACAGCCATGTCCGTCCAAATTTCCCATTCAATTTCAATGGCAGGAAAACATAGGTTCTTGTGATTTTTTACCATTGACAGCCCATTGACATGTTGTGACCTGATATGAACTGGACATGTCCTCAAATTAACAGGGAGTGATCTGAAATCAACAAGATGTGTCCCCCAAATGGATATCAACAGGACAAGTCTCCCAAATGTCCCTAAATTAACTGGAAGTAACCTGATATCAACAAGACGTGTCCCCTGGAATGTCCCCAAATCAACAGGAAGTTGCCTGATATCAACATAAAGTGTCCCCGAAATGTCCCCAAATTAACAGAAAGTGACCTGATATCAACAGGACGTTCCCCCCAAATGGATATCAACAGCTTATGTCCCCCAAATGTCCTTAAATTAACTGGAAGTAACCTGATATCAACAAGACGTGTCCCCTGAAATGTCCCCAAATCAACAGGAAGTTGCCTGATATCAACAGAAAGTGTCCCTGAAATGTCCCCAAATTAACAGAAAGTGACCAGATATCAACAGGACGTGTCCCCCAAATGGATATCAACAGCTTATGTCCCCCAAATGTCCCTAAATTAACAGGAAGTAACCTGATATCAACAAGACGTGTCCCCTGGAATGTCCCCAAATCAAGATGAAGTTGCCTGATATCAACAGAAAGTGTCCCTGAAATGCCCCCAAATTAACAGAAAGTGACCTGATATCAACAGGACGTGTCCCCCAAATGGATATCAACAGTTTATGTTCCCGAAATGTCCCTAAATTAACAAGAAGTGACGTGATATCAGCAGGATGTGTCCCTGAAATGTCCGTATATCAACAGGAAGTAACCTGATATCAAGAAAACGTGTCCCTGAAATGTCCTCAAATCAACAGGAAGTGACTTGATAGAACTATATATATATACCACAGCAAAGCCCCATCGTAGTTTCTCCAGAAATTGCAGTTTCCAGTTCTACTTGCACTACATAAGACAAAAGTCATTTAGATGACCACATTATTGTAGTTGGTCAATGTACATTTCATTATAAATAGTCATTTTGTTATCATCATGGAGGAATTGTCTAATTTACACCTCAGTGAGAGAGTAGAAAATATATCCCGATATAGGTCCTTTATAATTATAAGGTAACTTGTCAACTGACACAAATTTTGAGAATGTGAGATAAAGTGCAATAGGGAAACCGGGACGGTTGGTTTAGCACACAAAATCACCCACCACACTCCTGCTTTAAGCTAACAATAAATGTCCTCCTCGTCCCTCCACCTGAGAGCCTTTGTTACATCAACCATTAGCTGTGAAAGGGACGTGACCACAGCCCTCTTGCCTTTTAGCGATAAGAGCATTTTGGCCTTGTCCGTTCTTTCTTTGTTCATGTTACATTGACATTGTTTGATGAGGCTGTTTGCGTCAGACTAGCGTGCACTCTTATCAAACAAATTACAGCCTCTAATCTGGACTCGTCTGATGGTTACAACATAAATTCATCCAGAGAACAAGCATTCAATGATGGGTTGTGTGGGTCCCGCTTTTGACTTGTCTTATCGCGGGAGCACCAAATAGAGCAAAGTTAAGAGCTGAGCCTGAGCAAAGCCAGATAGGGATCATTGTTAACGTTTTAACAAATAGAAATAAAAATGTCATGATCCTGTCTTTCAGTGACATACGGTATGACAAGCTCCAGCACCTACTATTACACTAAAGCCATGACTGACCTGTTTGTGAATACAGCCGGAGAAAGCGGGGTAAAGTTTCAGTCCATAAGTACTATGGGGGATTTCTGGACTGTGAGTATTTGCCCATACGTATTTTAGTTCTTTTTTTTTTCACAACAGTGGGAATCAATTTGGGAATTTTGACAGTTTCAACTTGTTTCTGTATGACCAGTTTGTTCAGGAACCATTATTAGATAACCTGTACTGGACTAAATGGTACAATAATCAGTCCATGGACAGTGGTGATCAGTCATTCATCTACTATGAGAATATGTTGCTGGGAGTACCCAGGATGAGGCAGATCAAGATTAAAAACAACTCCTGCAAAGTTCACAAAGACTTCCAGGATGAGATCATGGGATGTTACGATGTCTACAACGAGAAAAAGGAGGACGATCTCAACTTTGGACTAATCAACGGCACTGCGTAAGTTACTGCTTGTCACTACTGAGGGTCACTGTGCACTAATGCTGCAATGATTAATCGATTAACTTGAGTAATTCGGTTAGAAAAAGGATTCGAATTAAATTTTGCTGCTTCGAGTAGTCATTTAATTAAAGTGGTGTTCAAATGGTTTGTTTTGAAAGTGTTTGCATTTAGTTTTATTGATTTGGGTGGATACACTGCCCCTCTAGTGGCAGCAGTGAATATAACATAACTCATTTCACATGGCTGAATCCAGCTGCTCCCTGTTAAGACCAACATAAGCTAAGTTTTTGTTTGAGCTTTGATGTTTTCTTAGTTTTTTAGGTATTTTTTAGCCATTTTTGTGGATATATGTGTTTGAACTAGGGGTGTCAAATGATTAAAATCTTTAATCGAGTTAATTACAGCTTAAAAATTAATTAATCGTAATTAATCGCAATTCAAACCATCTATAAAATATGCCATATTTTTCTGTAAATTATTGTTGCAATGGAAAGATAAGACACAAGATGGATATATACTGTACATTCAACATACGGTACATAAGTACCAGGGGTCGCGTTAACCGAATATTTTCCGTCGTTGACCGGTTTTCTAAAACGTAGACGGAAAAAACTGAAGTCCATCTGTCATTTCGACAGGTTGCAATTCACACCCCAGACCACAGGGTGGCGAGTGAGCATATTAATTAGCTATTGTCTCTCTTGATGCATGACGTCGTTGGCCTTACTCGGAAAAATGTCAAGGCAACTGAGTGTTTGCCTGGCACGGCCAGACTGTTCTCCCTGTATTTTTCAAACACTGAGAGAAAAGTCTGGGACACAGCCTCTCGAGTAGGTACAAAATCAATCGACAAATCAGATTTGTTTATTTGCGTGACGTGTTCTTCACGAGCAACGTCACTCTTGAGCGCCGAAAGTCGTCTCTACAACAACACGGATGGCGAACGGGAGAGCCGAGAATATGTTCCAATCCGCGGTAAATTCAGTTTTAAATTAGCTAAAACACATCAACATGAGTCATTGACAACAGTCTGTCTCGCGCTAGCCATGTTGAATAAACTCCGTTCTCCTCGTATGTTTACTTCTGCGCGCAAGTCCCTCGTCCTGCCCTCGTCGCTTTGCTAACGGCACGTCTGCCCGTCGTTGATTGGTGCACTCCGCTGTCTATTTGCCTCTTGTTAATCTTGTTCGGACAGAATATTAATTAAAAATGAATGAAAACTAAATACTATTGAATATGTCATTATTATCATTTTAAAAATGTAAGTGACGGGTAAAAATAGATTATGACCGGATTTTTATGACACTGTCAGTCAAAATGACAGACAATGAAAAAGTCTAGCGCAACCTCTGATAAGTACTGTATTTCTTTATTATAACAATAAATCAACAAGATGGCATTACCATTATTAACGTTCTGTTAAAGCAATACATGGATAGAAAGACTTGTAGTTCTTAAAAGATAAATGTTAGTACAAGTTATAGAAATTTTATATTAAAACCCCTCTTCATGTTTTCGTTTTAATAAAATTTGTAAAATGTTCAATCAAAAAATAAACTAGTACCCCGCCATTGTTGATGTCAATAATTACTTACACAATGCTCATGAGTGCTGAAGCCTATAAAATCAGTCGCACCCAAGCGCCAGCAGAGGGCGCCAAAACTCCGAAAAACACAACAAGTACACATTTCACTGTGCTGTCATTTTAATCTGTTTGAGCGGGGCATTTGTACGTTAATTGCGTCAAATATTTTAACGTGATTAATTTAAAAAATTAATTACCCCCTGTTAACGCGATAATTTTGACAGCGCTAGTTTAAACCATTGTTGAGAGCATTGTAAAATAAATAAATAAATAAATAAAAATAAAAAGCATTTTATTGGATTTAAGCTAGCGGACTTTTGCCATGTAAGTTATCCAACTGTTCTTTTTGTGTACTGTGATCCTTTTTTTCTTTTTCTTTTTTTTTCATACCGTTTGACGCTCAGATCGGGTGTTTTAATTTTTTATGTTCCTTATCTGGTTACTTGATTGTTCAAACTAACTAGTTCATCAATTAATCGTCTACTAAAATAATCGATAGCTGCAGCCCTACTCCACGCACTATCCATTTTGCTTCTCTTTTAGTGGCACCACATTCAATTGGTCAAATTTTCGTTGGAGATAACTCCACCAGCTAACTCTTGTATTTTAATATCTACAGTAGTCTATTTGTTTCCTTGTTCCTCTGTAGATGGAGCTACCAAACGGAGAAAGTGATCAAAGGTTCCTCCCATTGGGGTTTGTTGACGACTTACAGTGGAGCTGGATACTACCAGGACCTGGCTCGAACCAAGGAGGAAAGCGCAGTTGTCCTGAAAGAACTGGAGGACAACCTTTGGCTGGATCGAGGAACCAGGGCTGTCTTCATTGACTTCTCCACTTACAATGCAAACATCAACATGTTCTGTGTCATCAGGTATACACCGAAATCCAAATGGCTTCATTAGTACCCTGATTCGTGTTTGACATCAGTCTTTTGACAGGTTGCTAGTGGAATTCCCGGCAACTGGCGGGGCGATTCCTTCCTACCAGATTCGAACAGTTAAATTGATTCGTTACATCAGTTACTGGGATTACTTCATCCTGGGCTGTGAGATGGTCTTTTGTTTATTCATCCTCTACTATATTGTGGAAGAGATTCTTGAGCTTCGAATACACAAGTTCTCCTACTTCAAAAGCATCTGGAACATACTGGACATAGTAGTCATACTGGTAAGGACTTGTGGTTGTTAGAACGAATTTCCGGTTTCAATGAGCTTAAAAGCAATAATGCGTCCTATTTCTAGCTTGCCGTTGTTGCCATCGTGTTCAACATTTTCCGCACAGTTAAAGTGGACAAATTGCTTAGCAAACTGTTGGACCAACCTGAAATCTATGCTGACTTTGAATTTCTGGCGTTCTGGCAAACACAATACAACAATATGAATGCTGTTAACCTGTTCTTTGCATGGATTAAGGTAAAATACAATCTAATACCACTCTCAATGCTGATATTGACACAGCTGAAAAACAGTCTATGCTCTTCTTGTCCATGTAGGTGTTCAAATACATTAGCTTCAATAAAACCATGACCCAGCTGTCCTCAACTCTGGGTCGCTGCGCCAAAGACATTGTAGGGTTTGCCATCATGTTCTTCATCGTGTTTTTCGCATATGCTCAGCTTGGATATTTGCTGTTTGGTACAGAAGTGGAAACCTTCAGCACCTTTCTCAAGTGCATGTAAGACATGTCCAAATCAGCAGCACAACCTCAAGATGCTGTGCCTGAACTAACCAATGTCTTTGCATGTTTCCCCTGCAGCTTCACCCAGTTCAGGATCATTCTAGGAGACTTTGATTATGATGCAATTGATCGTGCAAACAGAGTCCTCGGACCCATTTATTTTGTCACCTATGTTTTCTTTGTTTTCTTTGTCCTACTTGTAAGCCAACGTGTACACATGTCATTTGAAAATAAAATATTTCTGTATATCTGAGGCTTACCGTTCTACGTATATCTCTTCAGAACATGTTCCTTGCCATCATAAATGACACATATTCTGAGGTGAAAGAGGAGCTATCGTCCCAGAAAGATGAGCTCCAGTTCACAGACATTATAAAACAGGTAACATCAAACATTGTGGGGTGGAAATGTGTATTTCACGTTACAGTACGATCTCACTTAGTTAATTTTTCCATCAGAGCTACATGAAGACATTTATGAAGCTGAAACTTAAAAATGAGAAAATATCAGATGTTCAGAGGGCTCTACGCGCTGGATCCGGCGAAATTGAATTCAAGGATTTTAGAGAAACTTTGAAAGAGTCAGTGGCAACGAAAAAGAACAATGTTTTTATCCCAAAATTCATAAACAAAATCCTCACCTGTCCAATGATTTCACAGGATGGGACATGCTGACCATGAAATTTCTGCAGCTTTCTCACAGTTTGACCGTGATGGGAACCACATTCTGGATGAGGAAGAACAGGAGAAAATGAAAACAGAGCTCGAGGAAAAGAGGGTTTGTACAGTAACACACTCTTCCCAAAAGAATACAGTGGTACCTCGACATACGATCGCATCGACATCCTTTCAACATCCGACGTAAAATTTTACTTTGACATTTGTCTCGACGTATGACGACATGCTCGAAATACGACGATTGTTTTCCCGCAAGACGGACACACGGTGTAATTTTTTTGTGAGAGAAATCAACATGGGTCCCAAGAAGGTAAGTGCAGGCGGTGAAAAAAAAGGACAAAGGCGACACTTACCATTGAAATTAAGAAGGAAGTGACAGAAAAATATGAGCGTGCTGTGCGTGTGAGTGAACTGGCTTGACAATATGGTCTGTTTCCTCCGACCTCCATTTGCCAGTCTCTGTAAGTTAAGGTGAAAATCAAAACTCATTTTTATTTTAGATTTATTATTATTAGTGTAACATCGGCAAGGAAGTCACCAGCTTCGTCAGGTTTTTAACAATCTATTTCAGAACTTGTGCAACACAACACAGCTACTGTCCGCCGTAGTCGACGCCAACAACTTGAAAAAAAAAGGTAAAAACTTCCCACTCTACTGCACTTCTCTCTCTCGCTCATCAGTCACGCGGTGCGTGCAATGCAAAACCAAACAGCCACATTAGAACCCTATTCATTACATAATAATTATTATTATGATTTGTATGTATAATTTGTTTGTTTTGCAATATGTAATTGCTATTTGGAATTGTACCATCAGTATTTATTAAGGATTGAGCATAAGTTTTTGGGCTGTGGAGCAGATTAATTGAATTATAATGTATTCTTATGGGGAAATCCCGCTTGACATACGACCATTTTGATTTGCAAACCAGGTCCTGGAACAAATCGAATTTGTATGTAGTGGTACCAATGTATTTAAAACGTCCAAATCTTGTTGTATAATGTATATTTTTATAGTTTTCCACACAACTTCTAATGAAGATTTTCCTTTTTTTGGTTTTAGGATGCTCTTGCTGCAGAACTCAACAATCTTGGAATAAACTATGGGAGAGATTTAGCGGGAAATCCTCCAGTGATCCTAAATGACCAAAAGACCAACTCTGGTCACACTTTTATGGACCGAGAGCAGTTTCTAAGGTCACATTTTGCACCTAAAATTATATTTTCAAATTGAAATAAAAAATGAAACTACAAATTGCATTATAAATCTGACATTTTATCTCTCTTGACTTCAGATTGGCCAGGCAGGTTCTCCAGCTTGAAAATGCCATGTCTGGCATTACAGTGAAGATTGAGTTGATTCTGAAGAAAATTGGGATAGAAGACATAACTGATATGAACAAAAACAATGGGAAGTCAGTGACCAACCACAACGTGAGTATAAGGCTATTTGCATAGGTGGGAATTAGTCAAGTGGTGTTCGTCTCTGCGTTGTGTATTTAAAATGACGACGGGAGTCCAGACTGCTGTGTGATGAACTTTTGCTCTGATAAAAGTCACAAAAAGACAAAATCCTCCCATCAAACTTATTCAAATTAAATAAAAAAGAAAGGTAATGCAATTTTCATATATGAATACACACTTGGAAATTGAAACTAACTAATTGAAACTAATAAAGTGCACCCAACTTCAAGGAGAATGTGTCGCATTAACAACTGACATAGGGGAAACAATCAACATGCAAACAAAAGGTCCAATTTTGAAAGAGGACTGAAACAAAATTGGAGAAAATATGAACCCAACCAAGTTGTGATTATAAAATGTAAATATACAACATTTGCATAACTAAGCTACCGCTGTTACACAAGTCACAAGTTGAACTTAGTTTTAATCAGGTCTAAAGATACGATTGCAAAATCAAGCAAGTTAAACCTTGACTATATTTTAAACCAGCATGTGATGTTAGTCTAGCCTAGCTTACCCACGAATGTTGGTTTTGTCACTGATGACGTTAGATTGCGTAGTTCTTTTGAGTTAGAATCCCTGCATCTTGCCATTATGTTTCTCCCCAATGTTACGAATTTTCATGTACAATGATCCCTCGCTACTCCGCACTTCAAACTTCACGCCCTCAGTCCATTGCAATTTTTTTTTAAATTAAAAAATACAGATGAGCTGCCCTTATCCGATTATGTAGTCTCACTCTCCCTCCTGCTGCTTTTTTTAGTCGGACAGTGCACTGGAGTTGTTTATTAAAGTTGACGATAATTGACAGATGTTAAGGTTTAATCTTTCCAGTGATGCTTAGAATCTGAAAACTTCAAATTATCGCATGCGTCAATCGTCATTTAGCTTGTTAAATAGTTACTGTGGCAACTCATTGCGTGTAAGTGAGCAGCTTGAGCGTTTTTGAGTGGGCTCACTCAATGAGGCATTTAATAAAGACCAAGCATTTTTTCTACTTTATTCTTGTTTAAAAATAATCCGGTGGGACCAACATGTTTAAAACGTATCAAAATGATTACATTAGAAATGCTTAAAAAACATTTTTTAAGATATGTATATAACTACTTTTTTTTTTTTTTTTAACTATACTGTGGGGGAAAACAAGTGGAAAAACATGTCATATGTATCGCTTTCCAATGCTGAATCTAAATAAATCATTTGAACACACACACAAAAAAAATTGGGGGGGGCCGCTACTTCACGGATTTTCACTCATTGCGGCAGGTTCTGGTCCCGGGGGTTAGGGTAAGGTTAAATGAGGAATAACTGTACTCACATTTCCTCACCCATGCTCGGTTTATTAAAGACTCCATTCAGTGCTAGTTGGTACTAAGTCATACATGAACGCATTTGTGAATCATGATTGCAGGTATGTTGATCATGTGTGTCACTTTATTTAACAAATTTTCCCATGCAGGCGGATAAAAATACCTCGGATGGTAGCATCCTGGTTTGTGTTGACCGAGGGACAAAGCCTGCGATGCCACCGGGAAGAATTTGTCCAATTCCCACATACGACTGCCATATGTGATAAAACCTTCATATGTGATGGTGGAATATGTTCCAATGGTGATGAAGAATGAGTTACAGATCAAATATTTAACGCTTTAAGAGTAATCTCTTTAAAATATCCTTCACAACAAACACTTCAATAAGCAAATGTTCAATACTTTAATGCATTTAAGCTTCAATTGATCTTTTTTGATTGAAATATGTAAATAACTATGCATTTTTGCTTTTTGTTCTAGACATCAGAACTAAAAAAAATACAAATAAAAATAAATAAATAAATAAAAAAAAGCTTAAATATTTATGCTCCTACAATGTAGTGTTGTAGATTCCATCCAAAACTAAATGTGTTGTTAAATATATTTCAATAAAACTGTTGTGCAATACAGTATAAATAATATATGCCTAATGTCTGGCTTTTAGTTGCTAAATGGTTAATGATTACATGTAACAGTAGTTATTTTACCATTTACTCAAAGGTGATCTACTTCCATGCATAGGTGAAGGTGAAGTGTGAAGAACTTTGTAAAATGTTAATATGCAATAAAGGGTTTAATAATCCCTCCCTTTGTTCAGGTTTTGCGCTGCAAATGCTCATATTCAAAAGAGCAAAGTGTTTTGGTTAGACGCAAAATATAAATGCAGTGACATGAATGTCTAATAAAGAGCCCAAAAGATCTGGTTTCAACCTGTCGTTATTACCTGGTGGTCTCTACAAGCAATTGTCAAGTATGATGAGTATCGACCAATTTTAGAAATTGTTTCCTGTCACTCAAATTGAATCTGTAACCCAACCTTATTAATTTCTCACGAGTAATAGTATCAAATGCTTCAAGATCTATAAATGTACCAGCTACATAATCCATCAATCAAATAGTTTTCCTCAACTTGATTCAGTCTCCTCTGACATTCTAGATGCACCCATTCCATGTTAATTGGAAATCATTCCCTGCTAGTTTTTACCCAGTCATACATTAACACATTTGCAAATCACAATGCAAATATGATTGTCGTGCGCGGCTTTTTTCCTAATTTTTCTAATTATCCCATGCATGCGGGTAAAAATACCACAGACAGGAGCATCCTGGTTTGTGCTGACAGAAGGACAAATTAAAGCAGAGATGCCATCGGGGAGAATTTTGCTAATTGCCTTGTGTGATAAAACCTTGATTAGTGATGGTGGAATATGCTCCAGTAGCAATGAGGAATGAGTTACAGGTCAATTAAAAAAAAAAAAAAAAATTTAAACCTTTTTAGCTGCTTAGACACAGAACAGGAATCCGAGTGCCCTTATGGTCTGAACAGTTTTAATATATCACATGGCAGTTTGATCATTCCCATTGAGGTTGTTAATTACATTTTATTAGTTCAAAACAGCAGATGGGAAGGGGGCTATGGGGGGACAGAAAGGAAGGAAGCAGAAAGAAGAGGGGAAGAACAAGCAACAACAGGAAATACATTTTTGCATGCCTATGCTACCTATGAATTTGCCCAATTCCCACATACGACTGCCATATGTGATAAAACCTTCATAAGTGGTGGAATACATTCCAATGGTGATGAAGAATGAGTTACAGGTCAAATATTTAAACGCTTTAAGTGGAATCTCTACTAAAATTTCCTCCGAAACGAACTCTCTTCAATAAGCAAATGTTCAATACTTCATTGCATTTAAGCTTCAACTGATCTTGATTGAAATATGAAAATAACTATGCATTTTCGTTTGCTTTTTGTTCTAGACAGCAGCAATAAAAAATTAAGCTTACAATGTAAAGTTCTGTAGAGTCCATCTAAATACAAAGTGTTCTATTTATTAAAATAAGACTTGTATAATACAATGTAATTAATGAATTCCTAATGTCTATTTGTTACTAAATGGTTAATAAATACAAGACACCATATTTTACTATTTATTCAAAGTTCCTTGCATCGGTGAAGTGTCAACAACTATTTAAAATGTTAATATACAATAAAGGGTTTAATCATCATCATCATCATTTGTTCAGGTCTTGCACTGCAACTGCTCAAATTCACTTGAGCAAAGTGTTTTAGTGAGATACAAAATATATACACTGCTGGCCAAAAGTATTAGCACCCCTACAATTCTGACAGATAATGCTCAATTTCTCCTAGAAAATGATTGCAATTACAAATGCTTTGGTAGGAATGTCTTCATTTATTTTGCAATGAAAAAACACAAAAGAGAATGAAAAAAATATATATATATATATATTAGGGCTGTCAAACGATTAAAATTTTTAATCGAGTTAATTACAGCTTAAAAATTAATTAATCATAATTAATCGCAATTAATCGCAATTCAAACCATCTATAAATTATGCCATATTTTTCTGTGAATTATATATATATTCTGTAACATAAATTGTTGGAATGGAAAGATAAGACACTAGATGGATATATACATTCAACATACGGTTCATAAGGACTGTAGTAGGCATTTCACTCTACTGTCATTTAAATCTGTCTATGCTGTCCTCACTCCGAAGCGTCTACTTTTTCCAAAGATAGACAGCTAGTGAACGATGCCTTAATAATCAGACTTCCTTTTTCATCTGATTTATTAATAAAATGGCCTCAAACCATTGTCCTCTTTAGACCGTCTTAAAACAACCAAAAAAAGTACACAAGTGTTGCATTAGCAACAACGTTAGCTTAGCACGCTATACAGGTTAACTAAACATAAACAAAAAGCGTCTCATACAAAAAATATAACATTTCGCTAACATAATTATGTACATTCTTTACAACAACCATACTTACGGACAAATCTTGTCCAAGGATCATATAAGCACAACAGAGACGTCGTGCAGCCATATTGAACTGGCAAGGAATCAATAAACCATGTCGCAAAGCGACCACAAGAGTTCGCTGTTAGACAGCACAAAATGCCTTGCTGTAAAGCTTACCAAAAGGCAGAATACTGTCTGAGCGGGACATGTGCGTTAATTGCGTCAAATATTTTAACGTGATTAATTTAAAAAATTAATTACCGGGCGTTAACGCGTTAATTTTGACAGCCCTAATATATATATCATTTTACACAAAACTCCAAAAATGGGCCGGACAAAAAATATTGGCACCCTCAGCCTAATACTTGGTAGAACAACCTTTAGACAAAATAACTGCGAACAACCACTTCCGGTATCCATCAATGAGTTTCTTACAATGCTCTGCTGGAATTTTAGACCATTCTTTTTTTGCCAACTGCTCCGGGTCACTGAGATTTGAAGGGTGCCTTTTCCAAACTGCCATTTTCAGATCTCCCCACAGGTGTTCTATGGGATTCAGGTCTGGATTCATTGCTGGACACTTTAGAAGTCTCCAGTGCATTCTCTCAAACCATTTTCTATTGCTTTTTGGAGTGTGTTTTAGGGCATTGTCCTGCTGAAAGAACCATGACCTCTGAGGGAGACGGCTTTCTCACACTGGGCCCTACATTATGCTACAAAATTTGTTGGGAGTCTTCAGACTTCATAATGCCATGCACAGGGTCAAGCAGTCCAGTGCCAGAGGCAGCAGAGCAACCCCAAAACATAAGGCAACCTCCGCCATGCTTGACTGTGGGGACCGTCTTTTCTTTTGAAGGCCTCGTTTTTTCCCCCCGTAAACTCAATGTTGATGCTTTCCCCCCCAAAAGCTCGACTTTTGTCTGATCTGACCAGAGAACATTCTTCCAAAACGTTTTTGGCTTTTTCAGGTAAGTTTTGTCAAACCCCATCCTGGCTTTTTTTGTCTCTGGGTCAGAGGTGGGGTCTTCCTGGGTATCCTACCGCAGAATCCCTTTTTATTCAGATGCTGGCGGATAGTATGGGTCGACACTGCTATACCCTCGGACTACAGGAAAGTTAAACTTGTTTGGATGTTAGTCGAGGTTCTTTATCCACCATCTTTCGTTGAAATCTCTTGTCAATTTTTCTTTTCTGTCCCCATCTTGGGAGGTTGTCCACAGTGCCACTGGCTTACACTTTTTGATGACACTGCGCACGGTAGACACAGGAACATTCAGGTCTTTGGAGATAGACTTGTAGCCTTGGGATTGCCCATGCTTCCTCACAATTTTGCTTCTCAAGTCCTCACTTTTTTTTTTCTAAATTCAATGTGGTAGGCACAAGGACACAGGTTGAGTCAACTTTAATCAATTTTAACTGGCTGCAAGTTTGAGTTATTGCCACCACAGGTAAAGTGTGCCACAGGTAAGTAAACGGTGCTGTTTATTACACCAATTAGAGAAGCGTCACGATTTTTCAAAGGGTGCCAATACTTTTGTTGAGGCCATTTTTGGAGTTCTGTGTAAAATGATTTACCCCCCATCCCCCCCCCCCCCCCCCCCCCAATTCTCTTTTGTTTTTTTTCATTGCAAGCAAAATCAATGAAGATATTACTACCAAAGCATTTGTAATTGCAATCATATTCTGGGAGAAATTGAGCATTGTCTGACTGAATTGCATGGGTGCCAATACTTTTGCCCAGCAGTGTATGCAGAGAAATAAGTAATAAAGATCCCAAAAGACCTGGTTTGAGTGTGTCTTTATTTCAAGTGACTAAATATGCTTCTATTTTCTAAAGAAAACCATTCCCAGCTTTTATTAAACATCACTTGTTTGTCACGGAAGCAAATTGTCATTACATTCAGTATCTTATGCAACAAATATATTACACGTCACAATCGTGCAGGTCAAGCTAAAACATCTGCTTCCTGCTACTTCAAGAAAAAGGCTAATTCCTCAGTAGATAATTTAAAAATGGTCAACCCGATTAATTTGATATTTACTCAAGACATTTTTTCACAACATCCTACCCATAGTTATTTACAATTTCACTGGGGCAGCAAAAGGTTTTGCAATTATTATTTTACCAATTGTTTTGTTAACCCCCCCCCCCCCCCCCCCAACAAAAAAAAAGCTGCTGTGCTAAAACAAATGGCAAATTAATTCAAGCCAAATGGAAAATGTTTAACTACAAACTTTAAAGAACACTGGTGGGGCGGGGGGATAGTAGTACCTTCTGTCTTTTGTGTGGAAAACTGCCATTTTACAAATTTGTCCACTAACATGCAATACCCTGAAAATAAAGTCGGACATAAGGTATAGTCTTTACAAAGGTTACTGATTAAAAAATATTCTAAAATCAGGGATCAGCAAGGAATAATGAAAAAGGAAGACTATATTCCTCTAGGAAACCAGCCCAGAATATGCACAAACATTCGTGAACAAGCAGGTGAATTCTTTTAATTTAACCCTTCAATCAAATGCAACTGTGATCCTATAATGGAGTTTTTCCTTTGCTAGGAGATAAGCTCACTCACAAAACAATTCAAAAGCTCAACAATTAACATGCAGTTGTCCACTCAAAAGAAGGGGCAGATGAGCAGTAAAAGTAACACTATCTTTGCTCACAAAAGTAAACCGAGCCATACGTCCACTTTAATTTTAAAGCCACACCGCTTAATAGAAATTTTTGTGTGCTGCAAACTATTTCAGGACTTCTATTTACAAAGCACTTTTCGTTCATATCAAAAATGCAGTGACTGTATGGCTGTTATCTGAACACAGGCCAATGTTATAAGGTTACCGTGGCTCATTGCAAGTGAAGCAATTGGTGGTTATGTGAGACACTCTTGACTTGTACACACGTAAATTAAAAATATCAACTCATAAACCGCTGTGTTCTTAACTGTAGTATAAAATAATAGAAAATGCTCCAAGTGCCAGCAGTCCATAAACATTCTGACAGGACTGCAACTGGCAAATTGAAAATATTTGATATTCGTTTAAGAAGTGTGAGGAACACTGTTGAAGTATTGCTGTAGTTTTAAGTTTTCATACAAAATTAAACATGTGAGACACTAGCAGAAAAAAAAAAAAAAAAAAAACAACAACAACAACAAAAAACGCATATATTTGTGATTTAAAAAGAAAAATGTTTTTAGAGTTATCATTCAGTCCCATTGACGATAAGTGTCCAACTATGTGGGACTTTACCTTCTGCTGTGAATTTAAATAAATTTGTCACTAGACTTGCCAGACTGCCAGGAAGGCTAGCCGGGAATAAACATCCGTTCATTGTCTGCTCGCCCACCCAGTTCAAATGGATTGGACGTCTATTGCTGTCAATGGCAACCAATGAATTAAAGCTTTTACCCAAACTTCAAATGCAATTGAGATGATCTTAACTTTTAAGTCTTGCTAAAACGACACACAAGGGCCAAAGAGCAACAGAGTCAGAGCTCCTTCCGATTAATTTCATGTTGGCAAGACTTACGTAGTTCGCTGGATCCTCATAAACTATATGTGAACTTTTCGTTTGCAAAAAATATTTGAAACTGGCGCTATCAATTAAATTATTTGTCCTTTGAGGCAAATAAAGGCTTTATGAATATGCTTTGACCAGAGCTGGTTCTTCTCAGTAATAGGCTTTTTTTAGGACCAGCTCACTGTGTCTGATAACCAGTCATGTTGAAGTTGGACACAACTGAATTTGCCGAGGCAGAAGCCTGAGCTGACTGAGAGCCAAATCCTCCGACCCAACCAGGCGACTGAGACTGCCTGTGAAATCAAGGAATTATTCATTAGAAAGTTCTCCGCATAAAGTGGATCGCCCAAATATTTAGCTTTATCTGTTAAATTGTATATCATATCAGTTTTAGTTTCTAATGAAACATTGCATTTGATACATACTCTACTCCAAATCCTTGTTGATTCCATGACTGGCCATACATGTTATAGGAGGGAACTTGCCATCCATTAGTCATATACTGCTGTCCATACTGCTGCTGCGGACTCCCATAGACCTGATTCCATTGGCCCCACTGGCCGTATTCAACCTGTGACAACAAATAGTCACTCAGAAGCGATATCACAAACTAAATACCTTACTTTTGACATTTATGTTACCTGTTGGGAACTTTTGGTCATATCAGGAGATTCTTTGCCCCAGTAGCACTTGACTATGTGTCCTTCAATGCCTGTGCCATTTACTGACACAATAGCGTGTGCAGCACTGTCATGGGAGGAAAACCTGTCAAATGGAAGAGTTAATAGTCAACATAGAGCGAGGTTGACATCTACAGGCTAAATGCTGCAATTACCTGATGAATGAATAACCTTTCTCAGGGAAGACTCTGATTTCCATGATCTGACCGAATGGCGAGAAGGTCTGCCGCATTATTTCATCTGAAATAAATTGAGAGAAAAGCCATTTAATGTACATTTGTCGACACTGACATCAATCTTAAAGAACAATTTTTTTTTTTTAACTTGCCAGTTAGTCCAGATTGAATCCCTCCACAGTACACAGTACAGTTCTGTGGACTGGATTGGCTCACAACATCATCGAATCTCAGTTGTTTTGAGCCATCTGAAATCAACACAAAACAAGTGAGACCAAAAAAAAAAAAAAAAACACCCGCACTAACAAAACATACCGTTTTCGCAGAATCAACAAAACATTGGCATTCAAAACTTACTGTCCTGAGTGTTTTTGGGAGCAGGTGGTTTTCGTGTTGCCCAGTTGGTCCGGATTTGACGTCCTCCCAGCCACTGGCCGCCCATGTGAACAATGGCATTCTCTGCATCCTATGGGAACAAATCGGCAAGTTCACCCTGCTACTCAACTAAATAAATTACCGTATACTAATGATTAGTAATATTAGTGGTCAATTACTTAAAACATGCGGAATTTCCACAAACAGCGGCCAAGTTACTGTCGGGGTTTTTTTTGTTTTTTTTTAACTGTAAATATGCATTTTAGGAATCATAAATGGACTGCAAACGAAAAAATGATTATTTACAGATTGGTTCGAAATGGCGTGACGATATGGAAGATGAATCCAATTTAGTTTTCTTTAGGAAAAAAAACCTTAACCTTAATTGGGACGTATCTTTAGGGGAAAAAAAACCTTAACCTTAACTGGGACATATCTTTAAGCTGCGTGTCAAACTCAAGGCCCGGGGTTCAGATCTGTCCCACATCATTATTTTGTGGAGCATTTAAAATCACATGCGTTGACTGCAGGTTTCTTGCCAAAGTAACATTTCTGTAGTCCCCAAAGAAATATTGAGGACTACAGAAATCTGAAAAAAAATATATTTTTCTTCTTTTAATAGTGTGTAAAATAAATAAATGAGGCAGCATGGTAGCTGAGTGTTTAACACGTCCACCTCACAGTTCTGAGATCAAGGGTTCGATCCCGGGCCCTGGCCTTCCTGAGCGGAGTTGCATGGTCTCTCTGTGCATGTGTGGGTTCCTCCCACATCCCAAAAACATGCAATATAGGCTGATTGAACACACCAAATGGTCCCTAGGTTTTAGTTAGTGTGTGTGTACGGTTGTTTGTGTCTTGTAGTTGGCTGGCAAACAATTCAGGGTGTGTCCCGCCTACTGCCTACTGTTAAAGGGAACCTCGGACTTGAAGACTCTAATAAACCAAAATTGTTCTCTTTTACTAAAATATGTGATTAGAAAGATAAATGATTGCCATTGATTTAAAAATCTAAAATAGTACATGTTTTGACTTACGGAGGGCGCCATGTTTTATGCGTGCAATGGACGCTCGGGGTGATGACGTAGTTGGCCTGGACTGGGAGAATAGCTGTGCTAGCTAGCAAGCGAAGCTAGTATGATGACTGGCATGATTTTGTCACATTCTGATGCTGATGAGATTAAGTGTTTTGTTAGAGATTTGGGATGCGTTCCTGACATCGTACCTGCATCCAATTCCAGCTCATCAGCAGTGTCTTTAAACCGATCCTAGGCAGGTTGCCGAGATATTGACTTGCTGCCATTTGACAGTTTGTATTCTCGAGCCCTTCGTTGGTTATTTACATGGCGAGACGTCCAACACATGTGCACATCTGTTACTATTTGTGTTTTTATTGAGTCTTATTACCTTTTCATTGCCTCAAAATACTTTTTGCATGTGTTTCCCTCTCATACTGTTAAGCATTGTTTTCTTGTGGTAGCTTTTAAGCAGATTGTTGATCTGTTATCACATTAGCCACATAGCGTATTCAAACCACCCATATTTGTTATTACTGTGTTTAAGTATTTTCTTAAGACATCTTGAATATGTTCTGCCTGTATGCATCTAAACAAAACAAGCTAAAACCGCACGGTAGTACTTTCGGTGTCAAATTCCCCCCTTTAAGACATTTCGCCGATGTAGCACATTTTTGCAGAACACCGGTTTTGTCCTACACTGGACTTGTCTTATCCAGTCTCCCCTGTTCATTTTGCTTTTCCTGCTCGTTTTGCGAAATATCGACAGTTCTGTCCTGCTAATTAATGTTCCGCCCGGGTTCAAATTGAAGGGGCTGAACAGATGACGTGTTTATGTCACTAGTCATTTTCTGGAAGCCCGGCAGCATAGTCCAGTGACATCACCGCCCTGCAACATCAACAACAATGGCACCCTACTAGTTAAACTAATTTTACAAATTGTATAAAAACGAAACGTCAAGAGGGGTTTTGATATCGAATTATTTTAACTCATACTAATGTTTATCTTTAAGAACTACAAGTCTTGCTATCAGCGGTTTCCTTTAACTAGGATAGGTCCAGCACCCTCATGAGGTTAAGTGGCTCATAAATTGAATTGATTAGTTTTGGATTAAACGTAAATTAAGTAAACCATAACCCAAATACGGCCAGTGTCAAAATTGAGTTTGACACGCTTGCTTAAAGAGAATGACACATCCAGTGACAAATTGGAGAACGGCCACTATTTGAGGAACTTCCAATACCTTTAAGGCTAATAATCTACAAATTATTCTGTGCCTGTTATCTTTAACAATGTTAAGAGTCGAAAAAAATACCATTGTGTGCATGTGTGGAACTATGCATTTCTAAAAATATTTGTCCAAAAAGTAGAATAATAGACAGGAAAAGAAATAACCTTTCATCTGTGTTGCGGCACTGGAGCCTTACCAGTTTGTTGTAGAAGGACACAAATCCATACCCCTTTGATTTGCCTGTCGCCATGTCCTTCACAACACGAGCATCTCTGGAGCAAAATGCGAAAACATCTGTGAGTTTTTCAGCCACATTGAATTGCACTAAAATAGGAGTCACGCAAAAGACACACAGAACTGTGAATCCACTACACTGTCCTAGGTTAATGGTAGCTATCTGGACCCTGGATCGAGTGCTGACTCACTGACTCAAAAGAAGGAATTAAAAAGGTGTACATGCAGTCTAAATATAGATTTTACATGACTAAAATGTATTAACTAACATGTTATAGCCATAAGAACCTGTTATAATGTCTATGTTTAATCTCACCAAATATGATGTACAGTACCATGCATTCTCTTCTGTCCTACAGATTAAAAATATAGAATACATAAGAATAAAAGGAATAAAATGGCATACATGGCCAGATTACTTTATTTTCCTTGGTCAATTCTTTACCACCAATATGGAGTACGGCATTTGGGAAGCTGCAAATTTTGAGAAATTGACAATTTTCAGAAATTTTTGAAGAGCGTAAAAGTTAATATGCAATTAAAAACAATTTAGAGGAATACATTTAATACGGACTGTGATCATAATCTATACCATTTCACGTAAATACAAAGCATCTAGAAATAAAGACAAGAAGAAAAATTGAATAGAGAAAAAAACTACATATGAGTCTCCAGAGTGCACAGATCCTTGCTGTTAGCCTTCAAGATCCTGTCCAATCCTATGAGCATTTCTGTAAAATAACCAAAATGCTATTACTTCACTTAGACCCACATCTAAAGGCTGTTCAGGTTCATATACACAGCTTACAAAGTGCTGAAACTTACCATTTCCTAAATATGCACAGAAGAAAAACACTATCTGAGATAATGCTGAAAAACGTGAACTGCAAGAGAGCACTTCATTTAGGTGAGTGGTAATCAATGACTCCTGACTGACGATATAACATTTAGTGTGTACGGTTTTATGTTTTTACAGGCTGAGGATATTACATTTTCAAATGAGAGTGACACTGAAACCTCAAGGTAATTTGGACATAGGAATTTCAAACCCTATGAGCAAATTGGTGGCTATTTTAAACTCAAACTTGACAGCCAATTGGAGAAGTCACAAACAAAATGTAAGGACCAAGGATATATGTTGAGCAATAATAAATTTCTATTTTACTCTATCTTGAAGGCATTTTTTAACCACATTTTCTCCAATACGCCCAATTTCACACCCAAATCCACCCCCACCCTACCCCAAAAGCTTTTTCCCCCTGTCACACACAAAAATGAACAATTTATCCCTAAATATTTGTTTTAAAATGGTTTTTCTGTCCGTTCCAACACGACGTAACATTTGGGGAAATCTTTTCACCTTGCTAATCTTAGTGAAGCGTCAACATTTTTTTCTAAGATACCTGACAGTTTTTACTAGGAAGAACATATACAAATGTGCTTACATTTTTATTTTTTGTAAGTGTACAGAGAGCTATTTAACCCATTGCCTGCCATTGACAATGATAGCCATCTAATTTATTTAAACTGGGAGGAGTGAATCCACATATTTCAAAGCCATCGTATGCGATCATTCGTTACCAGACTAAAGCACCATCAAAGACAGCTAAGGAGTTAAAGGCTAAATAAAAGACAGTGCAAATTACTTAAAATGTTATTGCTGCATTAACACAAGTTTCTGAGAGCAGGCAATTTAAAACATGATTCTTACAGGCAAGCTTTGATGTTAAGGTTGTATTTGAAAAAAATGAAACAATACAGCGGAAAAGAAAAAAACTTACGAGATTTTCCCAAAAGGTGCAAATGCAGCTCTTACATCTTCTGTGCTAATCTCAGGGCTCAGATCACCCACAAACACATGGAAATGATCTACAACGACATAAAAACAATTGAGGAAAAAAAATCTTACATTTAAGATAATTGCTCAGAATGCTTACTGGATGTGTCTTTCTTTTGGCTACTTGGCGTGGTGGCCCAATTTACTTTGACCTCCTGTAAATGAAGGGAGGAAACATCACTTAAGTCTTGCAGGCACTTTCTATTAAGAAGCAATACTATTAACCTAATACCATTTTAAATAAGACTGCATCAAGAAATATATCGAACCTTTCCAAGTATTTTTCTTCCATTCATAGCGGCGAGGGCTGCTGCAGCGTCTCTGTGTTCAAAGAATTCCACGAAGCAATAGGGGTCATTCGTCGTATGCTGAAAGTCATATCAAAGAGTTAATTCAGTCTTTGAATCATGGCTTTACGTTAGCATAGACATAGAGAAAGTAGACTCTCCTATTATAGACTGGAGAGCAATAGTTTTAAAAAATGTTATTCAAGCTTAAGTAAAATTTCGGTATAAATCTCAAGAATATGTTTACCACCTACCTCTGTGATCATTTTACAACTTTTACAAGGCCCTATTTGAGTGAACAGTTGTAGAATCAGAATTTCGGTCACATCCCTAGAGAGGTTTCCCACGTACCTGGAAGAAAACGAAGAAATTAAAGAATGTTCCGACAGTTAAAAATAACAACAGTGGGGAATGGGTATGTATGCCTTCAAGATGGAAATGTCAACGTGTCTGTGGCTTCACTTGACACAACCCGGGCTGACGTTGCTAATTTAGCAGCTACGGACATTTGAGGCAGTTTGTCGCACAGTTAGAGACTACTATTAGCAATACTGTTTGTAAATTTATAGTTTGCGAACACTGTTGACTTCAACTTGACTCTTGGCTGAAATACACACCGATATACAACTAGCAGTTAGCGTCAAGATAGCGACCGCTTTTTGAAGTTAGCAACCTAAAAAACACTGCCGATCTTTAAAAAAGGCGATTGAAACCCACAACGTTCTGGGGTAGGAATCGTCATCCATAGTCGATGTCGGTGGTCACAACAGGCAAAAACTGGTTATGTATTTGTTAGTAAGCTAGTTTCGCGCTTTCTTAGTACGCTGTTCACAACTTGCTAACTAGCCGGAAGCTAGCTAACCGGACACCAGGGTTACGTCATACTAAGTGCGCATGCGTGTTCTATCTACTTTTTTTTTTGTAATAAATAAATCAATAAACAAGTCCTCTAAATAGAAGACAAGGTGTGAATCTAAATCTTTTATTTAAATCAGTATTTAAATTCCCAAATTTTGAATGAATATTTTATTTATCCTGTGACCTGGCTCTCAGAGTTGAATGGAATCTTCGAGACCTTTCTCTATAAATTTGTTTGACCGTGTGAATGCTTCATGAACGCACATTCCGTACTGCTACTCTTGACTTCTAATTATAGATACAGTCGTCGTGTGATGTTGTTTTTCTTCTATACCAGTAATTCCCACCTTGTTTTGAGATAATCCACAATATATGAGAAAATATCAGTTAACCAAAGCCAACAAACAAAAATTAGAATAGTAATGATTTTGTTTCAATTTACTCACATTTACTTTCTCTATGTGAATTCTGTTGATAATGAGTAGGCAAAAGTATTTACCCCTTATAGGGCACTTATTCAAATATTATGATTATGTATGTATGTATATATTTAGCGGAAAACACAGACAAGACTGAAAAAGCAGTTTCTGCTCTTGCACCCCTCTTTAAAATAAACTGCTGTATTTTAAGCCAAAAGAACTGTTGTGTTTGATAGAACAATATGTCTATATGCTGCCATAGCAGATTCATGGCGCATTAAGCCCCCGAACTATTTTTAATTTGTCCCTTTTACCCTGGAAACCCCCGTTTACAGACGTCGCGCAACCGCTTTTGTTTTAACCCAGCCATAAAAAGAAGTAATTATATTTATTAATCAAAATTTCTGTCATTTTTAGCTTAGAATCATTAATCAATGTCTAATATTTCGTTTAAAAAAAAAATACTTTAAACATTTTTTCACTCGAATATTTTAAACTTTTAAAGAAATTACGTCACAATGAAAAAAATTGGTGTCTGTAAATAAGTCACGGATATCTACCTCATAACTATTGCTTAATTGTATTTTTTTTTGTTACTGTCGCATTTTCCCCGATATGTTAGAGGATAAAGAATCGATCCAAACAAAATAAAATAGAAGAAAAAAAACGTTTAAAAGGTTAAATATATGAAAAAGAAAATCTCGACCACTCCTTGATGTCTGCGATTTCTGCATCGCGTACCTTGTCATATTACTATGTTTCACCCATAAAATCCCCCCAAAATCCGGCTGTGATCATTCACAGCTGTGTCTTGACACCCGGTGATACATGCTACATGGAGTTTTTGGATCAAAAAGAGGTAAGTACGTGATAATATCTCGTTAAAATCATGGCGTCTTTAATTATGTTCTCGCGTGCTCTCACCTCCTGTTAGGATTTTGCTGTTTAAAAAAAATTATTATTATTATTTTTAAATGCCCTCCTGTTCAAAATTTTTCTTCCCCGTGAAAATTGAGATTTTAAGCTTTCTAAAGATGTATCACACGTGCATATAGGACATTTTTGAAATTTGGCCAAATTGGGGTCTCAAATAAATATATATATATATATATATATATATATATATATACAGTGGGGAGAACAAGTATTTGATACACTGCCAATGGGTTTTCCCATTGACTGTGTATCAAATACTTGTTCTCCCCACTGTATATATACTGCCATAGGACAATGGATGACCCCATTCTAAATGCCCCTATCTCGGAAACTACATGATGGATCTTAATGAAACTAAATACACTTTATGTTGAAGGTCAGAAGTTTTATTGGGTAAATTTACAAAGAAAAGTACAAATATTTGTTGGTTCTATGACAGATTTTCATAAATGATTAATATGAGCGCCGCCTGTGACTCTGCACACGTTGAGTCGGTATTTGAGCTCGTGCCAAACTCGCTGCAGCATGTCTTCGGTAACAGTTTCCAGTGCAGCTGTAATTCTCTGTTTTGTTGTTCAGTTGGTGCCGTCTTTGCAAAATTTGTGAAGAAGGCATGCTGCACTGTCTTCGGTGACTGAGTCCAAGCATACTCTATCACGCAAAATGTCTTTTCTTTTGAAGTGAATGTCATTTCTTAACCTGAAAAGATAGAAATGTCAAACGTTACACACAAAAACTTGAAACGTTTCTACACAAGATGTGAAAATTTGAGGTCATTCCAACGAAAATTGTCAAAATTATTGGCCAACGAAACATTTTGGAACACCCTGTATATTCGGCCATTATTAGAGTTAATTTCTGTTTTCTATATAATACAGATGTTGGTATAGTGTACAGAAACATTTGTGCAGAGTATGGACTGGAAACACTTCCTAAGGTGGTGGAAAATGAGAGGGCTAAGATTCTGTGGGACTTCCGGATACAGACTGATAAGATGGTCGTGTTCAACCAACCAGACATCATGATCATGGATAAGCAGCAGAGGACAGCCGTTGTGATCAATGTAGCCATCCCCAATGATGGCAATATCAAGAAAGAGGAACACAATAAACAAGAGAAATACCAAGGGCTCAAGGAAGAGCTGGAGAGAACTTGGAAGGTGAAAGTAACAATGGTGCCTGTGGTCATAGGAGCACTGGAGAAGTGGCTCCAGCAGATACCTGGAATAACATCTGACATTTCCATCCAGAAGAGCGCAGTCCTAGGAACAGCGAAGATATTGCGCAGGACCCTCAAGCCCCCAGCCCTCTGGTAGAGGACCTGAGCTTGAGATGAACAGCCACCCAGCTTATCAGGGGAGATGGGGGGGCGGATGAGGAAAGAGTTTTTTTTTTTGTAGTACAATAATAATAATATAGGACTGGAGTCTGCATATTTGGACATCCCAATATGAGTCGTGTTGGCCATACTTAATGACCAATGTTAATATTGTGGCCTATATGAACTAAAATCTGATGCCCGCATAGAGTATGTAGACAAATGTTTTTTCAAACTACAAAATATAATAACTTTCCTTATAAATTAATTAATAGTAGATAAAAATTATCACTGTCGACACTCTCAAATGGATTAGACGTCTCGCACTGTCAGTGGCAGCCAGTGAGTTAAATGAATGCCCTAAAAAGGTTGAAAGGGGGATTACCTTCCTAGTCCGAATGATTCTCTAATTCAAGCACACCCATTCAATAAAATATTTGCCATTAATTCCACTGAACTGATGTACACCTTCAGCGGACTTCTTACATGTATTTATATGACTTTCTTGGAGCAGTTGCACAATCCAAAACAGGACACGCATCAACGACAGAAATAAATACATCGTAAGAGCGTAGGGAAATATCAGCTTTTTTAAAAAGGGAAGTCCAGAATTTTTGCTATAAGGCTTGATCTTCAAGTTAGCGGGGGTTTAATTAGTCAGTGGAGTTGATTTCAACAGTTTGCAGTTTGTTAGTTTCAGGGCTCCGGAGAGGCATGCTTAGCATGCCAATAAAAAAACAACATATGCACGTATGAGAATAAACGATGACCCATGCAATCAATAGTCTTGGCTGTTTTCAGGATGAAGTTATTAAAACTTACCATTGCGCGTCAATAATTGTACTATGAACAGCAACATTTGTAATCCAGCAGCTCTGCAGGGAACAAGCTGTCCAGGCAAGCAGGGCTGAGTGATTTCACATTGGTTTTTACACCGCTGATTTTTTTTGTGGGAACGGAAGGGACTCCCCAGCAAACTGAACATGAGTGGCCAAAGCATATAGTGGTCGCACTACACTTCTAAAAAAAATAGTCCTTCAGAAGGAAATGAATTACGGCAGTTTGGTGTGACATTGTATTGGCCGCAGTGGTATTTTGAACAATGACCTGCATTTTGAATTTATTTGACGATGTTAGATCTGTTAATATTGTTTTTATTGGCATGCTAAGCAGGCACCATTGACTCGCACTAGCTTAACCACTCCGGAGCCCTGAAACTAACAAATAACCAGAGGTGGGTCGAGTAGCCAAAAATTTTACTCAAGTAAGAGTAGCTTTACTTCAAAATAATATTACTCAAGTAAGAGTAAAAGTGGTCATCCAAAAATTGTACTCAAGTACAAATAAAAAAGTATCCAGTGAAAAGAATACTCGAGTAATGAGTAACATTTTGAGTAACTGCTTATTTTTGTTTGATTTTTTTTTTCTATTAAACAATGTTATTTTTTTCTCAGCACAAACTTATATTTATGAACTGTTGTTTTAATGATACTGTACAATAACCCATTCCATAACCACACTAAGCCAAAGGGGGGAAAAAATCGTTAAAGAGAGAAAAAAAAACAGTAATGAAGAATTATTCATCCAAAGAGCATGAGTGCCCTGCCCTCTAGTGGAGAAATTAGTTCCTAGTTTGAGTAGTGAATACTGTAGTTCAGACATGTCCAAAGTCCAGCCCGGGGGCCAAATGCGGCCCGTGGTCAAATTTCATCCGGCCCCCAGCCTCTGTCACAAAATCAATAGCGTCTGGCTCGCACACAGACTTAATAAATTGGTCAGCAGTACTGCTCCCAGTTTACGCACTAAATGCTGCTTCTCATTTACCCATTAAAAGACAGCAGCACTCTAAGCAACATTACCCCATGTGACCCTTTACTCCCAATTTTCTAAAATGGTGACAATCAACAACAAAAAAAAGTTGACAGCGACGGCCGACGCTTCAAGGATAGGTGGAAGTTGGTCTATTTCTTCACTAAAATACGCAACAACTGTGTCTGCCTCATTTGCGAAGAGACAGTTGCTGTTTTTAAAGAGTTCAATGTAAGGCGATATTACCAAACAAGACACGCTGACATGTACGATAAGATTACAGGGAAGATACGTAGCGAGAAACTGAAGCAACTTGAAGCTAGTTTAATTTTATAGCAGCAGTATTTCGCAAGAGCCCGAGAGTCAAAAGAGAACACCACAAAGGCTAGTTGCGAGATTGTTGAAATTATTCATTAAAAAAAATAATGAAGCAAATGTGACACACAGAATGGCTTGCTAAAATTTGCCTAAATATATTGTTTAATGTAAAGGACGTCAGCCAAAGTCGCCCCCCCACACACATATTTACCACACCAAATCTGGCCTCCTTGGCAAAAAGTTTGGACACCTCTACTGTAGTTTCGTCATTGTTACTATGATGAAATTAAAAGGATCATATCGCCGGTTTTCCATAGTCAACCGGTGCCAAATAAAAACTGGGAGAGAGTTTTAAATCCGCGATTTTGATTCATGTTGAGGGCAGCACTTAATGTCAAATAGTTCATTTGTTACAGTGCTTTAAAGATGCGTGATTGAACGGGCTTGCGTGATCATAGAGCAGCAAGCTTGCGTCTGATTGGTGTAATGGAGTCACGTGATTATTGTTGCGACGTCTCATTGGTGAAATTAGTAGCGCTACTCTTGGCAATAGCATCGCTAGCAAAAAAAAAAAAAAAAAAAGTAGAATAAAAAGGTAAAATGTAGTAACTCTTGTTTAGTAAGAGTAGTGTTTTTCTTCACAAATCTAGTCAAGGAAAAGTAAAAAGTATGGCTTAGTAAAACTACTCTTAGAAGTACATTTTTCTCAAAAAGTTACTCAAGTAAATGTAAAGGACTACATGTAACGCGTTACTACCATAGGCAGAGTTTGACTTTTGGGCAGGGGTGGCAAAACATGTTGATGAACCCGAAACGCAGTTCCAGCAATAAAATTAACTTCCAAGAATAATTATAATAATAAGTTGAAAATAAGTGTTTTTTGTTTCCCATCTTTTTTTAAGGTAATTCTAAATCAGGCTGCTTAGGACAGCTATACTTTTCGCTAAGATCGTCATCCATTGAATATGGTATGCCCGCTGGTGTTAACAGGTGTTCTGTCAAATTTTTCACCCGATCAGAAATTGCAACTTTGTGTTAAAAATGCCCGCAAAAATGGCGGTTACAAAGTAAACCCTCCACTTTCTTTAAATAAAGAAATATTTACTTACGTTTTATCATGGACGGACATGTAGAGATGTTCTCCCCAGACACATTCTGCCATGTTAGCTGCACACAACAACTGCACACCGCTCTCTCACTGTTTACATCTTCCACGTGTAGTTAAGCATTAATTTACGCCATATTCATGTGGAACATGTATGTTTACGATGTTACCTGTTTATTTAGCACCTGTGGATAACATTGAGAATCCAATTGAATGTAAAAGAGGGCTTATTCACCGCCACAACAGCTTTGGTAGAAAAATATTATAAGGGTGCAAAATTTGTTGTACAATTAGCAGCTTTAGTGGGGCAAATTGAAATTCCGCTCACCATTTTGGCGCTGCTCTCTGGCTTTTCATGGTCCACATTTTCAATCATCGGTTCTTGGTCAGTAGTTGTTGTCACTTTGAAAGCTTAGGTTTGAAAAAAATTACGTATATCCATCTTGCCTCTTCATTCCTCAGGTGGTTTTTGCTAAGCAAAGCAAATTAATGACCATCTAAGGTGCTAGTTGTGTTACTTTGTGGGTTTCTTGAATAAGGCAACTTACTGAAAGGGTTGACTAACAGATTTTTAGTTACAGAACAAGAGAGGCATCATCAACATTAACTGTCCACTGGAGGGCTTTTTATCAGCTGTCTCGAGTTTGCTGCGTATCTCTGACATTCGTGTGCTGTGACGAGCCGACATTACTAATCAAACATGCAAATACAATTTGCTCATATCATACAATAGTCACATAATCTGAAAAATAATTTTGACCCATTATATTATCTATCCATTTTTTTGTACATTTCATTCATTTTTGTTGTTTGTTTTATTGTTTCACAACTTTTATAGACAATATTTTACTGGGAAATTCTTAATTTTAAAATCATATATAGACCCCAATCACCAACGTCACACAATCACGTGATCGCTGTATTGTGCCGCCATATTGTACGTCATTGTGTGTCCGTATTGTCATTGATCGTAATTTCTAGAGGTGGATTCACTTGCAAACTATGGAAGCCCCGGTGCTTTCCGGTAAACTCATTGGATGAGTTGCATAAAAGCCGTCATTTGGAAGCTTCGGTCGATCCAGTTGCCAGATCCGTATTTGATGCCCAAACCGATCTTTCCTCGTCCCGTCCCGTGCGTCAGAGCTCGTCCTGAGACCAGAAAATTTCCAATCATACTCCAGTTTATGTCATGATGAGGAGTCGGTGACCCAAAATAGGCACCGGCCCGAATATAAATCGACATTTGGTCAGCTGAGCGTCACCGTTGTCACGATTGTTAAATGAAACTTGATCGAAAAAAATAGCTGCCCCGCAAGAAATGTTCCCCCTGATGGGAGCGCTTATTTATAACCAGGGGTGAAAGTGGGCAGGAACGGTCAGGAACGCAGTTCCGGTATAAGATTCTGGGCCGGAACGCAGTTCCGGTATAAGATTCAGGGCCGGAACGCTGTTCCGGTATAAGATTCAGGGCCGGAACGCTGTTCCGGTGTACGGTGCTTTGATTCCGAAAATATATATCCGAGTCTGACGATAACGAGTCACATCAATGTGCGAATGCAAGCAAAACGCCTGGGCTCATTTATCCGTTTAATTGGCTTACATACTGACATGTGATCACCAGAGATAGTTAGCTCTGATTGGTTCAAAAGTGCATGTTTTCTGAAACAGCTTAAAAAAAAAAAAAAAAAAGGGCAATGCAACAGAAAATGGATCAAATCTTTAAGAGCAAGCAAAGAGTTTTAGTTTTATTTGTTTTGATGGGGAGGTTCAGAACATCTTAGCTGTCAATGTGCACTTTGGACTTATATTTGTTCATTTATGTTTGGCTACTTATTCATTTCCTTATGATTTAAAAAAGTCAATGTTTGCGCGATCTTCAAAATATATTCCATTTCACGCTGCATAATATGTCATTTGTAATTATTTTTCTGACTGTATGTTACTTATATCTTTTTTTATTGAAAACACAACAAAAAATGTTTACATTATTTCAATTTTAATATACATCCTGTGTTCTTAAGCAGTTAAAATTGAGATTTGGCATTTAGTATGTGAGGAAATGAGGGAAAATAAAAATTAGGAGATGGAGGTTGGGGTTATAGCTGTTTTTGTTAACTTTAATTTTGCAAATCATTGAAAAAATACAATTTTGAATGAAAATCAGTTTTTGTATGTGTTATAGAAATAACTGACCGAAACAGTTTTCTTTGCATTTCAGTAGTTTTGAACCCAAAAAAAATAAAAATAAACAATAAAATTTCTGGTTCAGTGGCGACCTTCCCGCCAGGGAGTTCTGGCAAGAAATTCTAACCACTTTCACCCCGTTTATAACGCATTATTGACGTGAAAACATCGTTTTCATGGACGCATTACAGTAATGGATTTAGGACTGTAAGATCAGTTTTAAATAATTAAATTACACAAAATATTAGTACTGTATTTTAGTAACAAATCGTGGACTGGGTCACATAATCATCTTTGAACATAATTGTATTAGTCTACAGGTTTTCACAACCATATCCCAATGACAATCACACAGGTATGACATTTATTAGTTCAAGCAGAGTAAAATAATACATATCCACGGTACAAGAAAGTCGTTTCCGTGTGGGCGCTCCCGTCAGGGGGGACCTTTCACGCAGGGCGGCTATCTTTCGGAACAACACCTGTTGTTGCGCTCACCTTCTTGCTGCGCGATCGTGGCGACGAGCTTCGTAGTCTCCGTCTGATGATGTCTGCGATCGTGTTGGCATCATATTGATGTTTTCGTCCGCTGTCTAACGGCTGTTGACACAAACGCATCATGTACCGAGATAAAACAAACCATGCTGCTTTCGAGATTTGCCCTTTTAACAATGGGCACACAGCAACTACTAAAATGACCGTTTATCTTCTCTGGTACTGCAACCAACCGCCACACATGCCTTCACCATTTTGATGAATTAATGTTAACGATTGTCAGGAAGGTTTTTGGGTTCATTTACTCGGCGGTGATTCCTTAGACAAGCAGAAAAACACGCAGTAATAGGAGGAATGTACGTAGCGGTAATATGTAAATATGATGAGCTGACCAATCGGGGGGGCGGAGTTGTGACGTCACATAATTGGGGTCTATAGGAAAGTCAATTACATGTAATGACACTTTTCGGCCACCAGGGGAGGCCGGCCCCCCCCGTAAAATCCGCTTATGGTTACTACCCACCTCTGCCAATAACTGACAAACTGCACTGAATTTGTTGAAATCAACTCTACCGACTAATTAAACCCCCTCTAATTCGAAGATTAGGCCTAATATCTAAAATTCTGAACTTCCCCTTTATGTGGGGTAAATAAAATATCTTTCAAATGCTAACAGGTGAGATTCTCTTTTAAATAATATGCAACATTGACTTTTCAAAGTGGTCCCTGTTGTTGGGAGGCTTTGTAATCAGAAGTTCGAAATCATTGGCTTGTAGGAAATAGTGTGTCAAACAAAAATAGGGAAAAATGTAAAGGCGAAATGATGAAAGGTGTTTACTGCGTTTGTCTTGCTGGGACTGGGGGTGTGCGCTGCGACATTGGTTAGCGAAGCCATGCTTCTGTATCCAGCGCTGTCCGCCCCCGACATTAACCCAGCTATTTCGAGAAACTTCCAGCCCACTTTTCCACGTCATTTGAAGGAATCTTTAAAGCGTCCGTCGTCGGTATTAAATGTCTCAGTGCTGGGTAGTCAGAAGCATGAACGGCATGAAGACGCAGTCGCCGACCACGACAATGGCGAATAACGACAACGACCCCTTGCCCCTCGGATGGGAAGTCAAAATTGACCCACAGACCGGCTGGCCCTTTTTCGTGGATCACAATAACCGCACCACAACCTGGAACGACCCGAGACACGACACGAAAAAGGTAAAGTTTGTATATTGAGGCGCGCGTGTTACGTCATTGTCATCATCATGCTACCGGCTGTTCCGACCCGTTAAATGTTCCGAGGTGCGCAGTTAGTCTATGTCATGGACGTGTTGACTATAGGCCGTGTTGCCCCCATAAACTCCCCCTCACTCCCGCACACGCACATTCTACTCACGAGCTTTTCAGAACGGCTCACCAACCCTGTTTTGTCCACGAGTGCTGATCTAACTACATAATTACTCGGTGACTCATCCTGCAGTATATGTAAAGACCACCTTTGACTTCTAATATCAGTTCTTTTATGGCGACAAACAAACACCTCGGCGTCCTCATATTAAACTTTTGCCTTACAAGGCTTTGACGCAGGACCACTGTCGCCAGGGTGTAGTCTATATGTTCGGATTATATATCATATTGATTTGAAGCGACGCTGAAAACCGATATTGATGTAATGACGAGGGACGAAAAAGGGTCTCGCATGTTGCCACTTGTTAATCTTCAGTGAGACGTCGCTGTCGAAGGCAGAAGCTGCTGGAAAGAGGACAGCTGTCAGTGGATAAAATGGGTGCAATGCTTTTGCCTGTGTGCAGCGTCCCATACTGAAATGGCAGAGGGCAAAGGGTCACTCTAGGAAATTTAACAACTTTTGTTTTAGATAGAAAATTGATGGTGAAAAAGTGCCTACCCAGATAGCAGACCGACGTTGAAAAGATGTTGGATCAACATTCCGCTGTCGATCTTATATCGTTGAATTAACACCCTCAATTAATGTTGTTTCAACGTTGAAGTCCTTACAAAACCTAAACGTCATTTCGATTATTAATAAAACTGGAACAACGCTGAATCAATGTTATGATTTCGACCAAAACGTCAGCTCATCCATAATTCAATGACTTTTCAATCATATTTCCCAGTCAATCATAAATTAACTATTTGTCAACACTAGTTCATCAACTACAAAACAATGTTAACCCAACCATCGCCTGACATACCATAGAACAACGTTGTTTCAACGTCACTTGACGTTGAAAATTTTGATGTCAACCATACTGATTAGGGGTGTGACAATATATCGAAATGGTGATATATCGTGATACTTTTTATCCCAAAAGGTTATCGATATGCTCCTGCCAAGAATCGAAATACGTTTAAAAAGGTGCCAATGTCTAAAAAAAATAAAAATGAACCAACAAGTTGCTACCAAAATCTTACACCAAAATAGTGTCTCAATTAACTAAGGCTGCATTGACGGTGCTTGACGCCCAATCCATTTACACTGGGAACGTTTGTTCATTCGAAACCAGAGCGTTCAGTCATTCTGTCCGATTTTCAGGACATTTACAGGTCATTTGCTGTTGAGTTTGAGTCACTGCCTATTCATTTGGGTGATTCCCAGGTCACTTCCTAAAATACCCCAAAATCAACAGGTAGTAACTGAAAATCAACAGGTAAATTACCTTAAATGGCCCAAAATTACCTCATTGCCTGGCATTGGCTGCCACTGATGACCATAGACGTTCAGTCCGTTTGAAGTGGGAGGGCATTCGCTGCCACCCTCCCAGTTTAAATGGATTGAACGTCTACTAGTGATACACTCATTCCAACTCACAGCAGAAGCTTGTTTTTCTGTATATTAGTTGTTTGTAGAATATCCTAGAATGATTTTCTGACCAATGTATCGATAATCATTGTATCAGCATATCGTCAGATCATCGTTATCGTGAGCTTTGTATCGCAAATCGTATCGTATCGTGAGATACCAAGAGGTTCCCACTCCTAATACTGATGATTTTGATGGAAAATCAACGTTTATTCAATGTCGGTCTGCTATCTGGGTAGTCGCGTTTGAATACAGTTTTTGTGTTGATGTTGTTTCAGATTGATTGTCAGAAATCAACGAATAAGGCTATGAGTAAACCTGTTCCTCCTTGGCTGTTACTGCGAGTTGTCTTAGACACTTGAGTCATCTTGACAGCAATGCTAAATACTTTTTCTGTGCGAACCTGCATGAACGATATTAGTCAGTAGCACACAATTGTCCCCGTGTGTGATTATGCTCAGTATGCATATAAATGTATTCTGGGTAACCCACGTGTTATTCACATAGCAAAAATAATTCTTGATTCAGAGCAAGGCATTACAACTGAGAACAAAAATCTTCCATAGTTCTTAACTAGTTATAACATGAACAGTAACACACATATGCACGTAAAAATGGTTGCATCTTTTTTAAGGAAAATGTAAAGTTCAAAAGACCTTATTTTCCAGTTTAGATTTTAACATTGCATAACTTTAACATTTTTTCAAGGACTGGTAATCTTCTTCAATAGGCCTTGGATTTCCAGAGAGCTTTTTTCACATGACAAAAATGATTAAGCTGAGTTCACTGGTGAACCTCAAAGCAGAACAGAAAAATGGATGGGTGTTGAAGTGTATTTTGGCCTGACACAATTTAAATATATCTTTATGGATGAGTTGGAATTTGAATAATTTCTGAGGTCCAAACATTACTCCTGCCTCTGCTGTTACATAACCAAACAGCAATTTAGTGTTGTGGATATTAAATTCATCATCAGAATTTTTATTGGTACAGTTCAGGTTCATCAATGGCTGAAATTGGGTTTGTATTGCTTGCTAATGCTGGATCCACTATCATGAATTAATCAAAAGCTGTGAAGTTCGCTATCAGCATTATGTATGTTTAAGTCATGTCTACATACTTTAGGTTAGGGAATTGTCCACAAATGGACCCAGTGTACCACCAGAACCGAGCTCTCAGGAGGTGCAGAAAACCTTTGTGAAAGAGATGAAACACCCCATCCTTCGCCCTGGTTATGTCCCAATCCCAGTCTTCCATGAAGGAGCGGATGTAAGACAGCAACAGCACCCGTGCTTTTCCTACATCCAGCCAACCGCTGCACAGAATATCCGCACAGAGGGGCGGATACCTTCACCGACACTTGGGTTTCATTGTAGACCTAGATCGCCTCTACATGGACCTAGTGACAGTTGCTCCACAGGGCCCAGAAAAGCCAGCTCACCTGTATCTCAAACAGCAGAGGTTAGTCTATAACAAAGACTACATGTAACTTATCTAAAGAATTTTTAAAAAGTAGTATTAAACTTGAACTTCTTTCATGAATTGTTTTCAAGGTTTACCCTGGACATCATAACCAACTTCCACGGCCAAGCAGCACTGGTCTTCAAGCAGGTTATATCCCCATACCAGTAATCCATGAGGGCGGAGGAGGCCAAACACAAGCACAGCCTCAGTTAAATCCATCAGTCCAGGGTCAGCGTGTCCCATATTCAGAACCTCCGCAGCCCTACCAACGCTTTCAACAGGAAGAATGGCCCAGCTATGCTACAGCAATGCAGCCTCCTCGGGAAAGGGCTTCTCCGGTATTGTATCCCCAGCACCGAGATACTGCTGCTATTCACCTACCGCATAATATCAGAAGCCAGTCACCGATTGTGACACAGTTGCTGGGTGAAAAACCACAGGTAATTACTTTAACATAGATTCAAAGTTCATAATGGTCCAGATTTCCAAATATTTAAACAAACTGATTGTCCACAGCATATCATCATGAGAGAGCCACCTCAGAAAGTGGAGCAGGAACAAGTAAGCCCTCTGCAAAAACCAGAGAATATCCAGGTCCCTCAGCCTTTGCGCACAGATGCTGATGACCAAAAGCCTAACTTTCAACAGCCTTCACCTCAGCAACATCAACACTTCCAACAACCTCCGCCTCAGCAACCACAGCAGTTCGAGCAGGCGCCGCCTCAGGCATCCCCGCAGTCCGAGCAATTACCAAAACACTTCCCGCAGCCCCATCAAGCAGAGCAAGATACCCCTGACAACACCGTCCAAATGCCACCAGAACCGGAAGCACATGACGCAGCAGCTGTTGCCACAGAAGTTCCGCCAGCAAAGGCAGAGGCAGAACAACCGCTCCAGTGTCCCGTCCACCCTGGTTTAGCTAAAGTACAGAAGATAGTTGAGCGGGTCGCTAAACTGGAAGAAGAGGTGAAAAGCTTTGAAGGGAAAAAAAATGATAAGAAATACTTGTTACTGGAGGAACTGCTAACCAAAGAGCTCTTGGCATTAGACTCAGTTGATCCAGAAGGGCGCGTGGACGTACGGCAGGCAAGACGGGACGGTGTCCGTCGCGTCCAGACCATACTGGAGGAACTGGAGCAACTGGAGGAGCAGTCAACAAGACCTGCCTGCGAAGCCTCGGTGGAGGGAGATGGGTTGACGTCGAAAGGAGAACCCAGTATGTTCACTAAGGACAATGTCGAGATGGCAAAGGAGATATCCTAACAAGAAACTGGAAGTGTTATTCGACGACGAACAAGTTTGCTCCTGATCACACTCTGCACAGTATTTGTGAAAGTTGCATGCATTCATTAACAGTGTTGGTATTTTTGCCATTCACCGCATAAATGATGGGAGCTCAGTACTGTCATGCTTTTCAAAACAACATTGTTGCCTTCAGTATTGTGCCAGTGTCTTCATAATAAGACAAGCTGCCATGAGCAAGGTTGACATGACATTTATTCAAGTCAAATTTAATGAGGCCTTCAGCATAAAGTAAAGAAAACAAATATTTTCTTAATGAATGTTATGTGTAGTTGCCTTTTGTCTCGATTCAATATTGTATGGCGCTTTCCTCAACCCAGTCGGCACATTTGTTTGTATACAGTGCATGGGGACTGCAAACATTTGGGGCTTTAAAGTGAACTCACTGCAAAATGCTGTCAACACAAAAGCATTTCACCCTTTATTACAATGTTGGAGCTGTTTTTGTGACAAAAACACAATGAATTTGTTGTTATTTAGGATGTTGCTTTTTTGTATGTTGATTGTTTGGTCATCTTTGCACTTCATCTTGGAAATGTATCTCACTGAATGAGCAGCAGGTTTTTTTGAAACATTTGTTACACTAATTTTGATGTGTTTTGAGTGTTTGTATAGACATCGGTTAACTTGTAATTTCAATGCAATTTATCAAGTATTTATATTTCACTATATAGTATTTTACTATATTTACGATGAATGTGTTAAGACAAATGGACCTGTAATGTGTGACAATCAGCACTTGGTGCTAAAATGGAAACGAGTTGTAGATTGTTAGAATGTTCTTTCCAGAACCACCAAAGCCACAATCTGTAATATCACATACAAATCTGCCTTAAAATTGCAATATGACACCAAGATATTAGTTGACGACTGTCAAAATTTGTTTTATTATTACCCTCGCACAATTTCTGCTATGATTTGTCACAAAAGTAAGCCCTCTGTAATGCCTTAAGTTATGACCCTCACCGATTATGGATTGTGGTTTAGTATTGATCACGGGTGATGAGTAGCAGATAAATGCATTGTTCAAAGCAAGTCATATTGGTATAGATGAAATAAATTGTATTTGGCAGTATTTTGACTAATATTTGGCTCAACTAAACAGGTGGCAAAAGTACCCACTTTATTTCAGTCAAAGGACAGATAGCCGTCAAAAGCAGAAGTACTGATTCTACTCAATTTAGCAAAGAAAAGGAGAAAATATTTTAAAATGTATTTGATACAACTGTAAAAGGTTTTCACAGTTAATCACCCACAATATCATAATAAAAAAATGTAGGTATGTAATTGTTCTCAGTTATATTGGGAGAAAATAAGTACAGTAATTAAATTTGCATGGTGGATTGTTAGTAAGTGTTATTTAAAAAAATGCTACAAAAGCTCAGATTATGACATAGGAACTGCAAGCACTCATAATATTCACAAAGCTACAATGAAAAGAGAGTAAAGGGAACCCTTCAAGTGTTTTCATGCCTAGCAGGCGAAATAATAACAAAATCGATTTAATTTCTGATGCAAGAACAGTGTTTTGAATTATGTAATATAAAGCTCTAAAACATGCTTTTCTTTATATATGTCAACAAAGAGTCACCTTGTGTGAGATTTTTTTTTATTAGAAAAAAAAATTAGACTATTAGACCTTACTACATTCATAATTGAATACATAATATTTTTTTCAAATCATTTAGGACTTTTTCTTTGGAGCATTAATGCATTACTTGGGTATCTAGGCTGTTTTATGACAGTGCTACGGTTTAACTTGGCCACGTTATTGTAGGTAAACATGCATCATGTTTCCATATGCTGTGCATATAAATACAAGAAAAATGATATTTGAGAACATTTATTTAGAATCAATGAAGTAATCAAAATTGAATGAAATGTAATTACTTTTACACTAGCTTTTAGTTACACATTCATGTAGGCCATTTTTACTGCCACTTTTCCCATTCTCCTTTTCAACTATTGGTTGTTGTATATAATACTTTCACTACTATTGCACTTTCAACAGGGTAAGTTATAGCTGTAAAAAATAAATTTCCAAAGTAACATGCATATGTAGGCTCACGTCTAAGCTCCAATGGAGTTGATGACAGTGTTCCCTCGTTTTTTTTCACGGTTAATAGGGAACCCCCCCCCCCCCCCCCCCTCCGCCCACTATAATCGAAATCCGCAAAGTAGAGGTGTAACTTTGTTTTTTTTTTTTGGGGGGGGGGGGGGGGTTGGTCAATGTATTTATTCAGGTTAAGCAATGGAAAGAGATAAATATAAGACATGATTTTCCCTTTTTTCCCCCACAAAGTATAATTCTTTATTAAGTTCTTCATTAAGTGAGTCATCTCAGATCAACTCATGCTGTTTAAAACAGCACACAACCAGTGCTGTTAAGCTTACTTTAAAAAAGTAATTAATCACAGTTACAAATTACTTCTCCCAAAAAGTAATTGCGTTAGTAACTCAGTTACCTGAATGTAAGAGTAATTAGTTACTTGGCAAAGTAACTGGTGATATTTTTCTTTTTTTTTCCTCAAAAAAACAAACAAACAAACAAACAAAAAAAAAAGTTTAAAAACGCTAAAAACGTTAAAAAAGTTTAAAGGGTTTTTGGGACAATTGGCCCTAGCCCAATTCTTTACCCTAAACTTAACTAGACACAGGGGTATTGCGGATATTGCGATAATTAGATAGTAACCTTTGCTAAGTGTGGAAGTCATTTAATGTTTTGAATCAACCGTTAAAGTTGTTAAAATTGCTCCCGTTATTGCATTAGTTCCCTTCTGTCTATTTTCGACATGTGTAAGATTTAAAACTGTTTCATCATTTAAAGATAGATTTAAGTTAAGTTTTGCCGCTTTAGGAGCATTTTACATAAAAAGTTACTTAGGTTCCTTAGGAAGGTTCTCTACAACAGAGCCTTCCTGAGAAGTCTACTGCTTTAAGATGGCGGCTGTTTACAAACGCATCTAGTTCTTTATTATACATGTTGCTAATGCCACCTTGTCTGTCATTTGCATCTAGTTGTGTATATATGTGAAATCTACCGAAGCATCATTTGGGCGTAGTTTGTAGGCTATCGGCTAGGGACAGGTATTATTGGAGCCACCTAGCATAGTAGCATCGCGTTTGCAACGGCGTCACATTCCCTTGCCTTCTCCCCACTCCTGCTCTGCTCTCTCGTCTCTGTGAGTCCGTCTTTTTCAGACTTTTCTCGCGTCATTCAACCAACATCGTAACGCATAGTAACGCACGCCTTTTCCGCCTCATTAACGGTAACGGCATCGCCAAGATGAGAAAAGTAATTAATTAGATTACTCACTACTGAAGAAAATAACGCTGTTAGTAACGCCGTTATATTCTAACGCCGTTATTAACAACACTGCACACGACACAACACAATGAGTTGCCATAGCGACTAAAGCCAATGTTTAAAAAGTTAAATGAGGTGGAGGCAGCTCCCTTGTCACTTATCATCAGTCTTGTTAATCTTACTTTTAAAAAAATAATTACAGTTACAAATTACTTCTCACAAAAAGTAATTGAGTTAGCAACTCAGTTACATGAATGTAAGAGTAATTTATTACTTGGCAAAGTAACTGGTGTTACCTTTCATGTTTTTTTTTTCATTCAAAAAAAAAAAAAAAAAACATAGTAACCATTGCTTTGTTTGGAAGTCATTTAATGTTGTGAATCAACCGTTAAAATTGTTAAAATTGCTCTCGTTATTGCATTAGTTCCCTTCTGTCTACTTTCAACATGTGAAAATTTTAAAACTGTTTTATCATTTTAAGAGATCAAAGTCAGGATTTTGCCAATTTTGGAGTATTTTAGATAAAAAGTTACTTAGGTTCGCTAGGAAGGTACCTACAACAGAGCCTTCCTGAGAAGTCTACTGCTTTAAGATGGCGGCTGTTTACTAACGTCGGCAAGTCTATCATTTCGCATCTAGTCCTCTATACATGTGCCAGGGCCCTGACATGTGCTAACGCCGCCGTGTCTGTCATTTCGCATCTAGTTCTATATACATATGATATCTACCGTAGCATCATGTTTAGTTTATCATGTTCATGTTTAGTAGTTTATAGACTATCAGGTACAGTCGGGTATGTTTGGAGCCACCTAGCATCGCATTTGCAACGGCGTCACAACTCCCTTCCCTCCTCCCCACACCCGCTCTGCTTTCCCCGTGAGTACGTGTCTCTCACTTTCCTCGCGTCATTCAAACAACTTAATAACGCATAGTAGCGCACGCCTTTACATCTCAGTAACGGTAACGGTGTTGCCAAAATGAAAAAAGTAATTAATTAGATTAATTACTACTGAAAAAAATAACGCTGTTATACTCTAATGGCGTTATTAACAACACTAGTCATCGTTTACGTTAACAAGCTGAAGCTGCATGGTGAGAAAGAAACGCTTCAGGAGGGACAGTGAGAGGCAGTACGTGATCAGATGGGACATCTCTATAAAATAGGGTGACCAAACGTCCTCTTTTGCCCGGACAAGTCCTCCTTTCACGTAGTATCCTCGTCGTCCGGGCGGGTTTTATAAATTCATAAAAATGTCCGTTTTTTTATGATTTTTCACGGGACCAATTTGAAGAGAATCCCTCCGGCCACTGGGTGGCAGCAGTTGACATGGCTCCGACCAGAAGTGAAACTGGGCCAGAACGGTCAGGAACGCAGTTCCGGTATAAGATTCAGGGCCAGAACGCAGTTCCGGTATAAGATTAAGGACCGGAACAACATTCCGGTCCACACTGCTTTGATTCCGAAAATATGACAGCAACTGTCAAAACGCTATGTAAAAAAAAAAAAAAAAAAATGCTAGGCTGCCACACATGCCTTTCAGATCCAAGAAGAAAACAATCTACCAACATCACATTTACATATACAAGTGGTAACAACAAGCATAATAAAGTGCTTGTGTAGCGTAATCTGCTTCCACCAATATTTATTATTGTTTTTATTCCACTTACAGCATGGAGGTTTCCCGAGCTGCTGCAGTTATCTGAGTCTAACAATGATGAGTCACGTCAATGTGCGAATGCATGCAGCAAAGCAAAACTCCTAGACTCATTCATCTGTTCAATTGGCTGACATACTGACATGTGATCGGCAGGGTTGGTTAGCTCTGATTGTGCGTGTTTTCTGGAACAGCAAAAAAAAAAAAAAAAAAAGCTTGTTGAATTGATGCGACAAAAAAAGGGCAATGTAACATAAAATTGATCAAATCTTTAAGAGCAACAAAAGAGTTGAGGAGGGTTATTTATCTTATTTAGTTTTATTTGCTCTGATGGGGAGGTTCAGAACATCTTAGCAGTCAATTTGCACTTTGGACTTATATTTGTGCATTTATGTTAGGCTACTTATTCATTTCTTTATGATTTAAAAAAAGTCAATGTTTGCGCGGTCTTCAAAATATATTCCATTTCACTCTGCATAATATAAGTCATTTGTACTTATTTTTCTGAATGTATGTTACTTGTATCTTTATTATTGAAAAAAAAAAAGGAAATGTTAACATTAACTTCAATTTTAATATATATCCTGTTTTTAAGTAGTTAAAATTGAGATTTGGCATTTAGTATGTGAGGAAATGAGGGAAAATAAAAATTAGGAGATGGAAGTGGGGGTTATTGCTGTCTTTATAACTTTTATTTTGCAAATCATTGAAAAAATAAAATTTTGAATGAAAATCAGTTTTTGTATGTGTTATAGAAATAACTGTGCTAAAACAGTTTTCTTTGCATTTCAGTAGTTTAAGAGGTTTGACCCCCCCAAAAAAATGAAAGAAAAAAGAAAAAAACAATTCTGGCTCAGTGGCGACCTTCACGATGGGGAGTTCCGGCAAGAAATTCTAGCCACTTTCACCCCTGGCTCCGACTAGAAGGGAGGGAAGGAGTAGTTCTTCTTGTTTTTGTTGGGAGTTCACCACTATCATGAGGTATTACCGCCATCTACTGGGTTGACAATTTGGCCACAACACCTGCCCAGTTGTTAATTTTTTAACGATAAATACGTAAATAATGGCAACTGTTGACTTCTGTCGGAGCTTCGACAGTAAAATCCCATTTGGTGTCGCATCGTTGCGCTGCCGATGATTGTAAACTTTTCTAGCAAAGTTCGATTTTTGCCTCAGCTAGCTATCAGTAAGCTAAACCATGCTAGGCATTATGGGAAACGTAGTTTTGAACTGCTACGTTTGGAAACATGCTGGTTGAATAGTTTGTCAGTTTACTTCAGTTATTGTTTGTGTGCAATCTAGAACATTGAATGAGAATATCAATTGAATGGGAATAACAATTTGTCAAGGACATTTGTCGTGATAGTAATTTATAAAAATGTTTAGTTGGCACATAGCCTACTGTGTATATGTGTATTGACTGGACTACATTTCCATGGGTCTGCATTTTATATATATATATATATATATATATATATATATATATATATATATATATATTATATCATATTATGTTTTCGTCATTATTATTTATTTTTTTTATTTTCAAACTGCATTTTCCCATCCAGAGTGCGGGGGCACACTTTAAATATATTAAAGTGATAAAGACATCTTTGAGTGAACTTCGAGTAAAATACAAGTATCTTGAGGCCGGGCTGAGTGTCCTCTTTTCTGGAAATCAAAATATGGTCACCCTACAATAAAATCCTGAATTTTTTTACTTGAAAAAAAAATCCGCGATGGACTGAGGGCGCGATGTTTGAAGCGCAAAGTAGCGAGGGATCACTGTACTTCTAGTTGTATCATGAGTCTAATAACTGTGTGTTTAAAGATGAAAGCGCAAAGCCACATTTAACTTTGAACGATGACCCATGTCTGTCTCTTTCCACTCTTGAAAGGTTGTTGGTATGATTAAGCGCTTCTCATACTAAGATTAAGAATAGTGTTTGTGCCATCACTGTCCTTCTTCATGTATTTCCCTGAAGGACGCTTCTGACTCATTGTTGAGAAAGTGTTAACCGTTTGGTTTCCGTGTGGGTGGGAGCAAAAAAAAAATACAAAGAAACATTTACAAATTGCATGCTGCAAAATATAGACGTAAACAGATTCGGGTAACAGGTTTGACAGCAATAAGAACATTGCACTCCCAATGAGTGACCTGTCTCACACGCTACCTGCTTTCCCATGTTGACGACAGGTCACGTGTTTTTGTTTAGAGCAGGAAGCTCCTGCCTCCTGGATGGCTTCCGCAGCAGCTTCCCGAGACGTGTTCTCATTTACCTTTGCTTTGATTTTCTACCAAGCCTAACAATGGGGAGGAATGTTTATCCAATGGTGAGGGAGAGCAATCGTCAATATGCGTTCAAGTGGAGCAAACCCATCGGACAAGCATCCAGTTGCTGCTAGCGTGTAGCAGTAGCTCACCGGTCGGAGGGTTAGCAATTCGCTGTCTGGCTAACTCCTGTCATCCTCCGGAGTTGACACTTATATCTATAAGCTTGCTTCGCTACCTCGCGACTTGTTTTGTATAACTCATACGGACAAAAATGGAGCTGTTCCAAGCCAAAGACGACTATATTCTACAGAATGGGGACCGCGCTCTTTGGTGTAGCCGAAAAGACGGGACCATAACAGTCAAACCTGGTACGTAACATTCCTCGTCGGTCTTTTCGTTGAACGAGCACCCCTCGTTATCTTGTTAAATCAAAACCTTACTGATACGCCAATAGTGCATTAATATCACCTAGAATGCTCCTAATAATATGCCAATCTTGTAGAAAGAATACACGGTGCTTTGGTCAACTTTACTAAAAATTCGCCTTGTATGAAAGGAGTGTTGTACCATGAACAGTAAGTACTTCATTTTTGTGTACCCAAAGACAGGCTGGGGAATTCTCGTGACTTATTATGATGCAGACATGGACGAAAACCAGACTTTCGAGTTCTTAATTACACTTTGTGGGTTTAGCAGCTACCTTGACTAAAGGGTTGTTTTTTTAGAACACTAAACCAATGTTCAATCTCATATGTGTTACATGTAGTTGTGACGAGAAATAAAGGATCTGATGAATTAATTGAGCCTTTCCAGACTACTAAGGATGTTGATACCTGAGGTCCTGCGGTTGTGTAGCCATCCTGAACAGGTTTACAGTTGCACCACTGTTTCATAATTTAATTGGAAGGAGAATTTCCACGCCTTTCTCAACTTCCATCCACTCTTTTTAGCACAGAGAAGTATTTCTTGAAAATATTTCAACTAGGGTTACATTGGTCTTGATTTCTTTTTCGTCACCAAATCAACTTAATGTGTGTTTAGAAATATACTAGTCTTGTAGGATTTTCATGCCAAAAATGAAATTGCTTCCTTTACCACACCCCTCACATGTTTTCAATTCTCTCCAGTATGATGATGAACCCTTTACCACTTTTCCTTTGACTCAGTCTTACCACTGCATGGCATGTGATGTCATGTTCGGCCTTGGTGAAATACAGAGTGCCTGTATTTTGAACTGTTATGTACTTGAGGAATGACAGACCAATGCGATTTGATTTGCTACGTCACATGATGAAATTTCCAGATGGATAATAGAGTTGAGACAAATATGATTACATATGTTGACTGTTATTCTTGGCATTCACTCACACTTGCAGACACTCCAATTCGTCTCATAATAAATGCATTCACAGCCATTGATGGCGATAGACGTCCAATTTCAGAACAACAACAGAAAAGGCTTAAAAAACATGTTTTTGGCAGTTAATGATAGGAGTGGGAACCTATTGGTACGTCACGATATTATACGATTTGCGATACAAAGCTCACGATAACGATGATCTGACGATATAGCTTCACAACGATTTTCGATACATTGGTCAGGAAATCATTCCAGGATACTCTACAAAAAACTAATAAACAGAAAAACAAGCTTCTGCTGTGAATTGGAATGAGTTTATCACTAGTAGACGCCCAATCCATTTGAATTGGTAGGGTGGCAGCGAATGAACATTCGTTCATTCGCTGCCACCCTCCCAATTCAAACGGATTGAACGTCTATGGCTGTCAGTGGCAGCCAATGCCAGGCAATGAGTAATTTTGGCCCATTTAAGGTCATTTACCTGTTGATTTTCAGTTACTTCCTGTTGATTTTGGGGTATTTTATGGGTCACTTGCTGTTTATTTTGCATTACAGAACAGGAAATGACCTGTAAATACCCTAAAATGAAAAGCAAGTGACCTGTAAATGCGCCGAAAATCGGACCGAATGACTGTGAATGCTCTGGTTTTGAATAAACTAACCTTCCCAGTCTAAATGGATTGGGCGTCAAGCACCATCAATGGCAGCCTTTTTTTTTTTTTTTTTAATTGACACCTTTTTAAAATGATATCTCGATTCTTGACAGGAGCATATCGATAACCTTTTGGGATACAAAGTATCACGATATATCACCATTTCGATATTTTGTCACACCCCTATTTAATGAAATATTAATTGTTTTTCAGCAACGGACCTGCTCCTTGCTTGGAATCCAGTATGTCTGGGCCTGGTGGAAGGTATCATTGGAAAGATACGGCTTCACACTGGTAAGAATATTTCTTCTTAAAAATGTTTCAAGAGATAATTGCTCTGAGGCTTCTTCAGACCGCAAGTCTTCTATTACTGTGACTCGTTTCACATTCACAAGGAAAGGTGTGAAAATTAGTGCAAATGTACTTTGAAATGCATGTAGTGATGAAGGGGAGTGATGTGATGATTCAATTGATGATTTTTTTCCCCTCGCATACTTTTGCTCTCGGAATCAGAGAGTACTAGTTATTTTTATCTAACTCAAGCTTATTATTTATTATTATTTTCACAGACATGGCAATTTAACTTTAGCTCACGCTGTTTAATTCAATATCTATTTAATAAATGTCTTGTAGTGCTGTACTATAATTAATTAATAGCTACTTCAAGGCCGACCGAGTTCTTCACACCTTTTAGAATGTGAGGAATTCTGCACCCGTGATGCAGTCCCCCTTACCAACCCACCTTCCTTTCCTCTGCTTCTCTTGCCAGATCTTCCTCTCGGCCTTGTATTAATCCGCCAGAAAGCACTTGTTGGCCATTTGCCAGGCAACCACATAGTCTACAAGATAACCAAGATAGCTGTCATTCCTCTGTCTGATGAAGAGCCACAGGAGCTGGAACTGGAGGTGTGCATCCTAAGTCTGTAATGAAACACGTGGAAAAGTGTATGATGCTTAACCTCATCGAATGTTGTCAAGAATACTAGCAGCATTTCAGTGTATGATTCAAAATCTGTGAGCTACTGCTATAATTTTCTAGATTTTTAAAAGGCCACACACCAAGACTGAAAAGATTGCATATTATCTAAAAAAAAAAAAAAAAAAGATATTACTAAGTTTCAGTCTTTCAGGGCAGCTTCGTGGATGGTGAGGCACAGTATTTTCAAGTGAGTAATATTGACAGTGATGGGTTGTTCCTGAATAGATTTATTAGATTCCACCCTGTGTGGAGCAATGATCCCAACCCCTTCTCTGCACTGTGCAAAGAAATTCTGTTGCTGTCCCGTTGCTCCATGTAGCTATTAGGGTGTCTACCTATATTATTTTGTGAGGAGGGATAGTTTTTCCTCATTTTCTCAAGTTTACACATAATACAGGGAGTCCTCAGCTTACGATGTTTCAATTTTACGACGCCCATGTTTCGTCTGCCATTTATATATATGTATATATACAGTGGGGCAAATAAGTATTTAGTCAGCTACTAATTGTGCAAGGTCTCCCACTTGAAAATATTAGAGAGGCCTGTAATTGTCAACATGGGTGAACCTCAACCATGAGAGACAGAATGTGGAAAAACAAACCAGAAAATCACATTGTTTGATTTTTAAAGAATTTATTTGCAAATCATGGTGGAAAATAAGTATTTGGTCAATACCAAAAGTTCATCTCAATACTTTGTTATGTACCCTTTGTTGGCTAGAACGGAGGCCAAACGTTTTCTGTAACTCTTCACAAGCTTTTCACACACTGTTGCTGGTATTTTGGCCCATTCCTCCATGCAGCTCTCCTCTAGAGCAGTGATGTTTTGGGGCTGTCGTTGGGCAACACAGACTTTCAACTCCCTCCACAGATTTTCTATGGGGTTGAGATCTGGAGACTGGCTAGGCCACTCCAGGACCTTGAAATGCTACTCACGAAGCCACTCTGGCTGTGTGTTTGGGATCATTGTCATGCTGAAAGAACCAGCCACGTCCCATCTTCAATGCCCTTGCTGATGGAAGGAGATTTTCACTCAAAATCTCTCGATACATGGCGCCATTCATTCATTCCTTTACGCAGGTCTGTCGTCCTGGTCCCTTTGCAGAAAAACAGCCCCAAAGCATGATGTTTCCACCCCCATGCTTCACAGTGGGTATGGTGTTTTCGGATGCAATTCAGTATTCTTTCTCCTTCAAACACTAGAACCTGTGTTTCTACCAAAAAGTTTTTTTTTGTTTTTCCTGTGTACTGGCTTCAGCAGGGGGACACGTCTAGCAGTGCAGGATTTGAGTCCCTGGCGGCGCATTGTGTTACTGATAGTAGCCTTTGTTACTATGGTCCCAGCTCTCTGTAGGTCATTCGCTCACCGTTCTTGTTATCATTTTGACTCCACGGGGTGAGATCTTGCATGGAGCCCCAAATCGAGGGAGATTATCAGTGGTCCTGTATGTCTTCCATTTTCTAATAATTGCTCCCACAGTTGATTTCTTTACATTAAGCGTTTTACCTATTGGGCATTCACTCTTCCCAGCCTGGTGCAGGTCTACAATTTTGTCTCTGGTGTCCTTTGACAGCTCTTTGGTCTTGGCCATAGTGGAATTTGGAGTGTGACTGACTGAGATTGTGGACAGGTGTCTTTTATACCGATAATGAGTTAAAACAGGAGCCATTAATACAGGTAACGAGTGGAGCCTCGTTAGAAGAAGTTAGACCTCTTTGACAGCCAGAAATCTTGCTTGTTTGTAGGTGACCAAATACTTATTTTCCATTTATTTTCCATTTATTTATTTATTTGGAAATAAATTCTTTAAAAATCAAACAATGGGATTTTCTATTTTTTTTCCACATTCTGTCTCTCATTGTTGAGGTTTACCCATGTTGACAATTACAGGCTTCTCTAATCTTTTCAAGTAGGAGAACTTGCACAATTGGTGCTTGACTAAATACTTATTTGTCCCACTGTATATTAGTATTATATATCAGTCCCCAGCTAGTACATAGTGATTGTGTGTGTTTGTGTGTTGAGAGTATGCCTTTTTTTGCACCCCTGTTTTTCACATTATGGTCACAAAGAAGAAAGCTGGGTCTTCTGGCAATGCTGGTCCACCCAAAAGAAAAACAATTACCACGGAAACAAAGCATATCATCATAAAAAGATCAGAGAAAGGAGAGACACTGATGAACATCGGTAAAGATATGTTGCATTCAGACCAAAGTTTAAACCGTCACACGAAAACGCCACACTTGCGTTATGCCAAAAGCAGTTTTGTGTTGAACTTGACTTGAGTATAGCGCTCTCCCGGCGGGCACGCGACGGACCGAGGGGTGTGTGCGACAAGCTGTTGGTCATCGGCCGAGTGGCATTCTTCGTGTACAAGGAGCATTGTCAGCCACAATATGCAAGTCACCTCCGTATTAAAACGTGTGCCATGATCCCAGTATTTGACACAATGCAAAATACGATGTTTATTCACTTCCTTGTAAGTCCAATGGTCCCACAGACTGACTTGTTTTGGCCATTTTCCGAGGGTGAACGGGAACTTTTTGAAACCCAAAAAGGCTCACACACCTCTCCCTGGTGCAGCAACAAATCCCTTGCAGCACACTTGGCTAGCGTGATGCGAAAAATAAATGAATTAATCAGCAAAATCAGGTGAACCAGCAGTACATCTGCATGCTATAAAGCAATGCGGTATTGTGAGTTGCTGACCCGGGTGACGTCACATTCGCATTCTCCTCAACCCGAGACTGGAGCTGGAAGTCACTCCTTTTCATGGCGCGGGATTCAAAAATTGAAGAAATAAATCAATCGCTTCAGCACACATCCAAGCGGTCCATTTCGTTCAGGAGCATAAACGACTGCATGAAATATGAAATAAACATGCATTTGTGTGTCATAAGCACTTTAACGACAGCATTTGATTTAAAACAACAAGCCAGACATCAACACTGCAACTGATGAAAACATGCAACCCAAATCGTTTCTGTATTTTTTGTTTTTTTATACAAAGTATTTTGACATAAATTTAGATTTTAACGTGCAATACGACTTAAGCGGAAATTCGGGTTATGCCACCAGCGTAGGAACAGAACACTTTATTAATTTGAGGACTCCTTGTATCTGCCCTTGTCTGGAGATGATTTGCAAATGACATAGACGCTAAACTGACAAGCTCCTCCTTTTCAGCTCTGCAAAAAGCATCATTTTGGAATTGACAAATCGGAGAAACTTGTTCAGTCCCCTGATGAGTCCAAGTTTTTATTGAAAACCTTAAGCCATATAAAATCCAATGTGGCTGTGCCCATTAAGAAAAAGGTAGGTTCTGTTCATTTTCTCCAGCTTCATTCTTACTCTACCAATTCAACACTTTTTCTACCTACCTACCTGCCTATCCGCCTTCCTACCCACCTGCCTGTCTGTCTACCTACCCACCTACCCTTGCCCAATGTAGTATTCCCCTGCCTTCCAGGTAAAGGAAAACAAAGAAAAGGAGCGTCTGGAGAGGCGGTTGCTTGATGAGCTATACAAAATATTCATGGATTCAGACTCCTTCTATTATAGCCCTACCTATGACCTGACAAACACTGTGCAGCGCCAAGGAGACTTGGATAAATCAAACTTACCACTTTGGAAACAGGTCTGGATGGAAACACAACTAAATATGTCAATGTATCAAAAGTAATAAGTAAAAATGCTGGATGACAGAGACTTTATTTTTTTGTCAAAGGTGGATGACCGTTTTTTCTGGAACAAACACATGATTCAAGATCTTATAGACCTACAGGTAATGCCTCTCCCACATAGTTTTTTCTTACACTGTAAATCAAGATTGGAAAAAAATATTGTACCCAGGTGTCCACATTTTTTGTAATCAGCAAACTATTAGTCATTGCATGCAAGATATGAATCAGAATTCCTTTACTGCCATGGGGCAAGAAGCACAAGGAAAGGGAAAGCAACTCAAATGGACAGTGCAAACAATTTTGATGTCAGACCTGCCTCTCCAATGTGCAGTTACCAGGAGTCACACCTACTCTATTGTATCATTCCATTTCCCATGACGCCATGGCCAGTGAAAGCACTGGCGAACAAATGCATAGCAACAGTGAACAGTCTTCCGGTATAGGGCAACTGTGACTCACTGATATTTCTTTTGAGAACATAGTCACAGTTTGAGATCAGATGAACTGCTACAAGCTTGTCAAAACAAAAATGATCTCACCAGCTAGGCAAAAATCATTCAAGGGGCAGTTTATGGTTATAATTTCTTCTCGACTTAAAATTTTTACTCTGCATACATTGTGTGAATGGCAGCTGGCACCCACTTAGAGATGTGTTATATATTACAATCACCAAAAATAATGCTATCCAAAAGAGTGCCAAAAGAAGTTATCAGTTTGCTGTGGAAAATAAACCAATGTCACTTAAACACCAGGAAACGTCTTAACCCTCTTAAAATATTTTCATAACATTTGTGATATTTCAACCGACGACTAGTTGAATGACACCTCTTTTATATCTTGAGGGGGGTCTGTATCGCATTCATCGGCACTCATTAGCTTTGAGGAGGGTGGCAAGAACCCTGCCGCAGAAAAAAACTTCAAATTAGCTGACTCCTTTTTGGCATACGTCAATTCTTCATTTCCCCATTTCTTAAGTCGATGTGAACGCTGGCAGAGCAACAATTGAGACAAAAAGTTTTGTCCGAATAGACAAAAAAAGAAAAAAGGGACGCTACCAAGGTGAAAGGACACTCAAGAATAAATATTGGCCTGTTTTTCACTCGCTGGCATGACCCCCCCCAACCAAATTCAAACGTTTCTATTTTCAAATAATTGTCATATGCTATTGTTTAGCCACAACTGGATTCATTACCCTATTACTTTTCATCCTTCACACAGCCGCTGGAAACAGAAATGTTGTTTAATCCATCTGCAGGCGACCGGTAGATCAGGATTTTATGACACTGTGCGCCCATGTGCTGGTCCTAACGGGAAACTCAGTCTTCCTTGAGGCAAAACAATACCGCTTTTGTCCACCTGTGTTGCTAAAATCGACCAAAACTGAAAAGTTACCTAATGTTGCTTTAATTTGCTTGCAAATGAGTTTTAATTCCAAATATATCTTTGTTAATCTATGTAGCTCACTATATTTTCAATGATTTGGTTTTAGTGAAGGTTTGTATTTTGATGGACATGTAATTGATAAAGATATTATTCTAAACAATTTTTATTAGTGCTACCAAATTTATCGCGTTAACAGGCGGTAATTAATTTTTAAAAATTATTCACGTTAAAATATTTGACGCATTTAACGCATGCGCGGAATGACCCGCTCATGCATTGCCTCAAATAGATTACAATGACGCTGTTTTTTGCAAATTGAGAGCTAAGCGGCAGAGAAAGGCGAGTGGTCACAGGCGTTCATTGGACCGCGCCGTTTATTGGCATAAGCTTCGGCAACTCTTTCACAACAAACATAAGTATCATTTAGTAAAAGCACAACAAAAATAATATTCCTATCTCTCAAAAAAAAATAATGTTCACAAAACGAAAAGCTGGCATTACCAATCAAAATAGATATGCAAAATACACATAAAACCTACTCAGACTTTGGTCAAACTCTATTCAAACATTCCGTTTAGCTCAACAAATACACTGGATGGCAATATTTAGTCACAATATACAAACTATTAGAGGTCTCGTACGTTTTGAAGCCAGCACTCAAATGACCGTGAAGTACAATGGATGGGACCTACGGCGTCAGTTGAGGGATAAAACACACTCATTAGCTTGATTTCTAAGCAATTTAAAACTCACCATTGACACCTTGTGGTGTATTTCCATCACCTTACGTAGTGAGGCATGTCTTATCTTTCCATTCCAAGAATAGTTTACTGAAAAATATGGCATATTTTAGAGATGGTTTGAATTGCAATTAATTATGCTTAATTAATTTTTAAGCTGTGATTAACTCGATTAAAAAATTTAAGCGTTTGATATCCCTACTTTTTTTCTATGTCAGACACCAGAGGTGGACTTTTGGGTGATACCAATCATCCAGGGCTTTGTTCAAGTTGAGGAACTTGTTGTGAATTACAACGAGACGTCTGATGAGGATCGCAGCAGTCCCGAAACTCCACCGCAAGAGGTGACCTGTGTTGATGACATCCATCCCCGCTTCACCGTTGCACTCATTTCCAGACGTAGCCGACATCGTGCAGGTACCACTAAACTATTGCTGAGAGAAAACACTATGCCATTACACTATGTAAGGTTTATGCCACGGCTGTCATAAATGAACATCACTGCTAATTACCAAAAAGTAATTTTTACCTCTGCCAGGAGAAACATACGGAAGGTGGAGGTTATGTATTCTGTTTGATGATTAAAGAATGAATAAAGGTATATTATCACACTTGCAGGATATGTTTGGAATATGATACAGAAAAGGTGATTACATTTTGTGGTAATGAGGTTAAAGGTCACAGAGGTCAGTTGTTTTCAAGATAACTCAAGAATGAATAAAGGGATTGTTATCAAACTTGCAGCATATGTTTGTAGTATGAAACAATTTTGAGGTCTAAGTTCAAAGGTCACAGAGGTCAGAAATATGGCGATGATTTGAATTTGGTTGCTTAGGCGGAGTTTTGCTCTTTGAGCGCTCCTCTAGTTATGTCTCTGTAATGGTTAATAAAATTCCCTGAGAGAAGGTTTACATAATATAGAAAACACAGTATTAATGCACATGGTGTGAAACATTCTTTTAATAGTCTTCATCCATTCTCTTTGCCCAAAGGGATGAGGTACAAGCGCAGAGGAGTGGATACAGATGGCCATGTGGCTAACTATGTGGAGACAGAGCAGTTGATCCACGTGCACAGCCACACTCTTTCCTTTGTGCAGACTCGTGGCTCTGTGCCTGTCTTCTGGAGCCAGGCAGGATACCGCTACAATCCCCGGCCACGCTTGGAGAAAGGTCAGTGGAACATCATCTTCTTGCGTGCATTCAGTCGATGGAAATAATTTCCAGGGCACTATTGCAGTTCTCATATTTGTGGTTATTTATAGTGACACTTAATTTATTGCTGTTTTTTTATCAGTCCTAATTTTCCTCCTTTTGTTACTACATTGCTGTATGAAATAAACAAAATATACATCATTTGATTCAAGAACCTTGGCAAAAGAGACAACACCAACGAACTATTTACTAAGAATGTCCCAGATTCGATCACGTAATCGAAAATCGGGCCGTTTTTCAGAGGATCAGAATTGGGTGAAAACGATCGGGTTTATAATTCTAAAAAATGTACAAATATTTTATAATTTTTAAGAGCTACAAAGCAACAAAATAGCCCAGAAATACAATGGCATTGCCAAACAAAACAAAAATATATATGTTTTATGCTTCTCAACACTCCCAGAAAAAGCAGCCCCGATTGGAGAACATTCTGGAAGCTAACGCGGGAACATAATGGGTAGCTGCTGGAGTGGTAAAATCTGCTGTGTGGAAATATTACCGTATACAATCGAACGGATGCAAAGTGGGCATTTCGCGTGGTGGAAAGGATAGAAATTCGTTTAAGGCCAAAAAAGACTTGGGAGAGGTTGAGAGCGAATGTTTGGTGCCAACCGTAGTCGAAATAAATTTGAGGCCTATTGCTGTCAATGGCAGCGAAAGATGAGCATTCACAGCTAGTCTTCCCAGTTGAATTGGATGTCTATTGTTGTCAATAGCAGGCAATGAGATACTGTAAAAACCATAATTTTCGCACTATAAGACGCACCTGACTATAAGCCGCCGCCCACCAAATTTGGCACGAAAACGGCATTTGTTCATAGATAAGCCGCACTGGACTATAAGCCACAGCTGTACTGTATCATGGGATATTTACACCAAAAAAATATTAACCGGTAATACTTTATTTGACAGCGGCATCATACGACTGTCATAAGACCAAATTAACCACCATTCATTTATGCTGTAAGATGCTTCATTTGGCCATCACTCCTCCCTTGTGGGAGACAGTCAACTTCTGCTTCCACCTGCTTTCAACACTGTTGTTGTCCAACATGCCTCCTTGCATGCATTTTAGCGCTACAGATGTAAATAACAATCAAAATTCATGTTCTTTGCTAATTATTTCTTCAGTTACTGTTCCAGTTGTTTCATTAATTGCGAGTTATCGTATTTAGTAACACTTAAATTGACAGTGGTGCCATAAGACTGTCATTAGACAATCATAATTATGACACGACACTGTCATTAGCATTAATGAATGCTTATAACAGATGTCATTTAGTGTTATCCAGCAAATTATCTCACTTTTGAATGGATGTTAAAAAAAAAAAAATCTTTAGAGTGTTATTGGGGGCCATAACCAGAATGTTTCTGGTGTTTCAGAAGAGAAGGAGACCATGTCCTACTTTGCTGCCCATTTTGAAGAACAGCTTAGACTCTACAAGAAACAAGTAGGTGCAATTATGATTTTAAAATGATTGTTAGCAAGTTTACACTATCCTACTTTATATGTGGTATTAAAGTGTATTTAGATAGTTTGTTTGTTCACGGTTTGTAACATTAGCATGAGTTAAATCAAAATGACTAAAGGCTCAGGAACATAGTCATCTCAATTGTATTTCATATTAATCTAATCTCTTTCGATGAGTAGGTCAACTTTTTTTCCTGATGTTTCGATAAAATGGTACTTGTACATGATGTTGAAATTAGAAAATAATTGTTAAAAATACGAGTCATTCAAAAATGAAAGACTGTAATACACATCAGGCAATAACATCATGTATTAATTTTATAAACGCTCACAAAACAATATAAGCATTTTTTCCCCAAGTCGGGACACACAAATCATAGTAGGGCAAACCCACTTTTCCCTCCACCACACTTGTGCTCTCTTGTAGGGCCCACACACGAGCACGAGCACGATGGTAATGCACGGGGAGATACAGGAAATGGAAGGATTGGGTTTACAGTATATTACATTTTATTTCAGTATCGCAGTAACCTCATGAAGGAGAGTCACCGAGACTCAACATGCTGGCTGTGGAGTGGTGGCCTAATTTTTAGATGCTCAGAAAAAAGATAAATTATGATGTGGTTCTGTACATTGAAATTTTTGAACATATTTGCCATATTTTTGTATACAGTAACTGTCCTAGAAACTTATTAATCATATATGTTGTAATCATTTATGCCACTTTTTATTGATTAACTCCAGGTAATCATCAATTTGGTTGACCAAAGTGGGCGAGAGAAGTTGATTGGGGATGCGTATCTAAAGCAAGTGCTCCTTTTCAACAACCGAAATCTCACCTATGTGTCATTTGACTTCCATGAGCACTGGTAAGACTTAAGTAGTGATATTAATGCATTGCTATTTCTTTTAATTAATAACACAGTGCATTTCCTCTTTTATTTTGTATTTTAGTCGTGGGATGAAATTTGAAAATGTGCAGATACTGACAGATGCCATCTTTGAAATCATCACTGACATGAAGTGGGCCTGGTGAGTGTCACTTCCTATTTTGTCATTTTTAGAAAGCTATTTTCAAGATAGGATAGTCATTTAAACTTTTACTGGCAGGTACATGTAGTATTCACAAAGTATGTGTTGCGGTAGTTAGTTGGAAAAAAAAAATATATATATATATATTAGTGCTGTCAAATGATGAAAAAATTTAATCTAGTTAATCATATGTCAACTGTGTGATTAATCATGATTAATCACATTTCCCTCGGGATGAATAAAGTTGCTCTTCAGAAGAAAAAAAATCTAGGAAAATACTATAATTGACTTAAAATTTTGAATGAATTAATACTTAACCAAATAGAGTTTTAAATTTTTATTTAACAACTCTGCTCGTATAAAATAAAATAAATTGTCAGTATTATACAGAAAAGAGCTTAACACATTAAAGTGCCTCAGACTAACAATGTGGCTCAAATACTGTTTGGCATATTGCCCAAAATTAACTGACAACTTAAAGAGCAGACAAGCACAATACAGTAACAATAGCTAGTGTTTCAAAAAATGTGTAAACAACTTGTCTGTTAAATTAAACATTTCACACAAATAAATGCAGCATTTGCAGTTCACACTAAATGGCCTGAAAGCTGTGTGATATTTAAAAAAAAAAAAAAAAAAAAAAAAAGTCAATTTTCACACACTTAACTGAAAAACATTACACTAAAATGTGTGTAAAGGTGTTTAGAAACACTGCTCAAGTTAGCCAGTCATACCATTTTTTTTTTTGTCCAGTGGTCTCCTGTCAGTGCAACAAACGTAACTGTGGTTAGTTGCTCCACCTTCGTTGCCTTTTCATTTTCAAAAAGTTCATGAATTTCTGTGGCAAATGTTGCCCGTGAAGGTGTTCTGTATGTTGAGTCGCCCGATGCTATCTGGATGAGATTTTCAAGGCCCTTGTCTTCGACTAAGTTAATGGGTCTCTACAGTCTCTGGCTACCCATCTAGCGATAGCAGTAGTCAGCCTACTTGTTGTCCTTTTGTTGACAAGTCCGAGTCCGCACTCTGCCAGTGTAGTTTGATGACTGCGGCTTGTTTTTGCGGTGTTAGCATCATTGCTAACACTAGCGAAGATATGCTTAGCCCGAAGGTGGTACTTTAGGCTGGTTGTGCTTCGATGGAAGGACAGTTCATCACAGCAGTATGTGCACACAACTTTTCTTTTACCCAGATTTCCATTAGGCAGCATTTTAAAACGGAATTTGCCATGAAGCAGTCCTGGGTCGTCAGCCTCACTTATCGTGGCTGGCTGCATTTTGTCCTGCATTGCCGCGCGGAGAATGTAAACATCACCGTGTGGGACTACGGGAGGCAGTTGTGGCCAAACTTAGTGTGACCTGTAAATTGCGTTATTTTTTTTTAATGTGTTACTATTTCCAGATTAATCATGGTCGTTAACACGTTATTGTTGACAGGTCTAATATATATATATATTTTAAATTATTTAATTATTATAAAATTAAAAACCCGATCTTTTTCACCCGATTTCGATCCTCTGAAAAATGGCCCGAACGGCCTGATTTCCAATCACGCGATTGGATTGGGGACACCTGGTTTTTTGGTAAAACCACATTAACTCATTGACTGCCAATGACGGCAATAAACATCCTATCTCTATTGACTGGGAGGGTTGTCAGCGATCAGTCGCTGTAAGGATGGGGTGAAATGGATGGGCCGTCTATCACCGTCAATGGCAGCGAAAGAGTTGATATTGTAATTTTTGAGATTAGAGAAAAACATGTATATTGTAAACTAGCATTGAATTACTATCTGGTTTACATATTGGTTATATACAAAGCACACACATACACAAAAATGCATTTTCCATTTGTGTTTCTCTGCTAGGGTGGACCAAGCTGGAGTCATCTGCAAACAAGAGGGAATCTTTCGGGTCAACTGCATGGATTGTCTTGACAGGACCAACGTGGTCCAGGCTGCAATTGCTCGTGTGGTTATGGAACAACAGGTAAAATATGAACAAGTATATTATTTTCTCCCCCAATCTATTTAGCACTTCTTATATTGCAGTTTTTACAATTTCACGTAGCACTTAAACTAGTTAACTGGTGTTTTATCAACACCTGCTTGAGAAGATTCTTGCAAAAACACATCCTAAAAATTCTAATAATAATTCCTCTCAGCTGAAGAAATTAGGTGTGATGCCTCCAGAGCAGCCCTTGCCACTCAAATGTTACAGGATCTATCAAATCATGTGGGCCAACAATGGTGACACCATCAGCAGACAGTATGCTGGCACAGCAGCACTTAAGGTATTACAACTATACTATTACTTACCAACATCCCATTGATGCTTGGTTACTATTCTGGGATGCGCTAAATATATCAGTGTTTTGTTTTTAGGGAGATTTTACCAGGACGGGTGAGAGGAAACTAGCTGGTGTGATGAAGGACGGCGTTAACTCAGCCAACCGCTACTATCTAAACCGCTTCAGAGATGCTTATAGACAAGCAGTAATCGGTATCAAAACAAAAACATCTGCTGAAATAGTGCGTGTCCTTGTGTATAAACAACTGATTACAGTGTACTTTCTACTTCCCTCAGACCTCATGATGGGTCTCCCGGTGACTGAAGACCTCTACTCAATTTTCAGTAAGGAGAAAGAGCATGAGGAGAAAGAGCAGGAAAGCCAAAGAGGAGCACAGGAGCAAGTCAGCCTGCTATTGCAGACATATATGCAGCTTCTCCTGCCCGACGATGAGAGGTTTCATGGTGGTTGGGCTCTCATCAACTGCGACATGAGGTTTGTGGCACATCTTATTCACATTTAAGCTGTTTTCAAACAAAAAGCACAATATACCTCATCTTTTTTTCAGCCTTATCGATGCTACAAATAAAGATGTTGATGTGCTTCTGCTTCTGTCCGACAAAGCCTACTACATCGCTTAGTAAGTCGAACTCCATATTCCAACCTTTTTAAGTGGAATCTGTTCCTATGAATCATCCTCTGCTTGCGTTCATCCACAGTTATGATGAAGAGGCGGACAAAGTCAACCAGTACCAGCGCCTCAATTTAGAGGGTTTGGAAAAGATTGAAATTGGTAAGTATGCTGTGTCAGTCAAAGGAGAAGTGACCTGTTCTGCACTGACTGAGTCATTCAACACTTCCTAAAAGAGGGTTTAACAGATTCTCAGAAGCCCTATAGTAATATTTTTGCAGAATATGATTCATTCAAGGGAAATGAAAACCACCGCAAAGTAGAAGTTGTCAATGTTGGTATTCTTTTGCAGGTCCAGAACCGACACTTTTTGGCAAGCCAAAGTTCTGCTGTATGCGGTTGCATTACAGAAGTGAAGAGTCAAGCGGATACTTTCACACGCTGCGAGCAGCTACTCGAAATCCTGAGGATGACGGAAAAGGTTGCATATATACTTTTGAATAATTAGAGAATCTTTAAGTGAATCCTACAGTATATAGTATCTGCTGCTCAATAAAATAATGTTCATACCATATTCATAAATACTAGAAATGTCCCGATCGATCGGCGGTCCGATCACGTCATTTTCAAAGTATCGGAATCGGCAAAAAAATATCGGCCATGCCTTTTTTAAATATATATATATTTTAATTAAATCGTTTTCTAATTGTATTTAACGTTACAGACATAATACACTCATCCAGAGTCTTTAGTTTAGGCTTAAGGTAGGGTTATCAAAAATATCCCGATAACGGCGGCAATTAATTAATTAAAAAATGTGTCACGTTAAAATATTTAACGCAATTAATATATGCGCTGCACGACCCTCTCATTCATTGTCGCGCTCAATCTGTAATGACGGCATTTTACCTATATAGAGAGATAAAAGGCAGTGCAATATGAGTAGAGTGAAATTTGGCAGCCTTGGGAGCCTTTTTGTAATTGGCTAAAGCCTTGCAATCCCTCTCCCTATGAATAGAAATATCATGGGAAGCAATGTGGCAATTGATCTTTGTCTTAACACCTTAAGTTATTTCCCAAAGCAGAGAAGATATATCAATTGCTAGCACGACGCACAGTTATGGTTCCACTTCCCATCATGCATTTGGGATGGCCACAGTATCATTTACTTAAAGCTCAACAAATACACTAGATGGCAATATTTAGTCACAATATACAAAGTCACAAGTCTTTCTATACGTGGATCCCTCTCACAGAAAGAATGTTAATAATGTAAATGCTATCTTGAGGATTTATTGTCATAATAAACAAATACAGTACTTATGTACTGTATGTTGAATGTATATATTCATCCGAGTTTTATTCATTTTTTTCTTAATGCATTGCCAAAGTGTATATGATCGGGAAAAATTATCGGGAATGATTGGAATTGAATCGGCAGCAAAAAAAAAGCAATCTGATCGGGAAATATCGGGATCGGATCATGAGCAAAAAAACATGATCGGAACAACCCTAATAAATACAGTATAATATGGAATTTTTTTTTTTTTTATGATACTATTGTCATTTTTAAACAATCTGTTATGTGCTGCCTCACCAAATACTGCTAACACACTAGGGGTGGGAACCTCTTGGTACCTCAGGATACGATATGATTTGCGATAAAACGCTCACGATAACGATGAACTTGCGATATGGCGGTACAATGATAATAGATATATTGTTCAGGGAATCATTCTAAAAACAACTAATAAACAGAAAAACAACTATTTTATAAATATAAAATGTATATAAATATAAATAGATTGGGCGTTGAGCGCCGTCAATGTCAGCCATAAAGTTAACTGAGACAATATTATGGTGGAAGATTTTGGTAGCAACTTGTTGGTTCCTTATTATTACTTTTAAACATTTCGACACCCTTTGAAAACGTTCTCGATTCTTTGCATGAGCATACCGATAACCTTGTGGGATGCAAAGTATCACGACATATCACCATTTCAATATTTTATCACGCCCCTATAACACACTGTGATTTAATTTCGGGGTTTCACAAAAGGATTTTCTTATTTTATGTTTCAGATACACTACAATGCATTGCTGAGATGCTACGCATTACAAAAGAGGCCAGGGGGCTGGACCTTCTGGTGGTTGAGAAGAAGCTAGACAGGTCAGTATGATAAACATACAGTGGGGCAAATAAGTATTTAATCAACCACTAATTGTGCAAGTTCTCTCACTTGAAAATATTAGACAGGCCTGTAATTGTCAACATGGGTAAACCTCAACCATGAGAGGCAGAATGTGGAAAAAAAAAACAGAAAATCACATTGTTTGATTTTTAAAGAATTTATTTGCAAATCATGGTGGAAAATAAGTATTTGGTCAATACCAAAAGTTCATCTCAATACTTTGTTATGTACCCTTTGTTGGCAATAACGGAGGCCAAACGTTTTCTGTAACTCTTCACAAGCTTTTCACACACTGTTGCTGGTATTTTGGCCCATTCCTCCATGCAGATCTCCTCTAGAGCAGTGATGTTTTGGGGCTGTTGTTGGGCAACACAGACTTTCAACTCCCTCCACAGATTTTCTATGGGGTTGAGATCTGGAGACTGACTAGGCCACTCCAGGACCTTGAAATGCTTCATACTAAGCCACTCCTTTGTTGCCCTGGCTGTGTGTTTGGGATCATTGTCATGCTGAAAGACCCAGCCACGTCTCATCTTCAATACCCTTGCTGATGGAAGGAGATTTTCACTCAAAATCTCTTGATACATGGCCCCATTCATTATTTCCTTTACACAGATCAGTCATCCTGGTCCTTTTGCAGAAAAACAGCCCCAAAGCATGATGTTTCCACCCCCATGCTTCACAGTGGGTATGGTGTTCTTCGGATGCAATTCAGTATTCTTTCTCCTCCAAACACGAGAACCTGTGTTTCTACTAAAAAGTTGTATTTTGGTTTCATCTGACCATAACACATTCTCCCAGTCCTCTTCTGGATCATCCAAATGCTGTCTAGCGAACCGCAGACGGGCCTGGACGTGTACTGGCTTCAGCAGGGGGACACATCTGGCAGTGCAGGATTTGAGTCCCTGGCGGCGCCTTTGTTACTGTGGTCCCAGCTCTCTGTAGGTCATTCACTAGGTCCCCCCGTGTGGTTCTGGGATTTATGCTCACGGTTCTTATCATTTTGACGCCACGGGGTGATATCTTGCATAGAGCCCCAGATCGAGGGAGATTATCAGTGGTCTTGTATCTCTTCCATTTTCTAATAATTGCTCCTACAGTTGATTTCTTTACACCAAGCGTTTTACCTATTGCAGAATTAGTCTTCCCAGCCTGGTGCAGGTCTACAATTTTGTCTCTGGTGTCCTTTGACAGCTCTTTGGTCTTGGCTATAGTGGAATTTGGAGTGTGACTGACTGAGGTTGTGGACAGGTGTCTTTTATACCGATAATGAGTTAAAACAGGTGCCATTAATACCAATACCAATTAATGCCAATAATATAGACCTCGTTAGAAGAAGTTAGACCTCTTTGACAGCCAGAAATCTTGCTTGTTTGCAGGTCACCAAATACTTATTTTCCACCATGATTTGCAAATAAATTCTTTAAAAATCAATGTGATTTTCTGTTTTTTTCTCCACATTCTACCCCCCTTGGTTGAGGTTTACCCATGTTGACAATTACAGTCCTCTCTAATCTTTTCAAGTAGGAAAACGTGCACAGTTGGTGGTTGACTAAATACTTATTTGCCCCACTGTATACTAGGGCTAGGTAATCTGCCTTACTAGTCAGTTTGCATCTGCATATTGTCGATTAAATATGACACGATTGATCACTGAGATCGATCTAAAACATTTTTAGAACGTTCCAAAAACTATTATCCCTTCCTGTTTGATTCTGCACTTCAGGCGACAGAGCAGACCTCATGAAGATATAATGGGGATCCAGAACAAAACTGGTGAGCAGGCACAGGGCAGCTCTGGTCTGGCTCAAGGCAAGAGTTTCCTTCTCAATAAGTTCTCCTCTCTAAATCAGAAAGTAAAACAGACCAAAACGAGCGTGAACATCAGCACCTTCAAACCCCTCGGAAAGCTTGGAAGCTTCTCTAAGCCTGAAGTCAAGGTCAATTTTCTGAAGCCAACTATGCACGTTAATCTGTGGAAGTCAGACAGCAGCTTGGAAACATCAGATGGCAATGCCGGTGCAGGGACCTTAAAGGATATTAATGATGGAAATTTTGATATCTCTGATGACTCTGACTCTTATAATTCTGATCCGGAGCACCTGTGTTCAGGCTCTTTTGAGAACGTGGACTACGTGCTGCCCAGCTGTGGCATCGTAGCATCTAACCCAAGACTGGGCAGTCGCTCACAGTCTGTCGGTAGTGCAGAGCTCACTATTCCCTCTGTTATCCGTGTAAGTGGCTGTGAAGGACAGCAGGAGAGCACTTCTCAGGTCCGCGAAGACGAGTCCCCAGGGGCTGCCTCGGTGGCTGAAGAAGCCATTCTGATTGACTTTGACACTCCCTTCGACGCCTACTGCCACCAGTTTGTCCAGGACGCGGAGACCAAACCAGTCGAGGTGTTTGGAGAGCGACCACCCGCGCCCGCCCAGCCACTCAAGCCCCTTGTGCCTGAGCAGAATAAAAGCCCAGCGGACCCCAAGCAGCCAAGCACAAAGCCAGAGCATCAGCAGGAGGAGACCAACCTTCCTAGGCCATCCCAGCTCGACGTCCAGACTACCTCTGCTTCAAACCTTCTCAACATCCATAGGCCCAACTCTGCCGTTTCGGGTGGTTCTCAGAGGAGTTTGGGCTCACAGATGGAAGGCAGCCTCGGCCCTTCGCCCGCCGACAGTAACGGCAGCAGGGTAGTGTCCCCATTTGCCAAGATCAAAAGCTCCATGGTCCAAGTGGCCAGCCTCACCCAGGCGGGGCTCACTCAGGGCATCAATTTTGCGGTGGCGAAGGTGCAAAAGAGCCCAGAACCAGATACGGTTAACGAGGCCCAGGAGAATGAGTTGAAGGCAATGTTTACACAGTGCCAGACCAGGATCATTCAGATCTAGTGCTTTTGGAGGACGTCGTCAGTAGCAAAGGCTTCAATCTAGCCTCACTCCTTGCCCAACACGTGCCCTCCGTTACGCCCTTTAGTCCAAGTAGCCAGTGTTGTATAGACTAGAGTACTATAGGCAGTTCTAACGTGGCCGTGAATGTTCACATGCACCTAAGAACACGCCTTTTTCCTTTTTTAAAAGGAACATTTTGCTCGGAATTCAGGTGTTTGTCAATTTTATCGATTACCAGTTGCCATCACTATACTAGTATTTTCTTGGGATATTTCGACTTTTTAAGCCACTCCTGACAAAATGTGCAATTTAATATTTTAACTCAGTCACAGCTATTGACAGGGATAGACGTTAAATCCATTTTATTTGGATGACTGGCATTGAAAAATGTTTCAGTGCCATTGACAGCGATAAGACGTCCAGTCCATTTGGACTGTGGAAATGGCTTGGACATCTATCGCTGTCAATAGCAGCAAATGAGTAATTTGCAATTCGGGAAATCACATTTGATACTCAAATAGTACTGGCACTGATACAAAATCTGTCCCCATTTCGGGCGGCCACTTACTGACTTTTACACATTCAAAGAATTAGTGTTTTTGTTTTTCAATTATTAAACAAGATTCTTTCCGCTGATAAAGTTGTTGTCTTTCCCTTCAACATAGCTGTTGATGAAGATTAAGAATAAAAAAATTCCTGCAAAAAAAATCCAGAATATGCTGGTTTTTGTACCAGTACCAAAACAGCGAATCTAGCTATGTTTTGCTGGATTTGTTGGTGTTTTGGTACGGTTCTTGCTGGTACAGAAACTAGGAAACGGTAGATTTCTTGACAGGGTGAACATATATTTTAACGTCCAGATGATGTTTGAAAGGTGTGCAGTTTTTCGTGCATGTAAACAACACTCAATTGATTTTAATTCATTGCCAGCATAATGACGTGACAGAAAGGTATTGCAATGTTAGCATTAAGTTAGAGAACATTGTAGTATCTGGCAAAAAGGTTAGAGGTGCTATTTGGTTGAAAAATGCATTGTAACATGTTTTTTCCAACACATTTTTTTACGCAAAATAGCACCGTTAACCTCTTTCTGGCCCCAAAATTATGTTCTCCGCCTTAATTGTCACAATGCTTGCATGACAGGTTGGTGATAATGGCTGACTTTGACAGGGCAGATAATTATTAGCTGCATGATGACAGAACAACACTGGATTAATATTATAGTACACGGTCTGTACAGGGCACCTATTGGTATTTGTGGTAGATAACTATACCCTTTTGTAACAGCTATCTTCGTGTCTGACCAAATAACTTATGTGGATCCAAAATGATGTTTTGGTGTAATCTATTAGCCTTTGTAGAACAGTCCGAAACTAACAAGAAAACAATCCGTACGTAGTTAGCCTGTGTAATATCTATGGTGTCAAGTGTTGCTATAATGTGGTCCAAACTTTGACTCCACAAGAACTTAGGAAGAGTATCATGATTCACACCACGTTTACTTAGGATTTATTTGTATGGATGGCAGGGTGGCAGCTAAATGGGAATATATATATATAATATAAATATATATTTTAAAAAGTTGTATCATGACTAAGAAGGGTGTGTTTTAATTACCAGTCTTGGAATGGTTCACATTGTAGAATGTTGTATATTTGACCAAGACTGCTGAAGTAGCACATTGACAGAATATATGCAAATGCACCAATCTAATGATAAACACTCCCAAAACTGAAAGCTTACTTGCCTTAACAGGGAATTCAAGTGGGACTAAAAATCAGGTATTTATGGTAAAATCTACATTTTCGAACCATTTACATGTTAACATCAGTGTACTGTACTGTATAAAATGTTCAGGTTAACTCATTTTTGGGATGCTTTATCAGATGACACTTTCATTCCTTATTTTTTGAGGCACACTGTACTGGGAGAGCTGTTCTATGTCAAGAAAGTAAAATGCCATAAATGATGCAGATTTCAGAACTCTGATCATATTCAAGAAAACTGCCTATATTTTTCATTACGAATTCAGATGCCTCATCGTTTTCTAAAAATAACATTGGGTCACTATTAGTCATTTATTGATTTTCAATACTGCACCACACTGTAATGCCCTGGCCTGCTTTAACATGCAATAACCAGAATAATTGGTCCCACGTTTCATATTTACTCTTAAATTTGCTGTTTTCTTGCAGCCAGTTTGCTTTGTGTGCTTGCTACGATACTTAAGAGTGGCGCTGCCAAAAGCTTAAGATGTTGCTGGGATTCAATTTTAATGCAGAGGTTGTATTTAAATGATGCATTGGGAGTATAACACTGGAGCTAGTATAAAAGGAAGTTCATCTTTAACATGACAAATAGAAACTACAATGCTACTTTTAATGCAAGAATTGGTAGTCATTATAATTGTTATGCTTGGTGAGAGGTTTTGTTTTGATACAAGTTCTGTAGCACCCATCTAATTTTCTGTTTTGCTTTTTTCTGCTCCCTTGTAACGACTCCACAACATGGCATAATCTAAAGTGGTCTTAAAACATTTTGTTCACCGTTTCACCGTGTTTTCTGGTTGTGGTTACATCCCCTTTATAAGAAATCTTCCAGTGTTGACATTGTATTGTATATTAAAGTCTCCTATTTATTCTCATCCTACTTGGGTGTCACTTGATAGCAAAGTATTGTTCACTTGTCAAATATTCCAATGGAATTAAAAATTAAAAGAAAAAAAGGAATGAATGTGTTAGATTAGGTTTGTTTTGAAATGAGAACATTGGAATGCCTGGATACTTTACTGACTTGTAAAACAAGCCAGGTGACTTTTTCTACAACTTTATTTACATTGAGCAAGATTTGTAACACTGGTAATTGAAGGCATGTGGAAACATAAATGCACATTTCAAGAAATAAGCCATATTAAGTACAAAAAAAATATAGGAAAGGCCATGGTATTCAACAACAGTAATTAAGGCTCTTTTCCGTTGACGCTCTTGTGGTGCTCCATCCTGTACCTACGCTGAATCTCCAAGTGTTTGGCCCTCTGCCATGTATCTCTGGACAGAGAGGTGTGTCCCAGGCTCAGAGACAGCAACCTGACAACAGAGACCTGGTTAATCACCTCCCCTCGCACATCAATTACAGTATTTCCTAAGGCACATTTTTCTGACCTTGTGAAAAACCCAAGGCAAAAGTTTCACAAAAAGTGGTTAACTCATTCGATTAATAATTGAATTCAAAGCGTTTAGAGTGGCGTTGTAATGGTTTGTTTTTAAAGTGTTTGCATTCAGTTTTATTGATTGGGTGGATACACTGCCCACTAGTGGCAAGAGTATGACATAGCTTATCTAACATGGCTGGATCCAACTGCTCCTTGTTAAGACCAACATAAATTGTAAATTTTTGTTTGAGCTAATAGGATTGTTTATGTATTCATAATTTAGTTCAGAGGTATATTTAGCAGTTTGTTGTGGGAATATGTTTTTGAACAATTTATTAAGAGCGTTGTTAAAAAAAAAAAAGTTAGCATTTAAGCTAGCGGACTTTTGCTATGCAAATGAGCCAATTGTTCTTTTGTTGTACTTCCACCGCCTTTTTATATAATGTTTGAGACTAAGACCAAGTATTTCATTTTAAAATGCATTTATCTTGTGAAATGAAAGAGCAATTCTGCAAAGTTTGAGAAAAAAAGTCGGGAATTTTATTTTGTATTGGCATTTGATTCTCTTTTGAAAGTGCAATCTTAGCTAGCCTTTCTTTTACATCTCTAATTTATTCTGCAACACATTAAATGCTCCTAATCAGATTACTTGACAATTGATAGATTAAGCAAGTACTTCAATAATTGATACTTGCAGCTCTAAAATGATTTAGGTTAAATTATATTGTAACTAGAGTGTCACTAAACATTTTAAAAGAAAAAGTTCTTAAACATGAACTTAGTTGAATTTGAATACAACTGAACAGTACTTGATGAATGCATTGCCCATTTAATTTAGTAAATCTTGCGTACCAGTGGTGGTACTTGCGCCACATTTCGACAAGGTTATAGCTATATGAATAACTATACATTTTACATTAGCAGACATCTATGTGACCTGTTGTCCTCCATTTTATTAATTTAAAGCAGTGCTGTTTTCGTCAACGAACAATTTTTTGCATGATGACGATGAGACAATGAGCTAAAGATGTGTTTTTGGGAGACTAAAGCGTAACAAAAAGAAGGCCAGTTTTGCATAAATGCGCAATAGTTTCCTTTACATTTTAATGTGTAGTTGGCCTGCATCTTAGCAGTGACTCGTTGTGTCACTCGTGACCAGCTTCGTGCCCTCCACCGACTCACCAGTGTGTCATTTCCAGTCTCTATGCAGGCTTGCACACACGGTAAGGATTTGTTCTCCACAGAATAGGCGATGTTGGTCTGTGCTGAGTGATCATCACACACTAAATGTAACTCATAGCATTCGCATTAGGCTAATGTTAACCGCGAGCGTACTATTAAACTCTTAGACAACACTTTGTAGTGACTGTATTTTTTCCTTGAAAACGTACAGTTTTCCTGCTGAGTGTGTATGATCACCAAGTTGGCGTTACAATCTGTGTTCGTCTGTCAATCGAAATAGACATTTATTTTTGGAGTAATTTTTTAAAATTTTACAGACGAAAACATTTTTAGTAAATAATTAAAACTAGACGAACACATCTTGAGATGAGTAAAATATGACAGACTTATAAGCATTAACGTCCAAAAGACGAAAATTAAAAGGGTTTTCCAAATACAACACTGCTATAAAAAATTTTAATCTGATAGAATTAACCCCCCAACCCTAAAAAGTTAGTTACTGTATATTCAAGTGTGATTTTTTTTTTTTTTTTTTGTCTCAATCGTGCCTTTTAATTTTATGAAAAATACTTTGTAAGTAAATAATTTGTTCTGCCGTCACCAGACGTTGCAGGGTGCAGGGCATTAATGTTAATGAAACAATTTTTATCATTAGTAGTAGAGCTGTCCCGGTCGATCGGCATCCCGATCGATCGGGTCAGATCACGTCATTTTCAAAGTATCGGAATCGGCAAAAAAATGTCGGACATGCCTTTTTTGAATATATATATATATATATATATATTTTTTTTTAAAAAATTAAATCGTTTTCGAATTGTATTTAACGTTACAGACAGAATGTGTTACATTCTTCCAGAGTCTTTAAGCTTAAGGTAGGGTTATCAAATTTATCGCTTTAACGGTGAGAATATTTTTTACATTTATCACGTTACAATATTTAACGCATGCGCTGCACGACCCACTCACGCATTGTTGCGTTCAATCTTTCATGGCGCCGTTTTACCCATACAGTATATAGAGCTTTAAGGCAGCGTAAAATGAGTAGAGTGAATTTTGGCAGCCTTTAGAGCCTTTTTTAAAATGGCAACAGCCTTACAATCCCTCTCCCAATGAATAGAATAATCGTGGGAAACAATGTGGGGAAGAAAGGTAGTAGTTGATCTTTTTCTTAACACCCTATGTCATTTCCCAGCGCAGAGAAGATATATCAATTGGTACCACGACGCACAGTCATGGTTGCACTTCCCATCATGCATTTGGGCAGAAGTTAAATGGCTACAGTATCATTTACTGAAAGCTCAACAAATACACTAGATGGCAATATTTAGTCACAATATACAAAGTCACATTTATCCTTTAAGAATTACAAGTCTTTCTGTCCGTGGATCAGTCTCACAGAAAGAATGTTAATAATGTAAATGCCATCTTGAGGATTTATTGTCATAATAAATACAGTACCTATGTACTGTATGTTGAATGTATATATTCGTCTGAGTTTTATTCATTTTTTTCTTAATGCATTGCCAAAATGTATATGATCGGGAGCAGAAAAAAAAAAAAAAAAGCAGTTGGATCGGGAAATATCGGGATTGGCAGATAATCAAACTAAAATGATCGGGAGCAAAAAAACATGATCGGAACAACCCTAATTAGTAGTCAACAAATATTTTGCATGCCAATTGAATGCACTTTAGTCATTTCCTACGAACACTAATTGGGAATCAAAGCGTGCTTGAAATTGTAATTCTCAGTCCCTCCCTGTATAAATCAAAATAAACCCCGTAAGTGCCCACCTTGCCACAACAAGCATTCGATGAAGGTCCTCGGCAGTTATGTTTTGGGGATCGTCCTTCCTCATATCTACAAAATCATCCTCCACTGACTGAGGATAGCAGGGAAAGAAATAATTGAAACATGGGTGTGATAGTCTTAAGTGAATGAACTGCAGCTGCAGTTTTCCTGGACAAGGTCTCACCTTGGTCACTTCGTCTGGGATACTATAGTCCAGTTGCCGGGCCACACTCAGATAAAGTCGGAAATTGTTGAACTGTGAGGAGCTCTGCTCATGCAAGGGGATGCTGCTGAGATATTCATCCATGTGATCTGAAGCCACTTGAGGCTGCAGGTGAATCTGACAATCTGACTGTGGGGTTAAAAAAGAAATGTAAACATTTGCACTTTTACAGATGTTGGAACACATGTATCTTTGCTGCCTGCCACCAAGGAGCATAGTTTGACCACTAGTCAGTCCAATACAAACACAACTGGACCTCTGACCAACTCTGGAGGTTGTTTACAATGTGCTGCCCTTCTCTGCAGACTGACGCCTCTTTCTGGATAGCTCCTATGGCACACAGCTGCTGCTATGGCAACATATCAGCCCAGCACACTAGAATAGCACACAGCACATTCCTTGCACTGTTCACAACAGCATGAGATGCAAGCTAAAGCCCCCAGCTGGAGGGGGTTTCTATGCCCAGCCAATGGCAGCCGAGACAGAAGCGTGACGCCGGTTGGAAACAACCTCCAGCGTCGGACATGAGCCAGCCTCAGGAGAGGCTGACAGAAACTTAACACCTCCCGAGCCTGTCCGGGGAGAGGCTCGGTTGTGGCGTGGGCGTAGCGTCAAGTGAGCTCAGTGCGGCTGCGTGTCCTCACCGGCAGAAGTGAGCGGCCCTCTGATGCCACCAGCACGTTAATATTGCAGGGGAATTCCATCTGGTGGTAGTTAAAGTCATAATCAACCTTCTGCCACGAGATCACATTCCCCAAAGCTGTGACATTGCGTACACCTAAGCACCACAAACACACACACACAAATGCATGTAAAAAGAAGCAGTCTCATTAGTGTCATATGATTTTTTAGATAAATTGAGCCATGTGCAAGTTTCACCTGTCGTGTCCAGCTGTCCCTGCTCCAGTTGAGTTTCATCAAGGAAGAGGGAAGTGTTTTTAGCCAGCTGCAAGGCTCCGCTAACCAGACGGTTGGCCTGGTAGTCCTTCTTTGGCACCAGCCGCATCTGATTCATGTTGTGAAGGCTCATGCCCAGATAAAAGGACTAGAAAAGGGTTGACATAGGACATTTTCAGGAAATCTATACTTCAAATTTTCAGAAATGATTTTATAGTTTGTTAACTACCAGGTAAGTGTCCCCCTAAGAAACTACAAAACATGAATCTACGGTTAATTTGGTGAAGAAGTGATTTGCAGGGTAGGTGATAGGATGAGAAGATATACAGTCCCTGACAAAAGTCTTTTCGCGTTTCCATTATGTAAAACAATTGCTAATAACCTGACTTTTAATTATTCAATTGGTTTCAGAAATGGGTCATATGAAACCTAAGACCCTCCCAAATGATGTTGAATGCACAAATATATATTTGTTTCACTGAAAAATGATTTATCATTTAATGAAGACAAAAAAGGTCAAATTTTGGCAAGACAAAAGTTTTGTCGTCCACAGAAAGGGTTTAGAATATTGAACAAAAAATGTACTTCAAATACAAAAATGTTACTTAACATAAGCAAATTAAGTAGTTGTTGAAATTCGCCCCCCAGGCCAAGGCGCACGGAAAACAGCGACAGCTGAACAAAGTGCCGCTCTGCCGATGCTGCCTCCGCGCGCCCCGACCGGGAAGGCTGAACTTCGCGCGTTCTCTCTGACATTAAACCTTTGTACTGACTCCATGTTCCAAAAGTTTGAAAAAGACTCGCCGAAAGCCGGTTGACAATTTATTCGGTGACAATGGTCAAAAACAAGGCAAAAAACAGACGACGGAGGGACAATTCTGGATCCAAAACAAGGCTACATGTTTCCGAGCAGCAAAATCTGTGTTATCTGAGTGTCCAGTCTTTTTAAAGTCCTTGGTGAAGCGGGCCGTGTCGAAGGTGTGTCCGAAGGTGTGTCTAGGCGTTGCTTTTGGGTCTTCCCCTCTGTGGCCGGTTTAGGTTCGTGCACGGATGGGACGCCCGCTATCAACTTTGTTGTCTGGGCTGTCTCTACTTGTTTTAGGACAAAGCACTTTGTCCTTGGAGTTTGCTGGGAGAGCTTATTGCAACAGTTGGTGCGTCAATCTTGTTCGTGACGCACGTGTTGGGCTTCTGTGATAAGACGGCATTGTGTATCTCTTCTATTCCTTCTCATTAAACTATGGTGTGCTATTTATTTTATATTAGTAGTGCAGTCCTACCGTAAATATGAAAATGATACCATTTCCTGATTAATTATATTGCGTGTGTTAGAGTAATGCGAACAGTTAGACGGTGCCTATGAGAAACTGTACCATTTTTCTCATCTCCCCCTCGTTAGCCTTTACTGTGTCAAAGGCCATGTAGTGGAGTCTGCTTAAACAATAGTTGGATGAATGTGTTAGACTAATGCAAACAATTATATGGTGTGTGCGATGACGGTACCTTTTCCCTTCATAGTGGTGCTGTGAGATCCAAATTTAATATTTTGTATGACTTCCATGGGCTTCGGCAAGGATTCATACAATTTATTGATGAAGTCATCAGGAACATCAAAGAAAGCAGTCTTGCATGCCTCCCAGAGTTAATCAACATTCTTGGGTTTCGTCTTCCATGCTTCCTCTTCATCCTACCCCAGACATGCTCAATGATGTTCATGTCTGGTGACTGGGCTGGCCAGTCCTGGAGGATCTTGATCTTCTTTGCCTTGAGGAACTTTGAGGTAGAGATTGAATTATGCGATGGAGGACCATCCTGCTGCTGAATTTGTCCCTTTTTATGGTTAGGAATGTAAGAGGCAGCTAAGATTTGTTGATTTTTCAGACTATTTATCTCTCAGGGTGCAGACAATTAAAAAACCGTGTGGCATTTGCCAAGGCCCACAGCCTGTCAAAAGGTGGATTTTTCAGATGATCTTCCAGTGAATTACACCACAGTCCCCACAAATATTGCAGGAGACCTATTGGAACCCGCATGGATCCGAGATTCACTCAGAAAACAGAAGTTTGGTGGTTACATCATTACCAAAATCATGGTCTGGGTTTATATCCAGTATGGGGGTGTGCGAGAGATCTGCAGGGTGGAAGGCAACATAAGTAGTCTGAAATATCAACAAATCTTAGTTGCCTCTTACATTCCCAACCATAAAAAGGGACAAATTCTGCTGTCATCATCCTGCTCCATCACATATTTCAATCTCTACCCCAAAGTTCCTCAAGGCAAAGATCAAGATCCTCCAGGACTGGCTAGCCCAGTCACCAGACATGAACATCATTGAGCATGTCTGGGGTAGGATGAAGAGGAAGCATGGAAGACGAAACCCAAGAATGTTGATGAACTCGAAGGCATGCAAGACTGCTTTCTTTGATGTTCCTGATGACTTCATCAATAAATTGTATGAATCCTTGCTGAATCCCATGCAAGTCAAAATATTAAATTTGAATCTCACAGCACCACTACTTAATTCGCTTATGTTATGTAACATATTTTTGCATTTGAAGTACATTTTTTGTTCAATTTTCACACTGCTTTCTGTAGGTGACAAAGCTTTTGTCTTGCCAAAATTTGACCTTTATGTCTTCATTAAATGATAAATTTTTTTTCATTGAAACAAATATATTTTTGTACATTCAACATCATTTGGGAGGGTCTTAGCTTTCATATGAGCCATTTCTGAAACCAATTAAATAATCAAACGGTTATTAGCAATTGTTTCTACAAAATGGATAAGGACACCTTGAGCTTATAAAGTAGTTTAGTGTAGTTTATATTATAAAATAATTTGGTGGGTGTGGCTTACAGTTAAGTGTGTCTTATAGTCCAAAATTGCGATAGATAACATTTTGAATATATACAGTATTGATTGTTCGTCAGAGAGCTGGCCACTTAATCATGATGGTAATGAGGACAAGTGCTAGGGATAAATGAAGCTACCACAATAATATGATTGCTGGTTTTTACTCACAGAAGGAACAAGTTGTTGGATGACCTTGTAGAGGCGTTCAGTGTATGAGGAGATGGTAGGACATCCACTCAGATTTAGGGCGAACTTGCCCAGTGGTAGCACATCTCGCCTAGCATACCTACAAAAACACAAAACCCCTGATTGAAATCTTTTCCTTCAGCCAGGGAACAATGTAAGCATGAAAACACATACACGGTGGAAACAAGATGGAGGATGAGGTACTCAGCGGCCAGGGAATCTCCCAAAAGCACGTGAGTTAGATATGTAAGGAATTCCTCTCTGACTGATGCCATCCCACTCAAAGTTGAAGACAAAACTAGAAAAGGGAGAAAATAATAAGATTGATGTTTAATATCAGTAAAATTACGCAGAAAAAATGTCCTTTGTCTGCAAGCAAGCGGTTCAGATTTGGCCTAAGTGAGGTCACAATTTCAACAATTCAAGATACTAATCAACAAGTGTGTATTCTGCAAATAGTGGCAGATTCCACCTTTAAATGCTATTACTATGGGTAAAGGTCTTGTAGTAGTAGGCAAGGCGAGTTGCTCATTTGCATGTGGCAACACCACCCTCATGGGGTTGAAGAGTGTAATGTAACGTCACTATTTTGACCGAAGCATTTCACAGATGATAAGTACAGTATTTTCTTGAAGTTCGAAATATTAGTCGCAACATTTTCTCTGTCAACTATCCACATTTTTAAATCAAAACTGTAACTACAGTAAAATATAATAATATAAAAAAGCACAGTCTCATTTAAGATCAACGGCAAAGGACAAGAACTTTGCTCACATTCATGGTTGTCTTGCAAGGTGGCACAGGGCAGCAGAGGGTTGTTTTGTGCCAGTGATTTGGCATAGAGCATGTGAAGGCGAGGAACTAGTGAGGAAGGCGGGTTGTGCACTTCATTCTCCTTCGCAGTCACAATTGAGTCCAATTCATTAGAAAAGGATGATGACTCGTCCCTGTGTGGATGTACAACACCTCAACATTCAGATCCCCGCTTTAGGAATGTCAAACTACTCCGAGTCTCTTACTTGTCTTCTGCCAGAGCACTGAGTGCAGGACTCACTGAGAGAATCCCATAGACTTCTATGGTGTCATTCAATTTGAAGCTCTCCATGTCCTCATAGACCTGACAAATAACACATTGATTTACAGTGGGGAAAATAAGTATTTAGTCAACCACTAATTGTGCAAGTTCTCCCACTTGAAAATATTAGAGAGGCCTGCAATTGTCAACATGGGTAAACCTCAACTATGAGAGACAGAATGTGGGGAGAAAAAAAAGAAAATCAAATTGTTTGATTTTTAAAGAATTTATTTGCAAATCATGGTGGAAAATAAATATTTGGTCAATACCAAAAGTTCATCTCAATACTTTGTTATGTACCCTTTGTTGGCAATAACGGAGGCCAAACGTTTTCTGTAACTCTTCACAAGCTTTTCACACACTGTTCCTTGTATTTTGGCTCATTCCTCCATGCAGATCTCCTCTAGAGCAGTGTTGCTTTGGGGCTGTCGTTGGGCAACACGGACTTTCAACTCCCTCCACAGATTTTCTATGGGGTTGAGATCTGGAGACTGGCTAGGCCACTCCAGGACCTTGAAATGCTTCTCACGAAGCCACTCTGGCTGTGTGTTTGGGATCATTGTCATGCTGAAAGACCCAGCCACGTCTCATCTTCAATGCCCTTGCTGATGGAAGGAGATTTTCACTCAAAATCTCTCGATACATGGCCCCATTCATTCTTTCCTTTACACAGATCAGTCATCCTGGTCCTTTTGCAGAAAAACAGCCCCAAAACATGATGTTTCCACCCCCATGCTTCACAGTGGGTATGGTGTTCCTCAGATGCAATTCAGTATTCTTTCTCCTCCAAACACGAGGAGTTTCTACCAAAAAGTTCTATTTTGGTTTCATCTGACCATTACACATTCTCCCAGTCCTCTTCTGGATCATCCAAATGCTGTCTAGCGAACCGCAGACGGGCCTGGACGTGTACTGGCTTCAGCAGGGGGACAAGTCTGGCAGTGCAGGATTTGAGTCCCTGGCGCCACATTGTGTTACTGATAGTAGCTTTTGTTACTGTGGTCCCAGCTCTCTGTAGGTCATTCACTAGGTCCCCCCGTGTGGTTCTGGGATTTTTGCTCACCGTTCTTGTTATCATTTTGACACCACGGGGTGAGATCTTGCATGGAGCCCCAGATCGAGGGAGATCATTAGTGGTCTTGTATGTCTTCCATTTTCTAATAATTGCTCCCACAGTTGATTTCTTTACACCAAGCGTTTTACCTATTGCAGATTTAGTCTTCCCAGCCTGGTGCCGGTCTACAATTTTGTCTCTGGTGTCCTTCAACAGCTCTTTGGTCTTGGCCACAGTGGAGTTTGGAGTGTGACTGACTGAAGTTGTGGACAGGTGTCTTTTATACTGATAGAGTTAAAACAGGTGCCATTAATACAGGTAACGAGTGGAGCCTCGTTAGAAGAAGTTAGACCTCTTTGACAGCCAGAAATCTTGTTTGTAGGTGACCAAATACTTATTTTCCACTCTAATTTGGAAATAAATTCTATAAAAATCAAACAATGTGATTTTCTGTTTTTTTTTCTCCACACTCTCTCTCTCATGGTTGAGATTTACCCATGCTGACAATTACAGGCCTCTCTAATATTTCCAAGTAGGAGAACTTGCACAGTTGGTGGTTGACTAAATACTTATTTGCCCCACTGTATGGGCTAATAGTCACAAACTTCAATCCGATGAATACTAAAGATTCAGAGATGGATAATGTACCTTCACTAAGCAGGAGGGACCTTTCTCATCTGGTAGAGGGAAGTTCAAGAGCTCAAGATGTGAAGCACGCGGCACAGGCCCCGAAGCGGCTTCCGTCCCCCATTTTTGGTTTGGAGGAATGTGAAGCCCTGTAGATAGGGTCACCAAAATTTTCGGTACTGAAATGTTGTATCTGAATATGATTGCAAAATTATCGATACAGTTATTTATTTTTGAATGACCACTGGTCACCATAAATTTGTTGTCATGAGGTAATGATTTTGCACTACTCTTGATAGAAATGAAGAAAATGTTTTAATTTTCCTTGTTAAAACGGCGATAACGCTAGTTGTCCAATCTATATAAAGTGGTAGCGTGGCAGCGAACGAATGAATATTCATTCATGGCCTAATTGTACCGAGGCTACGAGGCTTGCCTCGAGTAATCTGAAGAGCTTTTTCACAAAGCGTGACTCGAAGCGCGCTTCTTTTGGGCAAAACCCGGGAATGATGACGTTTGAAGCTGCGCTGGCCAGCTGTACTACATGACTACTTTAGAGAGTGGTTAGACGGTTTGGCAGGCATTGCAAATGTAGTACAGACTACAGTATTTAAGCGGCTGCAAAACACACTAACGAATCGATTGCCTATTATCTCACATTTTGTGGTTTGCGGGCTGTTAAAGAATATTATTTAAAGCTAGTGAAATACTTAAAAAAAAAACAAAAAAAAACTTTGAAGCCAAACACAGTGGAAAAGCTATTATTTAAAAATATCATTATCCTTATAGTAGATGTTAAATTTTGTTCATTTAGTAACACAAGCACATTCATATAATTTTGAATTTTCTTAAATACTGTAGCCATAGAATTCTCAACACTGTTGACTTCTTGGGTTACAAGACCACTTGATGGAGCCATAGAGCAAACGAACCATTATGAAGCTTTGGACCATGTAAAAACCAATTGGCTGCAAAGCTTCATTGCTTCAACAAGCTTTATTTGGCGATCATTATTCACGATTATTAATTTTAATAATATCCTCTAAAAATACGCTGTACTCAACTCTACACTGGTCATACTTCTTAAATCTCTCCTTAAATCACCAAACACAAAAAAGAGAGTGGAATTGAACAGTTAATGAAAGTGAACACACAGTCACTACTACAACTACTACTACGAAGTAGGCATGTGCCGATAATCCGTTTCACAGTATACCGTGGTATGAAGATGTCATGGTTTCAAAACCGCCAAAATTTTCCGCCACCCTAAGGTATTAGCTATTTTTTATGTACCATATAGGCAGAGAGAAATCCCTCACTTGCAGCTGTAAGGCTCAACCCTGCCCCACAGGTTGTTGCTCAGTGTCAGTGAGTCGAGGAGGTGAAACGCATGAACTTTCCCCCCCCATTGAAGAAAACGAAATCGCTGGTATGGGAATACTTCAGCTACAGAAAACCCCGGTTTCGAGCAGAAGGGGCAACCGACATGTAAAAGATGTTTGTGGAGGGTGGCTGTCGAGGAGGCACAACCTTCAATATGATTTTGCATTCATACAAAATTAAAGGTTAGTAAACACTATCATGAATGTTTCCCACCAACTACGAGAGTTAACTTCAGTGTGCTTAGTGTGTCTAGCGGTGGTAAACATGTGTTTTTTATCTCTGGCAACTGTGTGTTGAGAAAGAGAGTGCATAATGTAAACATGATACGAGTCATACACACGTTTTTTAATTCAATTATTTTTGATCTGATGATAATAATGTTAAGCTGTGGGTTTAAGATAACCTAAAAAACTGCATTTATTTTCATTTTATTTAGAATATTTCAGTTATTTTAACATTAGATGTATGTTCCAATTTGCTAATATGTTTTGAAAAATAAAAATCCTGTTCAATGGAAAAAAGTATTTATTTATTTTTAACCCAGATATCTCAAAGTAACACATTTTAGAGCAGGGGTCCCCAAACTTTTTCCTATGAGGGCCAAACAACTTTTTCCTTCTCTGATGAGGGGCCGGGGTCAGTTTGTAACAGAAAAAGTGTGACGATTGCAGGAGTAATGTAAAAATGTTAAAAAAATGTAAAAATTGTTTTTCAGAAAGCCACACTCAAATAACCCTTTCTGGATTCTTCACGGAACAAAAGTAAATAAAAATAAAAATAATATAATGTAATAACAATATGATATAATATAGTAATAACACTATTAATTAAATATATAATACCCAAATAACACTCTCTGGGTTCTTCACAGAAAAAGCCAGGAAATAAATAACACAAGTGGAAAAAAATAAAATAAATAAAATAAAAAATTGTTCAGGGGGCCGGACCAAATGTGGAGGCGGGCCGTAGTTTGGGGACCCCTGTTTTAGAGCTTTAATTGCAATACTGTGATATTTTTGCTTAAGGTTATCATACCGTCAGAATCTCATACCGGCACATGCCTTCAACAATGTACAGGTGGCTTAATCTTCCCTAACAAAGATAACACACATTTTTAAAAAACATTATTTTTCTCTTTTAATACTTTTCCCTCCCATCAAAAAAATTAAGAATCTACTAAATTGTGTTTTATCATTATGGTGATATAAAATGGCACATATCGTAATATATTTTTCCCCATATCACCCAGCACTAAAACAAACTGTAGGAGAAATTAAGGAGTGGCTCAAAATTGAAAAAAATCAAAAATGTTTTGGACTTGATACAAATGCTTTTTCCGTACTTTAAGACATTGTTTTGCGGTTATAAATGAGACACGAACTCATTTGCACAGTGGCATACTTACTGTGTTTATATTTTAGCATTTTATATTTATTGCTTAAAAGTGTTATACATAAACAATGTTCTGACTGAACGACTTCATTAGCATTATTTAATGATAGACTGCACTGTTCTCTTACCAAGATGAGGTTCCCTCTGCTTCTGTGGTTGAGCACCCGTTCCATCCATGTCATCATCTTCATGGCTTCGTTTCTGTCTGTTTGGCACATATGAAGTGGAAGGTAGAAGAACTCTTGCTTGACTTGAGTCAGCATAACAGTGTAATAGAGTTAAGGTAAACTTGGCAGTAGTTGCTTGATACGTTTTTCCATCACTGTACATGATGAGGATATAGTTTTCACCCAAGAGTTTTCTCCAGGAACAGGTACACAGTAGAAGGTTTGTCTTTCAGAAGCCACAGTGTTTTTAGAGTTAAAATCCACCTTCGGAAAAACATTAAAGTTATGGATTTAGATATTCATGCCCAAGGGCGTAGGTTTGGTGTCAACATTGGTAGGGACGATTCACAGCATAACCGGCATGCACACTTTTTGCTTGGGATGGGACTTTAATAAGACCAAACAGATTGGGTGAACAGGGGTCAGGGCTACATTTCTAACGAATATGAACCTAATTATTTGATATGCTAATTTAGGGGTGCTTATTACATCGATCATGATCGACCAGTTAATCGCAACCAGGGGTCGCGTTAACCGAATATTTTCCGTTGTTGACCGATTTTTTAAAACCGTGACGGAAAAAAATGAAGTCCATCTGTCATTTTGACAGGTTGCAATTCACACCCCAGACCACAGGGTGGCAAGTGAGCACATTAATTAGCTATTGTCTCTCTTGATGCATGACGTCGTTGGCCTTACTCTGAAAAATGTCAAGGCAACTGAGTGTCCGAAGTTTCTTCAAAAAGCCCCAAAACGACGATGGTGTTGATAAAAGAGGTGAAAAAACAGGGACTGCACAAGCGGGCATGCAATTCAAGTCCATGCGCACCAGGAGGAAGGTGTAAGACTCCGTTCAGGCCACAGCAGGTGAACTGTTAATTTCATTGTTCCAAATGTAGCCTACCTACTGGGGCCACAGTCAGCTGTTTTTGTCACTGTGGAGAAAAAGTTACATATTCATCTGCTTGATGTGTGATGGCACGGTGTGGATTCTCTGTTAAGCTTGTTCGGACAGAATATTAATTTAAAATGAATGAAAACTAAATACTATTGAATATGTTGAAGCGGTATGCAATGTTAAGAGTCTTGTTAGCTCGAATTGCTGTGTCCAGCCACTGTAGCTCTGCTGCTCTCTGTGAACTCTCTATTCAAGCCGGAACGCGCGCGGCTCTTAAGTGTCTCTGTCACGTGACTGTGTCGTAGCCGGTAACGCGCTCGGCCAAATGGACACACAAGTACGGAAGGTGAATTATGCCAAACAAATGGTCACCACAATGTCATTATCATCATTTTAAAAATTTAAGTGACGGGTAAAAATAGATTATGACCGGATTTTTATGACCCTGTCAGTCAAAATGACAGACAACGAAAAAGTCTAGCGCAACCTCTGATCGCAACGCTAATGTGGGTAGCTTGTGGCATAAAAAATAAATAAATAAATAAATAAATAAAATAAGACGAAAAATTAATGTACATAGTTAATTATGATTACGTTCGATGTTGTTTTGTGTTAGCAACATATGAGGTTATGCAGCACCCCTCTCTCTCTCTAAGCACCTTCTTGCTCACGTTTTTCCAGTTCTACAGTTTCCAGCAGAGTTCACTACATTTCTCAGAGTTTAATTAACGTTAACAGTAGAAAACACAAACAAAAGGACACTTCTCTCTAAGCAGCTTCCTACAGGAGTTCAAACAGTTTAATGTTACGCTAACTCTGATGCAGGTCGGACTTTCAGTAGCAAAAGATGTGTTCCCCACATCCACAACACTGATGTCTTTTTACATTACTTACAGTGGCTGCTGCTGGCCCAAAAAAACTTCTAATATCCCCTTCTTCGAAGAGAGCAGAGGAGGCGGCATGTTGCCGACATGTATTTTTGTCGGGGCTGTGTGAGCGTGCATGTGTGTCGGGGGTGGGTCAAGTCATGAGCCAATTAAACATGCGTTTGAGGTGGGGGGGGGGGTGGACCGGTGCATTCAGCAACTGAAAAGGGGTAAATGTAAGTTTGAACATAATGAAAAATGTTCATTTAATAACGGTAGGCTCAATTCTATTCTCACAACATACGGACAATCTAAATTACCTATATAACTGAAATCATTTAAGGTTGCTTGAAAGTTGGTGGGGACAATTTGAGCATCCTAAAAAGTTGCTAGTGTTATGTCCCTACCGTCCCTATGCAAACCTACGCCCTTGTTCATGCCTCATAATTGATGTATCTGTGGTGGACTCACCTCACATTCGATCACATCTTTGTACTTTCCACATCTTAACTTCTGGAATGGCAAAATTAAGTCAGAACTAATATGTTGAGAGTACTGGCACTTAAAATTGGATTTTGTGACAAAGGTTACTTAAAAAGAGAGTTAGCACCCACCTTAGCTTGTGATGAGGGATCAACAGTTTCATACACTCCCATGTAAAACTCAGGATCAAACATGTCCTGAATTAAACAGCGAAACTTGACCAGGCTGTCAGGTTTTAGGTAGTGTAGTGGGACATCATTCATAGATGGGACCTGGAAGAATATGATGATTTCTAAGAGGAATTCAGCACTGACAGACACAAGTTTGGGATCATAAAGGATTTCAGTGTTACCCAGGTGTGAGCATCCGCCTGTTTTAAGTGCTCTTTAAAGAAATGGACCACTTTCTCCTCCCAACCGGTATTTGAGTTGTTCTGAGATGCGGCTAAAATATAAACAGAGGAGTCAGCGCTGTTGACAGATGTAAAATTTGCTTAACTGCGTTTAGTAGTAGATTTTTCCTCTTGCGAGTGAATGTATTTTTAAAACCCAAAATGTAACCCTTATGTTTCTTCTCAAAAGGTTCAAACCAGAGTTGCAGCAAAAAAAATCATCTTTGATGGATAGAAATTGCACCGACCACTTGATGGTTCTGGAATTTATGGCCACTTAAAAGTTACACTCACGCGTTCAACTTTGATGTTGAAAAGTCAAGTTAACCTGAGGATCTTACCAAACATCTCATTCACCACATCCAGCGGGTTGTTAATCCAGTCGTGCGTTGATGGCATCATCGCCATGGATAATGCCGTACTTATGACAAGTATACCAATTCAAATGTGCGAAAACGATTGTTACTAGTGTTAACTTGAAACACGATGGTAGAACGCAGAAGAAGAAGTCAGCGCGGGAAACAGACGTCATTGGGCGATGGCACGAGTGCGTTTGTTTTGTTTTCCCAGACCTGCCGGAGAAGGAAATAAAGCTGTCACTTATTACTTACGAGTCTTATTTTTAATTAGTTTTATGGTCTTTCTGTATGAACGCGAGTTTCTCCATATCCAGAGACCTACACGCTAAGTGATATTATAGAGATAAAAAAGACAACTAAACTAAAATTATCACTGTGCGAGGACAACCTCCCACCTGCAGATGGCACTGCAAAAAAGGTTGTTAGCTTTCAAAACACAAAGACTGCTTAGTGTATGAGGGTGCTGAGTTCAATTTAATTTGGAATTCGGTACACCATTTGGAAATTGAGGATTGTAAAATAGCTGTATTTTTTAGTAGCTGGAATTGCAGCATCTGCAATCAGTACAGTATTGTCACACCGTAGTGGAGCAACATGACGTGACATTATTAATTATCATTAACGGAACAAACTATACGAAATTGTACGTCACAGGTTAGACGCATGCACGCTTCAAATATATCAAATTAATGTGAATGTGTTGTGTAACTTACAAAAGTATACATGTATAACATGTATCTTAAGAAGATAGGAGTCCAATACTTTTATGGAGATTAATATTTTTATTTTTTATTTGCAGATATACAGCCCTGGAAATATCTTTTTTTTTTTTTTTTTTTTTGTTAAACTTGAAGACGTCAATGCGTCATTTAATGAAGTGTTTCCCTTTCTCCCAGCAGACTTGAACTCATCATGCGTACTGCCTGCCTTCTCCGGTAGTGGCTACGTGTAAATGTAGAATAAAATGGCAGATAGAAAGAACAATAATGTTCCAAACACCGGAGCAAATTTATTATTCGGCGGGGCTCCCGAGTTTAACTTCAATTTGCCTTTTATGCCAGTAAGTCAGGCTTCTGGTCCGGTGGTGCTGTCAGGAGGTAAGAAGCAATACCGACAGCCGAAACATTAGCATACAAGCTAACTAGTTAGCAGACTTCCTGTTGGGATGTCAACTGTTTTCATTCTCCACATTAGAGAAAGTCATTAAAAGTAGGATTTATGTTGTGTGCCGCTGTCGGAAGGGATTAGCACTAATTTAAAACTAATTTTGACAGCCTCTATTTTAAACTGTTATTGATTTACAAATTGTTTTAATGTTTCTTACTGAGATTCTATAGAAAATATTGTAATGTTCTATATACTGTCCATCCATGTATTATCTACCGCTTAGTGTATTTAACTTGATCGTAGAGCAATTCTTAAAACATTTGTTATTAAGCTCTAATTGGACTGTGACAGATAAGTCATATTACATTTGCGTTTGAACTGTCATTGTTTATGCTTGGATAAACCAGATAATGTTTTAAATTATCCACTGTAATGTCTCTCAGAGGATTCTTCTGAAGTTGGTGAGGAAGATAGCTTTCTGGGTCAGACTTCTGAAAATGTGCAAGCTCCTACGACTTTCAGTTACTTCTCCAACCCAGTGACCAGCAGTGACCCGTTTGCATCTATTGGCCAACTACCGTGCCCTCCTCCATCATCTTCAGCTGCGGCCATGTGTGCTGTCACGGCGTCTGCTCCTAGCAGTGTTAATATGACCCCTCCGCTGCCTCCAAGCTCACAGTTAAACACTGCTTCTCCTGTTTTCGGCAGTACCGTGTATCAAAGCTCAATGGGTCGCCACACTCCTCCTCCTAGTACAATGACACCGCCACCTCCTCAAATGCAACCACAGAATCATAATCCGTATAGACACACCGCCACCAGCAGCAGAGCCAGCCCTTATATTCCAGCACCTGAGGTCCTGCCGCCAAGCCACGCAGCCCATACATCACAGCACAATCCTTACTCTGTCCCCTCAGGTTCACAGTCCTTCCCACTCTCTGGTCCCACATTCACAAAGGTAATTTTTTTAAGTGAGTACTGGATCGTATGCATAAAAAAGTTATTTAAGCAGTTTCTTCTCCTCCCCTCAGCCTCCTCCCACTCACATGCAGTCACCACCGCCACCCCCAGCCAACCCTGCTGGTGCAGTTGTCCCCACTGGCCCTATGATGCAGTACAATTACAATGTATATGAGCCTATTCAACCACATTGGTTCTATTGCAAGCTTGTGGAGTCCAAAAGCGTGTGGCTTCCTTTCAGCATCATTGATTCCCTCCTACTCGAGGAGACGTATAACTCTGGTACTCTCGTATGATTATTTTTGCTGAGCGTCACTTGAGCTCTCATGATCGTTTTACATTTAAAATGTGTTTTGTTTTGTTGCTGTAGTTCAACCAGACCCAGAAAATGTGATCGTGCGTACAGACGGAGGTCGGTTTGATGTTCACCTCTATGATCGCATGCGCTCAGCTGTTTACTGGGAAGAGGAGGATTCGGAAGTTCGCCGCTGCTCCTGGTTTTATAAGGGGGATGCGGATAGTCGCTTCGTTCCTTATTCTGAAGAATTCAGCGACAAACTAGAGGTTTGTCACCCAAATTGATTTGACTAGAAGCAGAAGTAACTCAAATTAGGTGGCTGTTGAAGTCAAGTGAAAGTCTTAATTAAAGGGTTCCGCATACGTGAGTACAACACACCTCAGATTTTTGGTAAACCTTAAGTTCCTTTTTTTAGATTTTTTTTTTTATATGTGATATGCTTCTAAACTTACTCTCTTAACTCTTTATAGAGCACGCGTTTCCCTCATTGGCTGCCATTTATGGCAGAAAATGTTAGTGTTGCATACTTGCATCAATATAATTTTATAACACTCTACTAATACGATGTTTAAAAAAAATATATATATATATCAGCCCTCCCACTTCTAATGGATTGGACATTTACTCGTGATAAACTTATTGAAATTCACAGCAAAAACATGACTGGACGTCTATCATCATTTTAGAAAGGGCGACAAGTAGGGTTGTTCCGATCATATTTTTTTGCCCCCTCCCCGATCGTTTTACTTTGAGTATCTGCCGATCCCGATATTTCCCGATCCAATTGCGATCCGATTATTCCTGATAATTTTTCCCGATCATATACATTTTGGCAACGCATTAAGAAAAAAATGAATAAAACTCGGACGAATATATACATTCAACATACAGTACATAAGTACTGTATTTGTTTATTATGACAATAAATCCTCAAGATGGCATTTACATTATTAACATTCTTTCGGTGAGAGGGATCCACGGATAGAAAGACTTGTAATTCTTAAAGGATAAATGTGACTCTGTATATTGTGACAAAATATTGCCATCTAGTGTATTTGTTGAGCTTTCAGTAAATGATACTGTAGCCATTTCACTGTTCTGCCCAAATGCATGATGGAAAGTGCAACCATGACTGTGCGTAGTGGCAACAATTGATATATCTTCTCTGCGTTGGGAAATAACATAGGGTGTTAAGAAAAAAGATCAACCATTATCTTTCTTCCCCACATTGCTTCTCACGATATTTCAAATTGTTGAGAGAAAGATTTTCAGGCTTTTGCCAATTAAAAAAAAATGCTCCAAAGACTGCCAAAATTCACTCCACTCATTTTACGCTGCGTTTTACCTCTATATGTAGATAAAACGGCGCCGTTATAGATTGAATGCGACAATGCCTGAGTGGGTCGTGCAGCGCATGCGGTAATTGCGTAAAATATTTTAACGTGATTAATTTAAATACAATTAATTACCGCCGTTAACGCGATAAATTTGATAGCCATATTTTAAGCCAAAACTAAAGACTGGATGAGTGTAAGCCATTTCATCTGTAACGTTAAGTACAATTAGAAAACGACTTAAAAAAATATATACGTATATTAAAAAAAGGCATGTCCGATACTTTTAAAATGACGTGATCGATCGGGACATCTTTAGCGACAAGTATTCTTTTTTTTTTTTTTTTTTTCCTGTTGTTTTTACTGTGGTGTGCTTAGCTGACGGCCATCTTGTGTAGGGCGACCAGCAGTTGTAAACTAGATCTCAAAAAGTACCATAGCACTGGCACGTTTTCTTAGTATTTCTTAGTACTCCCTGATACCGATGACTCAATTTTAGTGCCGTATCAGTACAACACTACTTGACATTCAATCCATTTTGACTGTGAGTGGCTGGCAGCAAATGATGAATTTTAGCAAGAGTTCACTCCTTAACATTCAGAACCCTGTATTGTGAATGCCATTCATATTTTTATATCCACAGGCAGAATATAAGAAAGCTGTATCTACTAACCAATGGCACCGTAGACTAGAGTTCCCATCTGGAGAAACCATTGTCATGCACAATCCAAAGGTAAACCTGTTACAAGTCCCACAGTTATGAAGCGAAACCATTAATATTTACAGATTATAGTTTTTTAAATACATATCATTTAGCAAATACACACTGACACTGGTAATTTTGACTTTGAAAGAGTTTAAAAATCTATTGTACTCAAAGGTGTAACTTAAAGTCGAACCTTTTTATCCCACCTCAAGCAGATCTAAGGACATAATCTGCATGAAAAAAATCTTTTAACACCTAGAACTATAGAACAATATCACTATTTTTGACTGCTGCTTATAATACCTAATAATAATTTTAGATGATTTTGATTTTGTGGGTTTTGTGGTGGCCGGTTTGGATTATTGAGTGGGTTGCAATGTAAATTACACTTATGCTCGTAGCCTTCTATTGATATTGAACCTTGAAAGTTGCGTGGACCCTAAGATTAGATTGAAATGTTTCTTCTATAGGTCATAGTGCAGTTTCAGCCATCCCCTATGCCTGATGAGTGGGGCCCGAATCAAGATCCACAGACCAGGCCCAGAGTGGTGAAGAGAGGGATTGATGATGACCATGATCAAGTCCCTGATGGTAGGCGAGTTTAGCTTTACACAGTGAAAGTTGTAACTAGACAAGTAACAACACATCTATTTTTTTTAAACCATTTTAGGTGAGCTCCCCAAAGTGGACCACCTTGTATTTATGGTTCATGGAATTGGTCCCGTATGTGACCTGAGGTTTCGGAGCATGGTTGAGTGCGGTGAGTTTATTTTAATGCCAGCATTTGAAACAGTTAAACAGTAGAGCCAATATGAAGTTAGAGTGCCCTCCATAATTATTGGCACCCCTGGTTAAGATGTGTTTTTTAGCTTCTAATAATTTAAAAAAAAAAATCCAAATAATATGGGACCTTAATGGAAAAAAAGAGAAAAATCCAACCTTCAATACAAGTGCATTTATTCAGTGGGGAAAAAAATCCCACATAAAGAAATAATTATTTTACATTAAATAATGTGTGTCACAATTATTAGCACCCCTGTTGTTAATACTTTGTACAAATGGTAAATGGTGTTATACTTATATAGCCCCCTTTTGCCAACAAAACAAGGTCTGGGGACTGAGATGGCCATGGGAGGAGCTTGATTTTGTGTCTGGTGAACCATTTCTGTGTAGATTGGGCCATATGTTTAGGGTCATTGTCTTGCTGAAAGACCCAGTGATGACCCATCTTCAGCTTTCAAAGGGTTTCAGCTTTCAAAGCACACGGTCCCAGGCTTCAACTGGGACCGTGTGCTTTGGTTAGATGAGACCAAGATTGAGCTTTTTGAAACCAAACACTCTAAGTGGGTTTGGCGTGCCACGAAAGATGCACATGCTGAAAAGCACCTCATACCCACTGTGAAGTATGGGGGTGCGTCAGTGATGCTGTGGGGCTGTTTCGCTTCCAAAGGTCCTGGGAACCTTGTTAGGGTGCATGGCATCACAAATGCTTTGAAATACCAGGACATTTTAAATCAAAATCTGTTGCCCTCTGCCCGAAAGCTGAAGATGGGTCGTCACTAGGTCTTTCACCAAGACAATGACCCTAAACATATGGCCAAATCTACACAGAAATGGTTTACCAGCCACAAAATCAAGCTCCTCCCATGGCTATCTCAGTCCCCAGACCTTGTTTTGTTGGCAAAAGGGGGTTGTACAAAGTATTAACACCAGGGGTGCTAATAATTGTGACACACATTATTTGATGTCAAATAATTTTTTCTCTATGTGGGGTTTTTTTCCCCACTGAATGAATGCACTTGTATTGAAGGTTGGATTTTTCCCTTTTTTTTCATTAAGGTCCCATATTATTTGAATTAAAAAAAAAAAAAAATAGAAGCTAAAAAAAACACATCTTAACCAGGGGTGCCAATAATTATGAGGGCACTGTATTTACACAGTGTGCAAATGTGCTTGTCTTTTGACAAATTATAAAATGCCTAATTTTCATACAGTGTGAATTCATTTACCGTGAACACTATGTAAAAAATCATCCGTACTTTTGCTTAATATAATCTAGGGCTGCAGCTATCGAATATTTTAGTAGTCGATTATTCGATGGACTAGTTAGTTCGAATAATCGAGTAATCGGATAAGGAACTTAAAATGTTAAAATACCTGAGCTGAGCCTCAAACGGTATAACGTTATTTTTAAAAAATGAGGATCTATGTAAAACGAAAGAACAATTGGCTAACTTACATAGAGAAAGTCCGCTAGCTTAAATGCTACAAAATACTAAAGTTTTTTTTTTTACATTCCTCTAAACAAAGGGTTCAGAAACATTCACACAAAAACCGGATAAATATACCTATAAACTAAATTATGAATGCATTAAAAATCATTAGCTCAAACAAAAACTTACGTTGGTCTTAGCAGGGGGCAGTTGGATTCAGCCATGTGAAAAGAGGCAGACCAGAGGGCAGTGTATCCACCCTAATCAATAAAACTAAATGCAAACACTTTCAAATAAACCATTACAACGCCACTTTAATTAAACGAATACTCGAGGCAATAAAATTTAACTCGAATATTTTTTTCTAATCGAATACTCGAGTTAATCGATTAATCGTTGCAGCACTAATATAATCAATACAAATCCCTGTACTCTCAGTGGATGACTTCCGCAGTGTATCACTGAAACTGCTGCAGAGTCATTTTAAGAAACCCTTGGACGATCACGCCATCAGTCGAGTGGAGTTCCTGCCGGTTCATTGGCATACGGCGTTACATGGAGATGCAACAGGGGTGGACAGGTTAGTGGACCTTACATGTTTGCAAAATTATTCTACAACTTAAATGTACTCTTCTTCACAGGAGAATAAAGAAAATCACTTTGCCCAGCACTGGACGACTACGACACTTTACGAATGAGACCTTGTTAGATGTGCTATTTTACAATAGTCCGACCTACTGCCAAACCATCATGGACACAGTTGCCTCGGAGATTAACCGACTTTATGCCCTTTTCATGAAGAGAAATCCTGATTATAAAGGGACGATGTCCGTTGCTGGGCACAGCTTGGGTAATGTACTACCCCCCCCCCTTTTCTCCCCTACACTGGAAAAAAAAAAAAGAAAAGAGGAAACCAATTTCACTTGCATTTGCATATTTTTGCCAAAAACAAAATTTTAAGTTAGCAGAACTTTTGGTAAGTAAGCAGAGCTTAAAAATTTAAGTTAGCAGATCTTATGGATAGTAAACGGTGTTCACTGGAAGAGTTAGGAATACTCAAAATAACAAGTTACTTACTAAAAACTTGGAAAAATTTGAGTTCTGCTTACTTTAACCTTAAATTGCCGCAACATTCATTTTTTACAGTGTGTCTTTTGTTAATAAAAGCTTATTGCTGCCAGACACGTTTGTTTTCTTGGCAGGAAGCACATTTCTGCCAGTGGGGAAAAAAAACCACCTCAAAAATTTAGTTTAACCAAGTGGAAAACCCATTTTTGGCAGCGATTTTTTTGTTTTGTTTTGTTTTTTTAACTTCAAAAATATATCTACCGGTAGTTTTTTTCTACCAGACAAGAAGTCCGCAACAGTGATTTTTATTAAAAACGCAAAAAAAAAAAAAACAAAAAAAGAAATAAAGCAGGCAGAAAGTCAATTTCTGCAAGTGATTTTTTTTTTTTTTAAATAAAAAAAGTATGCACTTTTCAAAATTTTAACTAGGAAGGGAAGCGGTTTCCATCAATGATTTTTAAATTTATTTTCCATGTCAAATCCTTTTTTAGTCAAAGGTGCAAATGGATATAAAGGAATTAAATGCCTAAAAATAATTCACCACTACGGCGATATATTGTTCAGCACGTCTGCCTCACAGTTCTAACCTTTGGATCTCAACTCTGGCATGTTTTCCTCTGCTAATAGGTCAATTAGATGGATTTACACAAGTGCTCATAATGTCTTAGCTTGTCGCCAAATACATTTCCACTAGGGTTGTCCCGATCCAGGTTTATGCACTTCCGATCCGATACCGATATTGTTTTGCACTTCCGACCCGATACCGATACTGGCCGATACCGATACCGGCCTATCTGAGCATGTGGTAAAGTTTAAAGTTATTTAGCCTCCTTACGTAGTTGTCAGACTCATGTTGAAAAAGGTTTTAGTACTCTTGATAACAACTAGCCAGCTGAATTAGATGAGTTTGAATAACACACAATGGTTGGTAACAAGAAACTGACCTGTTTATTCAGTGACAAACACAAAACATTATAAATAACAAACAGAAATGGCATAGTCAGTCATTAAAACGTGCAAATAATATTGTAAACTGTCTTAAAAAAGCAAAACACACAAACAACCTCAGTGGAAAATCCCACAAACCCCCCAAGCTATCAGATGCTTTTAATGTTTCGTGCATTAGTTACAAAAATTGTATAAAAAGCCTCTCAGGTTTAAATAAACGACTATTTCAGTATCAAGTTAACATTTTAAAACAGTAAATAAAATACTCAAGTCCCCATTCTGTATCAGCAGCTTTAAACTACATCCAATTCATTTAATTTTGTGAATCAACTGTTAAAGTTGTTAAAATTGCTCCCGTTATTCCATAATTTCCCTTCTGTCTACTTTCGACATGTGAAAGTTTTAAAACTGTTTTGAAGATAGATTGAAGTCATGATTTTGCCGATTTAGGAGTATTTTAGATAAAAAGTTAATTAGGTTCGCTTGGAAGGTTCACAACAGCCTATTAAGGAAGTCTCCTGCTTTAAGATGGCGGCTGTTGCTAACGCCGTCGAGTCTGTCATTTTGCATCTAGTTCTATATACATATGATATCTATTATCCACAGTAAAACGATGTTGACGTAGTTTGTAGCGGCTGTCAGCAGCAGTCAGGTATTCTTGTGTTTTTTATCCAGCGGCACGAGTTGAGCTAAAGCCGTGAGTTGAGCATTGGCATTACCCGGGTCTACGACAAGCATTATGTTTACTCTCGGGACACAATGCAGTCCGTTTCTCATTGCGTCCCGAAGACCGGGCTGTGTATTAGTTCCGCTTTACTTGACATATTTCAATAATCAGAATTTGGATGTTTGTGAATCGTTCTCGAATCGCTCAAGGATGTAATGACGGCTGGGCATGTTGTACCGTGGTTCTAAGTGTTGGATGGTGCGTCTTTACTCACGAGAGATAATGGCTCGTCATCCAGAATGAATTCTTCGGCAATGACTCTTGTTATTCCCTGGGCTTTGGGACTGTCGAGTGCTAGTTTGTCACGGATAGCAAAAGTTTCTGCCAGTGTTAGTTGCGTAGGACCTTTCTTTTTGTCTTCGGCTTTCTTAACATACTCCTTATATTCTTTGTGGTAGTATTTCGCTAAATGCTTGATTAGGTTGGTTGAATTAAAACTTCTTACAGCTTTACCACCACGCTTGACTTTATTGTGGCATATGTTGCACTCTGCCTCTTCGTCTTTGTCGTCCTTTAAGGTGAAATGATCCCACACAGCTGACATTTTTACCGATAAAGTCTCTCGGTAAACTGGGAGACGGTAATGTAAATGTAGTGTGTTGAAGGTCTGCCGTAAAATGCGGACCGGATTTTAGGGAAACCGAAGCAAAAACTGGAATGGATTATGTAAATCGGTGCGCTGGAAAACCCAGACTGGACTTTAAAAAAAAAAACTGGATCGGAAGTCTGGATCGGAATTTTTCCGTGTTGGCCGATCCGATACCGATGCGCATTTTTTTGCCCATATCGGCGTCCGATCCGATCCAAATATCAGATCGGGACATCTCTAATTTCCACTTTATTTTCTTGTTTCCTCATGCTTTTTGTCATTGCAGGGTCACTTATCCTTTTTGACCTGCTTTCAAATCAAAAGACTGACACGACCCCTACTGCGTTGCCCACCACTAACGAAGAGGCCAAACAGGTTACAAGCAGTTTTATTTTTTGTACTTTAACATAGTGACATGGATATGGTTGTTTCGAGAGCAGTAAACAATTAAGCTTCAAAGTCATTGTTATGATTTGCCTCTGAAATGAAGGTGGCAGCCCCTGACTCACAGGCAGTCATCCCTCCAGCTGTGGAGGAAGAGCCCAAAGAAGAGGAATTGGAAGACCTTTCTGCTGCGCTAGAACATCTTGGTCTGTCCGAGTACAAGAGCACCTTTGACGAGGAGAAGATTGACATTGAATCTTTGGTAAGTCAAAGTTGATATTAGTACAAACTCACATCATGCTAATTTGACTTGACTGGATCTGTGTGCCAATCTTTTAGCTCATGTGTACAATGGAGGATTTGAAGGAGATGGGAATTCCCCTTGGCCCCCGGAAAAAAATTGCCAAATATGTCAAAGAAAGAGTGGCTAAACAGGCAAGTTTGTCAGAGAATTAGCATTTCCATTTGTGGAAAACATCTACATCGCTTTTATGACAAATTAATAAATTCGGTCCAGAAATGAACATCAATACAGTGGGGAGAACAAGTATTTGATACACTGCCGATTTTGCTGGTTTTCCCACTTGCAAGCCATGTAGAGGGCTGTAATTTGTATCATAAGTTCTCTTCAACTGTGAGGGACGGAATCTAATACAAAAATCCAGAAAATCACATTGTATAATTTTTAAATAATAAATTTGTATTTAACTGCATGAAATAAGTATTTGATACATTACCAACTAGTAAATATTTCGGCTCTTAGTTCTTTTTTAAGAACCCCTCCTGTTCTCCACTCATTACCGGAAGTAACTGCACCTGTTTGAACTTGTTACCTGTATAAAAGACACCTGTTCACATGCTAAAACAAACAAACTCCAACCTCTCCACAATGGCTGTGTAAGGACATCAGGGATAAAATAATAGACCTGCACAAGGCTGGGGTGGGCTACAGAAAAAATAAGCAAGCAGCTTAGTGAGAAGGTAACAACTGTTGGAGCGATTATTAGAAAATGGAAGAAGTTCAAGTTGATGGTCAATCTGCCTCGTTCTGGGGCTCCATGCAAGATCTCACCTCGTGGGGCATCACTGATCATGAGGAAGGTGAGGGATCAGCCCAGAACTACACGGCAGGACCTGGTCATTGACCTGAAGAGAGCTGGAACCAAAGGCTCGAAGAAAACCATCAGAAAGACATTACGCAGTCATGGATTAAAATCCTACAGCGCACGCAAGGTCCCGCTGCTGAAGCCAGTGCATGTCCAGACATGTCTGAAGTTTGCCACTGACCATCTGGATGATCCAGAGGAGCAATGGGAAAAGATCATGTGGTCGGATGAGACCAAAATTGAACTTTTTGGTCTAAACTCAGCTCGTCGTGTTTGGAGGAAAAAGAAGGATGAGTACAACCCCAAGAACACCATCCCACCCGTGAAACATGGAGGAGGAAACATCATTTCTTGGGGCTGCTTCTCTGCCAAGGGTACAGGACGACTGCACCATATTGAGGGGAGGATGGATGGGGCTATGTATCGCCAGATCTTGGCTGACAACCTCATTCCTTCAGTGAGAGCCCTGAAGATGGGTCATGGCTGGGTCTTCCAGCATGACAACGACCCAAAGCACACAGCCAAGGCAACTAAAGAGTGGCTCCGTAAGAAGCATCTTAAGGTCCTGGAGTGGCCTAGCCAGTCACCAGATCTGAACCCGATAGAAAATCTATGGAGGGAGCTGCAAGTCCGTGTTGCCCGGCAGCAGCCCCGGAACCTGAAGGCACTGGAGAAGATCTACATGGAGGAGTGGGCCAAAATCCCTGCTGCAGTGTGTGCAAACCTTGTCAAGAACTACAGGAAATGTTTGGTACCTGTCAAATGTTTCTATACCAAATATTAAGTTCGATTTTTGTGATGTATCAAATACTTATTTCATGCAATTAAATGCGAATTTATTATTTAAAAATCATACAACGTGATTTTCTGTTTTTTCGTATTAGATTCCGTCCCTCACAGTTGAAGAGAACTTATGATACAAATTACAGACCTCTACATGCTTTGCAGGTGGGAAAACCAGCAAATTCGGCAGTGTATCAAATACTTGTTCTCCCCACTGTATCTTTTCTGAAGGCGATCCACTGTTTGAAACAAAGTGATGACCGGCATAAGATCTGTTCTCTCCTCATATGTTGGTGTGCCCACTGCCTACACACCACACTACTAATAGATGTGTATTACTGCCTTGATTTTATACCCTGGAGTTTTGTTTTTAATATTCTGTTTACACGATGCACACAACAGAAGGCTGCTTTCACTTTCAAATCTTTTGAACTGTTGATAGTGACAACCAACCCTAAGATATATTTTTGTAAAAAGCTTAACAGCTAGTAAGCAACAGGCTTGCTAGAGAATGTAAATCAAAACTTTCACTTTTTCCTTATATTTTTTAATCGTAACAACACATAACTCAAAGTGGTGCCATACAGTACGTATGTATTGCTAAATTGCTATATGACTTTCTATCGCGGTTTTACCTTTCTTTTGTCATTTTCGCCGTAATAGACCTGTTCCTGCAGTGTACATTTTGGCCAGAAGATGGCGCCTAAATTGCCATGATTTGCTACATTGATTGTATTCTATGTGCCATCGTAGTACATGACAGGTAGCCTGCGGATTACGAACGAGTTCCATTTCTACGCTTGCATAACCCGAATTTCCGCACAAGTCGGAATTAACCCTTTAAGTAGCCTTCTATTGAAAAACTTGTATTTTATATCATATTAATAAAATAAAGTAAAAAAATAAGGTAGATATATATTTCTTCGCTCCCTTAACATTGATCACACCACCGTTACAACTGACATTTATTCATTTGTCACCGTCAAACTATGAACACACATTTAGAAAATACATCATGACAGAGCGTAATAATGCTATGAAGTAAATCAATAGAGACATATTTGCTTACAAAAACGTACCTCAATGATTGTACAATATTATCGAGGGAAATATGGTCCTAATCTTGGGCAATTCAACAAGGAAAACGGTAGCTTTTACATATATTATATACATAAATTAGATAATCACCCGTCTAGTGGTGAAAACGAACGCTGCTCAATAAACTAGAGGGCAATAGCGAGCTAACGGGGGGCATCACTGAGCTGCGCCGTTTACCCTTTCTCTGCCTTGTTGTAATGTTAACTGGCGTTCACCCGAGCTTCCCAACGTGAAAGCAACGCTCGAAACTTAACAGGAATTTAGCGCTGGCCAAAGCGCAACAAAGGAAATCAGACCGCACGTATAGTATAATGAAATGCTAGCTATGCACAGCAATTAGAAATCAAGCATTTAGATTTTATAAATGACAAAGTTAAATGACAAATAATATACTGTACTTACCATCAATGCTGAGAGATGGCGACAAGACACTGTTACACGGCTTAAAAAAAAAAAACCAACAACAAAAACTAAAGTCGTAAAGTCGAAATCACTTAAGTCGGGTACGTTGTAACCCAGGGACTATATGTATTACCAATCTGCCTCATGATATTAGCTAATTGTCTCTTCCTGCCAATTGTACTTGAGTAATGCAAGCAAGACGGTTAAAAATATAATCCACACAGACAACACGATTCGTTCCAATAGCAATGTTAATTAGACAATAAATTAATATCGTTTTAAATTTGAGCAAAAATATGTTTGCTACTCTGCCGCTTCTGTTTACACTGGATAGTTTGATGTTTCAGCACTACTTGATACATTTAACATTGTAAACCAGTTTAATGTCAATTCAAAATTAAAGTGAGTGGGGTAAAAGCAGCCATAATTGTATAATTCTTTTTAAAAATGTATTGTATCGTGGCATAAAATGGCCCATCATAGGAGTTTTATTTTTATATAGCACTGCAATTTTAAATGACCCAACTGCGTTCACCCCTACATAGACGGCTGCCCAAGAGAAGAAAGCTGAAGTCCAGGCGGTCAGTGAAGTTGTAGAGCCCGCCCAAGCTGTTGGGACCGCTCCTGAGAAAAATCTGCCCGCGGGTGTCTCCTCCATCCATGTTGATTACAACTATTTTGAAGTCGGCACTGGACAAGTATGTGTAGTCATGTAATTTCCTGCCGATTCTCCTTTTTGACAGGGTGTTGAAATGTGAATGTGCATACAGGTGTCTGTGGTCTACCACAATCTAGACTTCAATCCATTGAATTTCTTTGCGCTGGGATCTCCGATCGGCATGTTCTTGACCGTCAGGGGCCTGGAGAAGATTGAGGAGACCTATCAGCTGCCAACATGCAAAGGATTCTTCAATATTTACCATCCGGTAAGCCTAAATAAAGCAAAGTAGGGCTATGTGATTAACTCGTTATTTGCGATAGTGACGTCCTATCTATATGGACTGAGAGGGGATGACAGCGAATGATCGCTGTCGCTGTCAATGGCAAAGAATGAGTTAAAATTCAGATGAAATATTTTGGGGTTTTTTCTTTTCTAAAAAATGTAACAAAGATAACCCTAGTTAACATAAAATTACATTTTCTATTGTTAATTGATTCATGCAAAAAAAATTAAACCTGAGTAAATACAAATAAAGTCTTCTATTCCTGTCAATAAATTGTAAATTTATAGATTTTTTTAATTGATTTATCCATTCAAAAAATAAAATCTGTATCCACTTTTTCTTTCTGAAAAGCGGGGTATAGGCATGTGCCGATAACCGGTTTCAAGGTATACCATGGTATGAAAACGTCACGGTTTCAAAACCTTAAAGATTTTCCGTCATACCGTCCCTATGGCATCAGCTATTTTTTATGTACCATGATTGCAGGGAGAAATCCCTCACTTGCAGGTGTAAGGCTCAGCCCTCCCCCACTGGTTGTTGCTTAGTGTCAGTGAGTTAGCTGTGCTACACGATGGCTGAAGGGGGTGAAACTCCTGAAATTTTTTCCCCCCATGGAAGAAAACAAAATCGCTGGTATGGGAATACTTCAGCTACAGTTAGAAAAGTTAGAATGCCACGGCTTGGAGGAGGAGGGCCAACCGACATGTAAAACATGTTTGCGGAAGGTGGCTGCTGAGGAGGTAATACCTCCAATATGATTTCGCATTTATACAAAATTAAAGGTTATTAACGATTCCAACCAGCTACGAGAGTTAACTGTAGCGTGTATAGTGTGTCTAGTGGTCTTAAAACATGTGTTTATTTCTCTCTGGCAACTGTCTGTGTTGAGACAGAGAGTGTGTGTATAATGTAAACATGATACGAGTCTTACACATGTGCTTTTTATGGAAAATCAATTATTTTTGTTCTGATGATAATAATGTTAAGCTGTGGGTTTTCGCTCTCCTAAAAGACTGCATTTATTTTAATTAGAATATTTGTTAACTTTTAAATTTATTTTAACTTAACATTAAGCTTATGTTACAATTTGCTAGTATATTTTGAAAAATAAAAATCCTGTTCAATACAAAAGTGTTTTTTTTAAACCCACATATCTCAAAGTAACACATTTTACAACTAATTGCGATACCGTGATATTTTTGCCTAAGGTTATCATACCGTCAGAATCTCATAACGGCAAACAACAATTTTGTCCACATGTACGTGATGTAGCATCTGTCCACTTGGCTGATGCATTAGTCTTTCATCTATTTCAGTTGGACCCAGTGGCATACAGAATTGAGCCAATGATTATACCAGACTTGGAATTGAAGCCAGTTTTGATACCTCATCACAAAGGAAGGAAAAGGCTGCATCTTGGTGAGTACAAAAATGTCATTGTGTGGCTCTTTCAATAAAGTCTGTCATAATAGGTAGTGTTGCCATTTTTTGGTTCCGTATACTGGTTCCGACACCCGGCTGTGTGGTATCAGTATTCTGTACTCCTGTCGGAATACTAAAACTATTGTTACTGCGTACTCACGTGACTGTAAAGTAATTGCTATCATGGCTTGGTCAGACACTGCTTAATGGTTCTAAACGGAATTTTTAGTGTTTATTTAAAATACGTTTCTACTCCATGCAAAGTTGTTTTTGGCAGCCCTTTTAATTTTCGTCTTAGTCTTTTGGACGATAATATTTATTAGTCTTGGACATCTCAAAATGTGTTTATCTTCGTCGAGTTTTTGTTGACGAAAACTCAGGACTAATTTCGTCCAGTTTCAGTCCACGTTTACGAAAAATGTTTTCGTCTGTAAAAATAAAAACATTTACTCCAAAAATAGGTAGATAATAAATATATCTTTTTAACTATTCTGAATGAACATTGGCAGGCGAGCACATATTGTAGTGTCTTCCAAGGACAACGTCAACTTGGTGATAGTACTGTGCCCTCCATAATTATTGGCACCCCTGGTTAAGATGTGTTTTTTAGCTTCTAATATATATATATTTTTTTATTCAAATAATATGGGAGCTTAATGGAAAAAAAGAGAAAAACCCAACCTTCAATACAAGTGCATTTATTCAGTGGGGAAAAAAATCCCACCTAAAAAAATAATTATTTGACATCAAATAATGCGTGTCACAATTATTAGCACCTCTGGTGTTAATACTTTGTACCTTTTGCCAACAAAACAGAACCTAATCTTCTCCTATATTGTTTCACAAGCTTGATATTATGTCTGGTGAACCATTTCTGTGTAGATTTGGCCATATGTTTAGGGTCATTGTCTTGCTGAAAGAGCCAGTGACGACCCATCTTCAGCTTTCGGGCAGAGGGCAACAGATTTTGATTTAAAATGTCCTGGTATTTCAAAGCATTCATGATGCCATGCACCCTAACAAGGTTCCCAGGGCCTTTGGAAGAGAAACAGCCCCACAGCATCACTGACCCACCCCCATACTTCACTTGTTGGCCCCCTGGAGGCCAACAAGTGTCATTGCATGTAATTCACTTTTCTATATATATATATATATATAGAAATTTTAAAGCAATAAAACTGCAACAAAAATGAATGAAATGAACAAAAACATATATTTTTATAATGGGTCAAAATTATTTTTCGAACAGATCATGTGACTAGCACCTTAGACGGTAATTTGCTTTGCATATAATTATCATTTAAAAAAAAAAAAATAGGGGAGGGCAATTTTATTTTTCAAATGATTTTGTTCTATGATTGAAAATATTTTTTATACCCACGCAACTTTTTGAGGGATTGAATGATGAGACACAAATGTCCCACCCTTTATATGGCCCAAACACAAAAAGGATTGCTTCAATCAAAGAAAACTTTTCCAATGAAAAATAACGTGTTCAAATGCCAACTTTTCAATCTCAAATATTTTTTTGCATTCAGAAACTTTTTGTATGATTGAAGTTTTTCTTTTTTTGATTGAAGGGATTTTTCTTTTTAAACATATGTATTTTTAAGCAACTTATTTTTTGATTGAATAATAAAGACAAAAATGTCCTTGCCAAAATGTGGCCATATGCAAATTTGGCACAACTTCAATCCAAGGAAAAAAAAAAAGAAAAATAGCTTTCACATCTTTCGAGTTTTTTGAGTTTCAAATTTATTTTTACATTCAAACACTTTTTTTTTTTTCTATTGAAGCGATTTTTTTTGGGTTGAAAATATATATTTTGATTGAAACAGCTTGTTTTTTTTGATTGAATAATTAAGACACAAATCTACCTCCATATGGCGCCGCTCAGGGGATACAATTTTTGACGGTGGTAACTACATTGGCACGACACTGACGGGCGTACCATATTCAATGGATGACCATCTTGGCGAAAAGTATTGCTTAAGCAGCCTGATTTAGAATTCCCCTCAAGAATGATGGGAAACAAAAAAACGCTCATTGTCAACTTATTATTATAAATATTCTTGTAAGTTAATTTTATTGCTGACACTGCGTTTCGGGGTCATCAACATGTTTGTGCCATCCCCCCCCCCACCCCCCACCCAAAAGTCAAACTCAGCCTATGACACAGAGCCCTGACATTTGAACTGAGACTGCTCTAAAAAGCTTTCTTCCTTCCCTTCAATAGCGAGTGTTCAGGTTGAACATTCTGGGCGAACCTGCGTACGTCTATGCGTGTCTCTGTGGCTGCAGTGCTGTTTCACTGAGCCTTCACCTAGTCTCCGCTTGGCAAAAAAACGTTTCCAACCCACTTCAGACTTGTTTCTAACAGTAAAAAAAAAAATAATAATCACATTGCTGTTTATACGTTTCTGGTGCTGATCTGATTTGCTGCAGTTACACATTGGCAGTCGCGAGTTAAAAAGTGACAAACTCCATATAGACCCTACTAAGAGTGTGACAATATCTCGATACAGCGATATATCGCGATATTTTGCAACCCGATTGGTTATCGATATGCTCCCGCCAAGAATCGATACTTTTATTTAACATATTGGCCATACAATGGAGTATGGATGCTGTAAACTGCTCAATGTTTGTTGAGCAATCCCTTGGCGGTCCACTAGGGGCGCTCGGGAGTGGCGGTGAGGGTAAAGTGCGCATAAGTTGTCTAGAGAAGAAGCTCCAAGTGGGTTGAAAAAATAAAAAAGCTCCGTGAGAACGGTGGAGGAAAAAATGAGAAAAATATTGCTACAAATCACACATGGGGACACACTTTAGATTTTACACCAACAAGAAAGGAAGTAAGGTGAACAAGGACTTTGCTGTATGCAAAAATTGTCTAAGAAAAATAAGTTTCACTGGGAGCTGGTGACGTAGTGGACACTGGAGTTTGTGAGCTTTGCTTTCATCACTTGAGGTAAGAAAGTTTTGCAATGTAATTGACTTTTTAATTTACATGTATTATTTTGATGACATTTGGTGTTGAATGATATAAAATAAACCAGGACCCTAAACTGGATGAAAATGAATATCGAACAAGCCCGCATGAATTTACCGATTTATTTGAGAACCAATTTCCATCTAGTTTACTACACAAACTGTTATTACTGTCATTTTGATACAATAAGCTATAAAAATGGTTTGAATAGGTTCCAAGATATATAAAGTGATGTGCATGATAATTAATGTAGCCTACATATTAAAAATAGGTAATTATTGATGTAGCCTACATATTAAAAATAGGTAATTATTGATTTTTTAATTTCTATACATTCAATTCATATTTTTTTTTAATTCAATACTTCCAACACACACAAAAAATCAGGATTTCAACTCAAACGCTATGAAGTAGCTAATATTTTTTGTTTTATTTTGTTTGTTTTTAAGGTGAGGAAGACTGTGACTGAGCAAGTCTGACATCTTAAATGCTGAAGCAGATAGCGGAAGTGCTCAAACCAAGCAACAAAGTTCATATACGAAAAAAACACCCACCAATTTTATCATTGCCCCACTCCAAGCTCAACTGCTGACACCTACGGCACTTTTTATTTATTTATTTTTTAAAGATTTAAAACTTTAAAGAAATTAAGGGTGCCATTCATCATGATCTCTCCAAGCAATATCAGTGGTCGTGGTTGGTTTCCTCTATATGTGCAGGGGCACAATTTGCAGTAGATTTATATTTTACAGCAATGTTGCACAGAAAAGGTGTCACTGTTTAATAAATGACTTAAACAGTATTTTTTCTATTTTCAAATATCTTTTCTTTTTTTCGTTTCAACAGTTGTATCGAAGAATTTCATGTATCCAATTTCTGACCAATATATCGATAATCGCTATATCGTGATATAATCGTTATCGTGAGCCTTGTATCGCGAATCGTATCGTATCGTGAGGTGTCCTGAGGTTCCCACTCCTAGACCCTACTCACATGACGTCACAACCACGCATCCGCGCCATATTGTCCGTCAACTCGTCGTGTTGACGCATTACCGCTACGTAAATTCCTCCTATTTTGACGTGTTTTTCTGCTCGTTAACATTAATAATCAAAATAGTGAAGGCGTGTGTGGCGGTTGGTTGCAATAACAGAGAAGATAGACGGAGAGACTTGAAGTTCTACCGTATTCCGAGAGACCCGGAGAGGAGAGCGAGATGGACTGCTGCAATTCGACGGGAAAACTGGGCTCTAAACGATTACCACGGATTATGTAGTAGTCATTTTATATCTGGTAAGATGCATTTAATATATATTTAGAGGGTTTTGGGCTGACAACCACAATTAAGATCATTGCGAGGCTAATCGCCGACAACATACAGTTTCAAATTCAAGATGCTTATTTCTTCCACCACCATTACATTTTGAATAATATTTAGCTGGTACCAAGTGAAAGAAGCTGGCCTCGTCTACGGATCATCAGTTAAACAGGTGTGTCCAAACCTTTTGCATAGGGGGCCAGATTTGGTGTGGTAAAAATGCGGGGGGCTACCTTGGCTGATTTACATAGAACAATATATTTAAACAAATTTTATCAAGCCCTTCTGTGTGTCACATTTGCTTTATTATTATTTTTTATTCATAATTTCAACAGTCTCGTCTTTGTTGCGTTCTCGTTCGACACTCGGGCTCTTGCGAAATACTGCTGCTGTGAAATTAAACAAGCTTCAAGTTGCTATAATTTCTCGCTGCGTATCTTCCCTGTAATGTTGTCGTACATGTCAGCGTGTCTTGTTCGGTAATATCATTATCACGTCACATCGAACTCTTTCAAAACAGCGACTGTCTCTTTCCAAATGAGGCAGACACAGTTGTTGCGTGTTTTATTGAAGAAATAGTCCAATATCCACCTATCCTTGAAGCGTTGGCCATCGCAGTCAACTTTTTTTTTTTTTTGATTGTCGCCATTTTAGAAAATTGGAAGTAAAGGGTCACACGGGGTAATGTTGCTCTTAAAGTTTTTCAAAGTTTCGTGAGAATAGGCTGAGTTTCTGTGGACAAGATAGTTGTAGATATCAGGGTAGCAGATGTCAGGCAGAGACGGCGAAGACAGCGGGTCGAAAAATATCGATTTAGGCATCAAATATGGATCTGGCGAATGGATAGACTGAAGCTTTTCCACATAACGCCTTTCATGCAACGCATCCAATGAGTGTACAGCGTCTGAAAGCACCGGGCTTCCATGAATTGCACTATAAATTGCACGACAAATTGAAACCATTGAGAATACGGATAAACAATGACGGACAATATGGCGGCCGGATACAGCGACACGTCATTCTGTGACGTTGGTGAGTAGGGTCTATAGCACCTTTAACTTATTGCCTGCCATTGATGGCGCTAGACATCCAATACATTTGAAGTGAGAGGTTTGGCAGAGAATGAACATTCCTTCATTCGCCGCCACCTTCCTACTTCAAATGGGTTGGACGTCCACTAGTGATAACTGAATTGGTGGGATGGTGAATCTTGGCAAGAAGAACAAATTTTATTTTCTACCATTGACAGCGCTAGAACTTTGGTTCTTATTTTGCCAGCCCTCCCACTTGAAATACATGGGACGTCAACGAGAGAAATCCACACAGCCGAAAGATGATTGGATGCCTTTTTTTTGGCTGACAGCTGTGTTTGGTTGGTCGACCAGTGGTTGGAAATTAAATCTCGAAAAGTACATAATTTCTTAGCTACTCCCCGACGATGTCATTTTAGTGCCCCATTGGTTCTGATACCGATACTGGTATCGGTGCAACACTAATAGTAACATGTTGTCGCTGTGACTAGCCCTTATTTAATGATTTTTTTTTTCTTCCAGAACTGAAGGAGAGTCTCTCCAGGATGGGCTCAGATCTGAAGCATGGTTTCATCAGCTCGTTGAAGAGTGCGTGGCAGACGCTGAACGACTTTGCACGCGCCCACACCTCGTCCGCTCAACTTCAGGCTGAGTTGGCTATGGTAGCCAATCAAATTGAAGAGCAGGAGAAAAGAGCGCAAGATCGTGAGCCTCTCTTGTACTAATACCAATCGGATCTGCTCTTTTGGTCGTGTTCATGTTCCACTTTTAGTTTCAGAACAAAAAAGCTCTGAGATCCCTGAACCCCCAAAAGAAGAGGAGCCTCAGGTTCATATCGGGATGCTGAATGGAGGGAATCGGATCGATTTCGTCCTTCAGGAGAAGCCCATCGAGAGTTTTAATGAGTACCTGTTTGCCCTTCAGAGCCATGTCTGCTACTGGTATCAGTCTTTTATTATTATTATTTTTTATATATGTCAATAGGAAGCTTGGCGGTGAATTGTTAACCGTTTATAGTACTGTCATTGGCTTCCGTTGACTGCTCTAGACGTCCAATCCATGTTGACTGTTCAGGGTCAATAAAGGATTGGATGTCAAGTGCCGTCAATGGCACTCAAACATAAGCATTCACAGCCAGTCCTGGCATCAATTGGACGTCTATCGCTGTAAATGGCAAGCAATGAGTTTACCCTTTATAGGTCACTAATTTAAAGCAACTAGTAACCTTTATAAAATATTTTCATAACATTTGTGATGATATGTCGACTGACAACTATCAAAATGACACCTCTTTTATATCTTGAGAGGGTCTGTATCGCTTTCCCAGCACTAATTAACTTTGAGGAGGGTGGCGGGAACACTGCCACACACAAAAAACCTATAAATGTGCTGACTTCTTTACGGCATACGTCACTTACCCTTTCCCCATTCGTTATAAAGACGGAAGTCGATGCGAACGCTTTGGCGCGAAATCTGCAAAGATGGCAGAGCAACAAAAGAGACAAAAGGTTTTGTCCGAGGAGACAAAAAAAGGGAGGCTACCAGGATAAAAGGACACCTAAGAATTAGCGGTGCAACGGTTTGCGGTTCAAAGCCGAACCGTTCAGTTCGCCCTGCACTGTTCAATACGCCTTTATGAACCGCACCTTTTCGGTTTTGTAATTAATGTATTCCGAACGCTTACGGAATGAATTGAGCGAGCTCTGTGTGCCTGTGTGTGACGTGAAGCACCGCTGTGGAGAAATTCCCGCCCCGCAAGTAAATGTCGGATCGCTGTCAAGCACCTGTGTAATAGAAGCCGAGTAACGCCCTCTCTCGCTTACGAGCGAAGTGAAAGTGAAACAAGAAAGAAAACAAATAGCTATGGCGAGCGGAGGAGTGGAGAGACCAAATTTTGAGGAAGCACCGGCTTCTTTCAAATCTGCGGTGTGGCAACATTTTAGTTTCCCCGTGGATTACAATGCGGAGGGAGCAAAAATATTGAAGAAAAAAAATACAAGCATTGCTCAGCGCTTGTTCCCCATGCTAATGGTAACACTTTTATAACATGACTCCGGCATCTCAGCCAGCATCACCAACAGATATCACTTTCTCAGGGTAGGACAACCCCGAAGATGAGACCAGTGAAAACACACGGCGGGCTTCGTTAATTTACTTGCAACACTTGACCCGCGTTACATTGTTCCCTCGCGGACATATTTCTCCAACAACATAATCCCCAACATTTATGAAATGGCACGCAAAGCCATCGAAGATGATTTCGCTTAAGCACGTAGTTTCGCCCTGACCACTGATAGTTGGATGTTGGACGTCCCGTGCTACAGAGTGCTATTACCTAACTGTGAGGATCCACCATAATTCATACCTGTCAAATTGTACGGTCTCGTCGTAATTTGTACAAGTGAGCACTCATTTTTGAATGTGTACGCCGTACACTACGTTCAAAATCTGCACGTTTTTCGTGCATTACGTTTTTTTTGTTTTTTTTTTTCATCCGTTGGGATTTGGTCACCGTTTCTGCAACGAGACAATGCGTTGCTTGAATGACGCGAGAAAAGTCAGAGACTCGGAGAGGGAAGAGTGTATGTTGAGACGCTGTAGCAAACACGATGCTAGGCTAGATGGCTCCAATATTACCTGACTTAGCCGACAACATACAATCTATGCCTAGATGTCACATGCATATAGGACTACATACGAAATGACAGACTCGGTAGCGTTAGTAAACAGCCGCCATTTTAGAGCAGTAAACTTCTCAGAAAGGCTCTGTTGTAGTAAACCTTACGAGTGAACCTAAGCAACTTTTTATCTAAAATACTCCTAAATCGGCAAAATCTTGACTTGAGTCTATCTTTAAAGGATGAAACAGTTTTTAAAATGTTCACATGTCGAAAGTAGACAGAAGGGAACTAATGCAAAAACGGGAGCAATTTTATCAACTTTAACAGTTGATTCACAACATTAAATGACCTCCAAACATAGCAAAGGTTACTTTGGGTTTTTTTTTTTTTTTTTTTTTTTTTTTTTTTTTAATGAATGAAGAAAAAAAAACATGAAAGGTATCACCAGTTACTTTGCCAAGTAACTTTTTTACTACTGTGTGTGTATTTCAGTAGTCAGTCACTACACTAGCTAAAGAGCTAAGAGGCATTTTAACAGTTGAAAATGTTTACATTTTAATTGTTTATTTCATTTTTTTAAAAAAGCAAAATAAAGGCAGGGCGGCATGGTGGCTGAGTGGTTAGCACGTCTGCCTCACAGTTCTGAGATCAAGGGTTCAATCCCGGGCTTCGGCCTTCCTGTGTGGAGTTTGCATGTTCTCCCCGTGCCTGCGTGGGTTTCCTCCGGGAACTCCGGTTTCCTCCCACATCCCAAAAACATGCATGGTAGGTTGATTGAACACTCTAAATTGTCCGTAGGTGTGAGTGTGTGCGTGAATGGTTGTATGTCTCCTTGTGCCCTGCGATTGGCTGGCAACCAGTTCAGGGTGTCCCCTGCCTACTGCCCGTAGTTAGCTGGGATAGGCTCCAGCACCTCCGCGACCCTCGTGAGGAAAAGCGGCATGGAAAATGAATGAATTAATGAAAATAAAGGCAGTTTAAAAAAAAAAAAAAAAAAGAAATACGCAAACCGAAACCGAACCGAAACCGTGATCCCAAAACCGAGGTTCAAACCGAACCGTGGGCTAACTGAACCGTTGCACCCCTACTAAGAATAAACAGGCCCGGCTTTCCCTCGCTGGCATAATCCCCCCCCCCACACACACTCACTGAACTCGTCAGCACTGACGAGTTTGGGTGAGGGTGGGGGCGGTAGGGGAATACGGTACAAAATCAAACATTTCTTATTTTCAACATTGTCATATGCTATTGTTTAGCCACAACTGGATTCATTACCTCGTTACTATTAACACTTCACACAGCAACTGGAAACATAAATGTCGTTCAATCCATCTGAAGACGACAGAGAGATCAGGATGCTTGGGTCCCCCAACGTGACAATGACCCGAAACACAGACAGGAAAACCAAGGAGTGGCTCCGCAGTGTTGTTAATAACGGCGTTACAATATAACGGCGTTACTAACGGCGTTATTTTTTTTCCAGTAATTAGTAATCTAATTAATTACTTTTCTCATCTTGGCAACGCCGTTACCGTTACTGAGGCGGGAAAGGCGTGCGTTACTATGCGTTACTAAGTTGGTTGAATAAAAAAAGTCTGAGAGAAACGGACTCACGGGGACGAGAGCAGAGCAGCAGTGGGGAAGACGCCGTTGCAACCGCGATGCTAGGTGGCTCCAATAATACCTGACTGTAGCCATAGCCGACAAACTACGCCCACATGACACGGTAGATATCATATTATAGAACTAGATGCATAAACTGACACAGCTGCATTGCCAACATGTTTTAAGGACTACATGCGTTAGTAAACAGCCGCCATCTTAAAGCAGACCTCTCAGGAAGGCCCTGATGTAGAGATCCTTCCTAGCGAACCTAAGTAACTTTTTTTTTTTTTTTTTTTGAATCTAAAATGCTTCTAAATCGGCAAAATCTTAACTTAAATCTATCTTTAAATGATGAAACAGTTTTAAAACTTACAAATGTTTAAAGTAGACAGAAGGGAACTAATGCAATAACGGGAGCAATTTTAACAACTTTAACGGTTGATTCAGAACTTTAAATGACTTTCACACATAGCAAAGGTTACTAGCTAGTTATCGCAATACCCTTGTGTCTAGTTAAGTGGAGGGTAAAGAATTGGGCTAGGGCCAATTGTCCCCCAAATCCTTTAAGCTTCACATTGTGTGACCTGTTTTTATTTTTTGTTTGTTTGTTTTTTGTTTTTGAGGAAAAAAAAATTATCACAAGTTACTTTGCCAAGTAACTAATTACTCTTACATTCAGGTAACTGAGTTACTAACACAATTACTTTTTGGGAGAAGTAATTTGTAACTGTAATTAATTACTATTTTAAAGTAAAATTAACAACACTGCATATACTGTATATAGATATAACTTGATGCAAAATGACAGACACGGCACTAGATGCGTTAGTAAACAGCCGCCATCTTAAAGCAGTAGACCTTTTATTACGTCTCTGTTGTAGAGAACCTTCCTAACGAACCTAAGTAACTTTTTATCTAAAATACTTCTAAATCGGCAAAATCTTGACTTGAATATATCATTAAATGATGAAATTGTTTTAAAACTTTCATTTGTCGAAAGTAGAGAGAAGGGAACTAATGCAATAATGGGAGCAATTTTAACAACTTTTAACAGTTGATTCAGGGTGAAGGGTAAATTAGTGTAAAGAATTGGGCTTGGGCCAATTGTACCAAAAACCTTCACAAAAAAACTTTTTTTTTTTTTTTTTTTTGAGGAAAAAAAAAAAAGTAATTATCACCAATTACTTTGCCAAGTAACTAATTACTCTTACATTCAGGTAATTGAGTTACTAACGCAATTACTTTCTGGGAGAAGTAATTTGTAACTATAATTAATTACTTTTTTTCAGTAAGATTAACAACACTGTGGCTCTGTAAGAAGCATAACAAGGTTCTGGCGTGGCCATACCTAAACCCAATAGAAAACCTTTGGAGGGAGCTCAAACTCAGTGTTTCTCAGCGACAGCCCAGAAACCTGACCAGACTGATGGGTGGGCCAAGATCCCTCCTGCAGTGTGCAAACCTGGTGAAAAACTACAGGAAACGTTTGACCTCTGTAATTACACACAAAAGCAACTGTACCAAATATTAACATACATTTTCTCAGGTGTTCAAATACTTATTTGCAGCAGTATCACACAAATAAGTAGTTAAATCTAGAAATCATGTATGATTATTTTTCTTTTTAGATTATCTCTCACACAGTGGACATGCACCTACGCCAGGGGTGGGCAAACCGGTCCTCGAGGGCCGCAGTGGGTCCTGGTCTTTGTTCCAACTGATTCAGCACAGACTGTTAAAACCAATGAGGTTTGAGCAGAAACAAGAAGCACCTGATTGCAATCAACTGATTGCATTTGTAAGACACCAGACTGGTGAAAGGCTAGCCTCATGATGGGTTGGAACTAAATCCCGCACCCACTGCGGCCCTTTGTGGAATAGTTTGCCCACCCCTGACCTACGCTGAAAATGCGGATGTAAAACGGTCTTGATTCTTGGTTAAAAAGCAACAAAAAAAACGTGCAGTTAGCATTTATTTTACATGAATATGTCGAAGTACGATGCTAGTCTGTTAGTCAGTGCGGCCGCCAAATGTAAACAGAGCTTTTCCGGTGAAAATTCTTGTGAATAAATGCTTCGATCCCTCTTTATAGATGTGGACGTAAAACAGTCTTGATTCTTGGTTAAAAGCCCCCCCCCCCCCCCCCCCCCCCCCAAAAAAAGCATTTATTTTACGTAAATAAACCGAAGAATGATGCTTGTCCGTAGCGGTTGATTTCTCTCATTGTTTTTTTTCCACATTTCAAAATGCATGCATGGCACAAAAAATATAACTACTTTGAATCCTCGAACAAATCACTCCTGAAACAATGCTTCTTGTATGCGGTACAGCTTTTGTACGTTTTCCAACCTAAATCCGGTGTTGGATCGCTGAATATGTTGACTAACTGCGAATAACTGAAGCAGACCGTAGGACGGCCCCCTACTTGAAAGTGTTTCGCAGTGGCTGACAGATGTGACATGTCAATACAATTATGAAGTCTGTTTCAGACCCCTACATGATTTCTAAGTGGAAGAACTTACAAAATTGCAGGGTGTAAAAATACTTATTTTCTTCAAGTATCACATTTTGGGTCATCTAGAATTCTATATGACCTAAAATGTGAATATTTTAACTAGGAGTGGGAACCTCTTGGTACCTTACGATACGATTTGCGATACAAAGCTCACGATAACGATGATCTGACAATATGGCGATACAACGATTATCGATACATTGGTGAGATCATTCTAGGATATTCTACAAACGACTAAAAAGCAGAAAAAACAAGCTTCTGCTGTGAATTGGAATAAGTTTATCACTAGTAGACGTCCAATCCATTTGAACTGGGAAGGTGGCAGCGAATGAACGAATGTTCATTCGCTGCCATCCCTCCCACTTCAAACGGATTGAACGTCTATGGCCAGTAGTGGCAGCCAATGAGGTAATTTTGGGCCATTAAGGTCATTTCCCTGTTGATTTTCAGTTACTTCCTGTTGATTTTGGGGTATTTTATGGGTCACTTCCTGTTTGAGTTACAGAACAGTAAGTGACCAGGGAATCACCCAAATGAATTGGTAGTGACTCAAACTCAACAGAAAATGTAAATGCCCTAAAATGAACAGCAAGTGACCTGTAAATGCCCTGAAAATCGGACAGAACGACTGTGAATGCTCTGGTTTCGAAAGAACGAACGTTCCCAGTGTAAATGGATTGGGCGTGGAGCACCATCAATGCAGTTTTAGAGTTAACAAATACGCCTTTCCCAGTGGCCAAAAAAACCGTGTCAACCCACTAACAATCAGCTTTTGGTGGCAGTGGGAAAGGTGCAGCGACCCGTGTCAATCAACCCGCCAAGCGACCCGCGTTAAAATCACCTCGGCTCTGATCGTCGTGCAATCTGAAAGCAAAACCCCGGGTCAACAGTCAACACCCTAATCTACGTGGTGACGTAGGCTCTTACGTGATGCGTCATAACAACGTGCCAGTCGCCTAGTTACGTCGATGCTAACAACAAAGCTAGTAGAAGAATTCACGTCACCTACGTTGCCTCAGCACAAGCAGAGTGTTGACCCTTTGCCGCATTTCAACCATTTTGAGGGCAGTAAAAAGCATGAAAACAGAGAACACAAACGGAAAGTAGGCTTCCATAATGCTCTGCATTGTTTACTTCCTTGAAATGAATGAATTCGGTCGCACTTGTCGACGTTGATCTTATCGTGGTAACGTCACGTAAGCTTACGCACGGCTGAGGAGGGGTGGGGGGTTAGACGGGTGAAAAAAAAAAAAAAGACGGCTTTTTTTTTGTCAATGGGAAACGTGCCAAATGCCAATTGCTAGTGGGTTGCATCGGCTTGGAAAAAACGCGCGTTGACCCAGTAGTTTCAGTGGGAAAGGGGCATAAGATACTATTATGGTGGATGATTTTGGTAGCAACTTGTTGGTTAATTCTTATTTTTTTAGACAGACAGCTTTTTAAAACGATATCTTGATTCTTGGCAGGAGCATATCGATAACCTTTTGGGATACAAAATATCACGATATATCACTAGATATTTTGTCACACCCCTAATTTTAACCATCAAAAATAGTCGCTTGCCATGTTAAGGGTTAACACGCCTAGAAACAAATTCAAATTTTGAAAAATGTGATGTTTCCTGGTCATTTTTAGGAATAATGACTATTAAATTTGTGTTTCTAGGCAATCTGAAGACACAGTTCTGCTTATCCTCAAGGAGATCTACAAAAGCATGGGGGTCCAACCAGAAAACATGGCTCATTAGCATAATGCAACCCCATCCTTAAAGACTTTTTCCCAATTTGGTTCATTTCATGCCATTTTTATTTTCTATCCTTTTGATTTACTGTACGCAGTTGTATAATACCATATTAAACTACTTTAATGACAATTGAACACGCAGTTTAAAAGACTTCACAAGTTTATTGTAACATAGTATAAATTATAGAGCTGGCCAAGAAAAGGTCTGTATACTTGGATCAGAAACAGATAAGAATCAAGTAGCAGCAATTATTCAACGGGCAAATTGACCAATAAACCATTTACTTGAAAATGGCCTTTGTGTTCACTTGTTTTTTTTCTCCCCAAGAAATACACTATTCTACCAAATATTTTCAGTAACATTCATGAAGATCACACATCAACGTGAGTGATTTTCAATTTCTGGCCTCTACTGCAAGAAAAGTGGAGGTGGTAAGAGATCAAAATAATCGATTCACATGAATAAAAGACAACATTTTGTAATATTATTTACAAGAGTACCATTCCAACATAGTCCAGCCCTGGAAATAAATAGTGCCAAGAAGCTTTGCCGACTAACACGTTTTGGAGAATTAAAAATACAGATTGGTACCATCTGACCTAATATTAGTTCTTCATGCTCACATTAGATCTTTGCACCTTCAGTCACATCAACATGCATCTTTATTAAGACAGTGACCGTCATAGGAAATTAAAAAAGGTCCCTTTTATTAAACAGCTAATAAATATTAACTGAACAATATGGCTCGACAAACTATATATATTTAAAAAAAAAAAAAAAATACAATTAAAACCCAATCATTAGCCCAATAATGCAAGAAGTGGAAGTTCACCTTGGTAGAAGAAATATCAAATGACCACAAATTGCTGAAATGTACTGATCATACCAGCAAGCAAAACTGTGGCTCGACTGATTGGTCCATTTTACAGCAGATAAATAGTTCGACTTTTGCGGGTCAAATGTATAAGAAATGCAGCAGGTTAAGCAGCAATTGGATCATCTGCTTTTCAGATTGCCACATAGTTCTTTGTACATTCATTTGTCTACAGCTGTGCATTGATAACATCAGCATCTCACAGGCTTTGCTCATTCCTCTCCTTTGTTCTGTGGCTTAAAGGCCTGTTTGCGCAGGTGAGCTTCGATTTCCTCCCGGAACACCAGCATCCCCAAATGGGGGTGCGAGGCCTCGTTCATTGCTTTTGACTGAATGCACATGCGATACTGTTCTGGAGTCAGCTCGTCCGCGCACTGTTTCTCGTGCCAAAGATGGAAAAGATCCCGCACCGGCGTCCGAATAACTACTAGGTCGCTCCGGAGATATTTCCTGTACAAGTGGACGTCTTCTACACCCCAGCCTTTCACATCAAGATCGAAACCCCCTAGAAGAGGAAAGAATTAGTAAATGTTTGGATGCCAAAGTATTAAAGATCTGTGCTTACCGATACTGAGGAAATCGGAGCGATACTGGCACGTCATTCCAAAGCCAAAATCTCTCCAAAAACCAGCATCCTTTTTGTGAACCTATTTCAAACGGATATTGATGACCCAATTGTAATTTAAATTAAGATTAAACTGTAATGGCTTACCAGTTGTAGCTCAACAGGTGGCGCTACCTCCGCATTTCCATAAACAATGGCCGGATTATACAGACTAAACACCACTGGATAGAAGACTTTCTTATCTATAGAGAAAAAAAAACACACACATATATATATATGGTGGAAAACACAGACAAGACTGCTCTTGCACCCCTCTTTAAAATAAACTGCTGTATTTTAAGACAAAATAACTTCTGTATAATATGTCTATATGCTGCCATTGCAGATTCATGGCGGATTAAGCCCCCGAACTATTTTCAACTTGTCCGGTTTACCCTGAAAACCCCCGTTTACAGACGTCGCGCAACCGCTTCTGTTTCAACCCAGCCATAAAACGAAGGTAATCAATTATATTTATTATTCAAAATGTCGTTTTTAGTTTAGAACCATTAATTTATGTCTCATATTTCGTTTAAGAAAAAAAAAAGACTTAATTATTCAGTCACATATTTTAAACTTAAAATTATGTCACAATGAAAAAAATGGCGTCTGTGAAAAAGTCACGGATATCTACCTCATAACCATCGCTTAATTGTATTTTTTTTTTGTTACTGTCACATTTTCCCCGATATGTTAAAGAATCGATCCAAACAAAGAAAAATTGGGGGAAAAAAAACGTTTAAAAGGGTAAATATATGAAAAACAAAATCTTGATCACTCCTTAATGTCTGCGATTTCTGCCTCGCGACCGTTGTTATATTACCATGTTTCACCCATAAAATCCCCAAAAAATCCAGCTGTGGCCGTTCACAACTGTGTCTTGATACTCAGTGATACATGCTGCATGGAGTTTTTGGATAAAAACAAAATAAGTATGCGATAATATCTCGTTAAAGTCATGGCGTCTGTAATTCTGCCCTCCAGTGCAAAATTTTTCTTCCCCCAGAAAATTGAGATTTTAAGGTTTCCAATGATGTATCACACATGCATATCGGTCAATTTTGAAAGTTGGCCAAATTATGGGTCTCAGAGCGGAACTTCCAAGTCACCTGAGTGTTTTCCGCCATATATATATGTATATATATATATATACAGTGCCTTGCAAAAGTATTCGGCCCCCTTGAACCTTGCAACCTTTTGCCACATTTCAGGCTTCAAACATAAAGATATAAAATTTTAATTTTTTGTCAAGAATCAACAACAAGTGGGACACAATCGTGAAGTGGAACAAAATTTATTGGATAATTTAAACTTTTTTAACAAATAAAAAACTGAAAAGTGGGGCGTGCAATATTATTCGGCCCCCTTGCGTTAATACTTTGTAGCGCCACCTTTTGCTCCAATTACAGCTGCAAGTCGCTTGGGGTATGTTTCTATCAGTTTTGCACATCGAGAGACTGACATTCTTGCCCATTCTTCCTTGCAAAACAGCTTGAGCTCAGTGAGGTTGGATGGAGAGTGTTTGTGAACAGCAGTCTTCAGCTCTTTCCACAGATTCTCGATTGGATTCAGGTCTGGACTTTGACTTGGCCATTCTAACACCTGGATACGTTTATTTTTGAACCATTCCATTGTAGATTTGGCTTTATGTTTCGGATCATTGTCCTGTTGGAAGATAAATCTCCGTCCCAGTATCAGGTCTTGTGCAGATACCAACAGGTTTTCTTCCAGAATGTTCCTGTATTTGGCTGCATCCATCTTCCCGTCAATTTTAACCATCTTCCCTGTCCCTGCTGAAGAAAAGCAGGCCCAAACCATGATGCTGCCACCACCATGTTTGACAGTGGGGATGGTGTGTTCAGGGTGATGAGCTGTGTTGCTTTTATGCCAAACATATCGTTTTGCATTGTGGCCAAAAAGTTCAATTTTGGTTTCATCTGACCAGAGAACCTTCTTCCACGTTTGGTGTGTCTCCCAGGTGGCTTGTGGCAAACTTTAAACGAGACTTTTTATGGATATCCTTGAGAAATGGCTTTCTTCTTGCCACTCTTCCATAAAGGCCAGATTTGTGCAGTGTACGACTGATTGTTGTCCTATGGACAGACTCTCCCACCTCAGCCGTAGATTTCTGCAGTTCATCCAGAGTGATCATGGGCCTCTTGGCTGCATCTCTGATCAGTTTTCTCCTTGTTTGAGAAGAAAGTTTGGAAGGACGGCCAGGTCTTGGTAGATTTGCAGTGGTCTGATGCTCCTTCCATTTCAACATGATGGCTTGCACAGTGCTCCTTGAGATGTTTAAAGCTTGGGAAATCTTTTTGTATCCAAATCCGGCTTTAAACTTCTCCACAACAGTATCTCGGACCTGCCTGGTGTGTTCCTTGGTTTTCATAATGCTCTCTGCACTTTAAACAGAACCCTGAGACTATCACAGAGCAGGTGCATTTATACGGAGACTTGATTACACACAGGTGGATTCTATTTATCATCATCGGTCATTTAGGACAACATTGGATCATTCAGAGATCCTCACTGAACTTCTGGAGTGAGTTTGCTGCACTGAAAGTAAAGGGGCCGAATAATATTGCACGCCCCACTTTTCAGTTTTTTATTTGTTAAAAAAGTTTAAATTTTAAAAATAATTTAAAAAAATTTTTTTTAAATAAATGTTCCACTTCACGATTGTGTCCCACTTGTTGATTCTTGACAAAAAAATTAAATTTCATATCTTTATGTTTGAAGCCTGAAATGTGGCGAAAGGTTGCAAGATTCAAGGGGGCCGAATACTTTTGCAAGGCACTGTATATATATATATATACATATATATATGGCGGAAAACACTCAGGTGACTTGGAAGTTCCGCTCTGAGACCCATAATTTGGCCAACTTTCAAAATTGACCGATATGCATGTGTGATACATCAAGTATCATCATCAAGTATTTGATACACTGCCAATGGGAAAACCCATTGGCAGTGTATCAAATACTTGTTCTCCCCACTGTATATGTAAAATATATGGCGGAAAACAGACAAGACTGAAAAAGCAGTTTCTGCTCTTGCACCCCTCTTTAAAATAAACTGCTGTATTTTAAGCCAAAAGAACTGCTGTGTATAATATGTCTATATGCTGCCATAGCAGATTCATGGCGCATTAAGCCCCCAAACTATTTTTAATTCGGCCATTTTACCCTGGAAACCCCTGTTTACAGACGTCGCGCCACCGCTTTTGTTTCAACGCAGCCATAAAAAGAAATAATTATATTTATTATTCAAAATGTCTGTCATTTTTAGCTTAGAATCATAAATCGATGTCTAAAATTTTGTTAAAAACAACAACAACAAAAAAACACAAAAAAATTATTCACTTGCATATTTTAAACTTGAAAACAAATGACGTCACAATAAAAAAAAATGGTGTCTGTAAATAAGTCACGGATATCTACCTCATAACTATCGCTCAATTGTACTTTTTTTTGTTACTGTTGCATTTTCCACCGGTATGTTAGATGATAAATAATCGATCCAAACAAAAAAAAAAAAAAAAAAAAAAAAAAAAAAAAAAAAAAACGTTTAAAAAGGCAAATATATGAAAAAGAAATGTCGGCCACTCCTTGATGTCTGCAATTTCTGCATTGTGACCCTTGTTATTTTACCATGTTTCACGCATAAAATCCCCCCAAAAACCGGCTAAGGCCATTCACAGCTGTGTCTTAAAATTTTAAATGCAAATTCAAAATTTTTCTTCCCCCAGAAAATTGAAATGTTAAGCTTTCCAATGATGTAACACACGTGCATGTAGGACAATTTTGAAATTTGGCCAAATTGGGACTTTAAGTCACCTGAGTGTTTTCCGCCATATATACATATTTACATACACAGTATACGTACACACACACAGTATCTTATAATTAAATACTAGTGCTGCAAGAAATAATCGATTGACTCGAGTAATTCGATTAGAAAACAGCTTCAAATCAAATTCTGCTGCTTCAATGTTTCGTGTAATTAGAGTGGCCTAGTAATGGTTTGTTTTGAAAGTGTTTGCATTTAGTGTTATTGATTTGGGTGGATACACTGCCTTCTAGTGGCAACAGTGAATAGGACATATCCCACTTCACATGGCTGAATCCAGCTGCTCCCTGTTAAGCCTAACATAAGGTTGTACATTTTTGTATTTTACAGGTATATTTAGTAGTTGTTTTTGTTTTTGGTAAGAATATGTGTTTGAATGATTTGTTAAGAATATTGCGAAGAAAAAAAAAAACTTAAGCATTTTGTAGCATTTAAGCTAGTGGGAGGGTGGCAGCGAATGAACACTGGATTCAAAGGGATTGGACGTCTATTATTTAACAAACTGATTGAAATGTTCTACAAATGACAAGAAGTCAAAACATACTCGGAGACGCATGGAGCCGGCAAGTATTGAGGAAGTCCAAGGTGAAATGGATGTCGACGTCGCAGAAAAACATCAGCACATCGCCTTTGTTCCAAGCGTGCGCGCCAATATCCAATCCCCGACCTCGGGAAAACTCCTCATCCACTGGGATTAGAGTGTAGTTTGAGAAATTCTCCTCCCTGACAAAAAATAAAAGTAATGGATGTTACATATATCTGGGGTGTCAACCTCATCTTGTCGTAGTTTTGAGTTTCTTCACAAGTCCAATATGACTAAGGCTGCCACTATTAATTGACAACTAATCAATTGTCAAACGAATCGACAAATATGTTGACAGTCGATCGCTTGAGACGTTGAATCTTTTTTGGAGCCTCTTAATAGCACATTTTTTTCCTACTTGTTTTTCATTTTTTTCTTTATTATAAGAAAACAAAAGGGAAAACAATATTTTCCTTTTTTTTTTAACAATTGCTTTGAAAAAATAAATAGTACCGGTAAATATTGGATTTTATTCATTATTTTTGAAAATGTATTTACTAGGGTTGTTCCGATCATGTTTTTTTGCTCCCGATCCGATCCCGATCGTTTTAGTTTGAATATCTGCCGATCCCGATATTTCCCGATCCGATTGCTTTTTTTTTTTTTTTTTTTGTGCTCTCGATTCAATTCCAATCATTCCCGATAATTTTTCCCGATCATATACATTTTGGCAATGCATTAAAAAAAAAAGAATAAAACTCGGACAAATATATACATGCAACATACAGTACATAAGTACTGTATTTGTTTTTTATGACAATAAATTTTCAAGATGGCATTTACATTATTAACATTCTTTCTGTGAGAGGGATCCACGGATAGAAAGACTTGTAATTCCTAAAGGATAAATGTGACTTTGTATATTGTGACTAAATATTGCCATCTAGTGTATTTGTTGAGCTTTTAGTAAATGATACTGTAGCCATTTAACTTCTGCCCAAATGCATGATGGGAAGTGCAACCTTGACTGTGCGTCGTGGTACCAATTGATATATTTTCTCTGCGTTGGGAAATAACAGTGTTAAGAAAAAGATCAACTACTACCTTTCTTCCCCACATCGCTTCCCACGATTATTCTAATCGTTGGGAGAGGGATTGTAAGGCTTTAGCCATTTAAAACAAAGGCTCCAAAGGCTGCCAAAATTCATTCTACTCATTTTACGCTGCCTTTTAGCTCTATATACTGTATGGGTAAGATGGCGCCATTATAGACTGAACGCGACAATGCGTGAGTGGGTCGTGCAGCGCATGCATTAAATATTGTAACGTGATAAATGTAAAAAATATTAGTTCTCACCCCTACCTTAAGCTTAAACTAAAGACTCTGGAAGAGTGTAACACATTATGTCTGTGACGTTAAATACAATTCGAAAACGATTTAATTAAAAATATATATATATATATATTAAAAAAAGGAATGTCCGATATTTTTTTGCCGATTCCGATACTTTGAAAATGACGTGATCGGACCTCTCTAGTATTTACTCATATACATTAAAAAAAGAAGAAGGAGGAAATAGTCAAATAAATACAACTATATATGCTACTATAAAATGAACACTACCATATATTAATAAAACTAAAAATAGTAAAAAAAAAAAAAAAAAAAAGCATTTATTCAAAATAAAAAAGGAAAAAAACAGTATTCCCCCATTAATATTTTACATATTTTAATTACAAAAACAAAATGGGAAAAACATTGTAAATATTCTGTTGTACATATATTTTAATGTGTTTTAATTAAAAATAGCAAACATAGTAAATGTTTCATTTTTCTTTTACATTTAAATAACAAAACACAAGGTTGAAAAGCATTAAATATTCTTATTTCTATTTATTATTTTAGTTAAAAGACAAAAAAAAAAACAGTACTCCCTTTTCTTTTGTATGTTTAAAAATGTATTTATCATATTAAATTAAAAATTAACAAAAAGGAAAAATGAAACACTAAATATTCTCTGATTTCTGTAGTGTAGTCCCAAAATTTTAGCAAGATGTTTTACTTTCACAGGCCAAACAAAATGTCACGACGCGCCAAATCTGACCCAGTGACATATGTCCGACACCTAAGCTCTCCACTATATTCACGCCCCGTCCGAAAGACCGTAGAAGGACAAACCTTGCCATTGATTCCAAAGACGACTTGACCTCTTGGAGCCCCTCATGGCCAAAATAAACCACAGTGAGATGAACGCGTCTGTCCTGCTGTACACACACCTTCCTAAGAGCAGTCAATAGTGTTACATTTTTTCTACAACGCTAATAACAAGAACAACACAAGCTGGAACACGTCAGGAAGAAAAACGTTTTTTACCTGAAGTTGTGCAAGAACTGTAAAAAGGTTTCAACTCTTCCCGCCAGCGGCACAATGATGTTGATGATCATTCCCGATGTGTCTACGGTCGTGCTCCTGACTTTCATCAGAGGACCAAAAGGTCTGAAAAGGGTGACGTGGCGGATGGTGCTGAGCTCCTTCTTAGCGAAGAAGAGTTCGTAAAGTGACCCTTTGTCCCGCTCTGTCCTATGCATGCCTGCAAACACATGAAAGGAAGAGATAAAACTTATTCTGCATTTGTCTAGACACCATAATCAACCTTTTCAGTAAAGATGTCACGTCATTTTCAAAGTATCGGAATCGGCAAAAAAATATCGGACATGCCTTTTTTTTAATATATATATATTTATTAATTAAATCGTTTTCTAATTGTATTTATCGTTACAGACAAAAGGTCTTACACTCATCCAGTTAGTGAGTTAGTTTTGGCTTAAAGTAGGGCTATGAAATTTCTCGCGTTAACGGCAGTAATTAAATTTTTTTTTTATTAATCACGTTAAATATTTAACGCAATTAATGCATGCACTGCACGACCCACTCACGCATTGTCGCGTTTGATCTATAATGGTGCCGTTTTACCCATACACTATATAGAGCTAAAAGGCAGCGTTAAATGAGTAGAGTGAATTTTGGCAGTCTTTGAAGCCTTTTTTTAATTGGCTAAAGCCTTAAAATCCCTCTCTCAACAATTAGATATATCGTGGGTAAGCAACGTGGGGAAGAAAGTCTTTTTCTTTACACCCTATGTTATTTCCCAACGCAGAGAAGATATATCAATTGGTGTCACTACGCACAGTCATGGTTGCACTTCCTATCATGCATTTGGGCAGAACAGTTAAATGGCTACAGTATCATTTACTGAAAGCTCAACAAATACACTAGATGGCAATATTTAGTCACAATATACAAAGTCACATTTATCCTTTAAGAATTACAAGTCTTTCTATCCGTGGATCCCTCTCACAGAAAGAATGTTAATAATGTAAATGCCATCTTGAGGATTTATTGTCATAATAAACAAATACAGTACTTATGTACTGTATGTTGAATGTATATATTCGTCCGAGTTTTATTCATTTTTTTCTTAATGCATTGCCAAAATGTATATGATCGGGAAAAATTACCGGGAATGATTGGAATTGAATCGGGAGCAAAAAAAAACCCCAATCGGATCGGGAAATATTGGGATCGGCAGATACTCAAACTAAAACGATCGGGAGCAAAAAAACATGATCGGAATAACCCTACTTTTCAGTTATATATAGGGGTTAAAGTGGGGCGGAGCTCTGCCACCAAGGAACCAAGCTCCGCCTCCTTAGTAAAAAAAACCCCAAATAATTCATTTCAAACTTGCGGTAGCGCCACAGACTAAATATTATTTTTCCATGCACTGTCTGCATGGCTCTCGCATGGTAAGCACTGATATACTCATTAAATCAGAGCGCAGCATCACCCTCTGCTGGCCCCGCCTTCTTTAACACACGGCATCCACCAAGTCGGTCAAACCACCAGTTTGTTTGAATCGTTTATAGTTTGAATGTGTCCGCGGGAGTCTAAAACAGCGTTTAAGCCAGAGGAATTGTATAAAGGTACATTTTAGGGTTGATACGATTTGTATCACAGGTCACGATTCGATTCGATCCCAATTAATCCTGATGATACACTTGAAGACAACTATTGCGATAATTGTATATAGGGCTGAAGCTATCGATTATTTTAGTAGTCGATTAATCGATGGACAAGTTAGTTCGAATAATCGAGTAATCGGATAAGGAACATAAAAAATTAAAACACCTGATCTGAGTGAGCCTCAAACAGTATAAAAAAATAAAAAAGAGAATCTAAGTACAACAAATGAACAATTGGCTAACTTACATAGCAAAAGTCCGCTAGCTTAAATGCTATAAATTGCTAACTTTTTTAATTTTTTTTTTTTTTACAATGCGCTTCACAAATGGTTCAAAAGCATATTCTCACAAAAAACGGCTAAATATACCTATAAACTAAATTACGAATGCATTAAACATTAGCTCAAACAAAAACTTGTTGGTCTTAACAGGGAGCAGCTGGATTCAGCCATGTGAAATAAATTATGTCATTCACTGTTGCCACTTAACGGCAGTGTATCCACCCAAATCAATAAAAACTAAATGCAAACACTTTCAAAGCAAACCATTACAACGCCACATTAATCAAACGACTAATCGAAGCAGCAAAATTTAATTTGAATCTTTTTTCTAATCGAATTACTTGAGTTAATCGATTAATCGTTGCAGCACTATTTGTATATCACTTTAGTAAAAAATAAATCAAAATGGACATAAGTACATTTGTATCAATTTATTCCTGAAACCTCATCCAGAATTTAAGTAAACATGTTTTTTTTATATGTTTGAACAACATGTGGCTTTAATAGTAACATTTTTTCTTGTTTAGTGTAAATCTGCTTTAGTCCAAACCTGCTTAAATGCAGAATTCTAAATACTCCGTTTCTATGGTCAAAGCCATAATTAGCCCAAATTTCAGACATATAACAGCACTAATCCGAGCCACCACAAGAGGGCAACATACACAAATCTCACTCGGATTAGTCTGATATTGTTGTTACTAAGCCTGTCACGATATGCAATAAGTCCATTTATCGCACGGTAAATAAAAATGAGGGCGGTAATTTTCCCGGCTGCGTTTTTTTCGCCGTGTGCGTACGTCCGTGCATACATTTGTGCGTGCATGTGCACGTGCGTGTTGACGGCATATGAGACTCCAGTTCCTTTCACAGATGTTTATTGGTCATCAACACGCCGTAGAATTAAAGTTCAGACATACAAAATAAGAAAACACATCTATATTAAACACTGTAAAACGTTAGCATTGCTACATTAAGGCTAATGGGGAAAAAAAGACAACTTACTAACCACTTTAGCCTGCTAAACATTGGCAGTCTTCTCCAAAACGCAAACTTCCGGTTAAAAGTTGACACTTCAAACGTGAAATATCGCTGGTTAACAGCATTTGCAAAAGGAAAAAAAAATAAAAAATAAAAAAACTATTACTGACACCACATGCATGACGAAAAGAGCAGTGCACTTTTTTTTTATGGAGTGTAAAGCTTATGGTTAGCGGCTTAGCGAACGTACTTCCGGTGAACATCAAAGCTAAAAGCATGTCATGCTCAACATATAAATACCGATTTCTGGAGTTAATCTCACATACTTCAGATTCCACACTAAGAATAGCTTTAAAATGACACCCTTTATGAAAAATCTGATTGGCAATGAATGATTTGGTTTCAAATTTGCTAACGTGCACTTTGCAGAACTAGATGACAGTCATTTGGAATCAAATACTGTGTAAACACTTTTGATGGACTCTAATTGGCAGAGAACAAAAATGGCATTGGATTTCTCATCTATTTCATATTCTGCTCATACCTAGCTTTCAAATGACTCATTATGCATTTTGTGTTTTTTTTTTTTTTTAATATTTAGTATTTTTAATATAGTTTGTGTTTTATTTAAGAATAACACATTATTGCATTTGAATGGGTGATTTATTAGGATGTATTGTCACTAATGGTCGAATTAGTTTAAGAAATTGACAACAGTATCGCATATCGGCAATAATTTATGAGACAATATATCGCCTACTAAAATTTGTTATCACGACAGGCCTAGTTGTTACTTCAGCAGACTACAAGGCAATGCTGCTGTGCGCTGCCAACTACTGGACGGGAGTAGAAGTGCAGCTCAGATCAGTAGATCAGTAGATCAGTGTTGTTAGTAACGGCGTTAGAGTATAACGGCGTTTCTAACGGCGTTATTTTTTTTCAGTAGTAAGTAATCTGATTAATTACTTTTCCCATCTTTGCAACACAGTTACCGCTTCTGAGGATGTGAAGGGGCATGTTACTAGAGCTGGGAATCTTTGGGCACCTAACGATTCGATTACGATTACGATTCAGAGGCTCCGATTCGATTATAAAACGATTATTGATGCACCCCCCCCCTCCTTTTTTTTTTTTTAATTAAATGTTTTGTACATTAGTTCCAAAATTGTTCAAAAATACTCTCAGGCTAAACCAAACTACTATTTCACTATCAAGTTAACATATAGCAGTAAACAAATATACAAAAATAACAGTAAATAAAAAACTCCAGTCCCCATTCTGTAACAGCAGCTTTAAACTACATTCAATTAATTTAATGTTGTGAATCAATCGTTTAAGTTGTTAAAATTGCTCCCGTTATTCCATAATTTCCCTTTTGTCTACTTTCGACATGTGAAAGTTTTAAAACTATTTTAAAGATAGATTCAAGTCAATATTTTACCGATTTAGGAGTATTTTAGATAAAAAGTTAATTAGGTTTGCTTGGAAGGTTCGCTACAACAGCCTTGCAGGGAAGTGTACTGCTTTAAGATGGCGGCCGTTTACTAACGACGGCATCTAGCTTTTTCTAGATATGCTGCTAACGCTACCATATCTGTGATGCATCTAGTCCTATATAAATGATATCTACCGTAACATTATGTGGATGACGTACTTTGTAGCAGCTTTTCGGCAGCATTCAGGTATGTTGTTGTGTTTTTTTATCTCGTGGCATGAGTTGAGCTAGAGCCGTGAGTTGAGTATTGGCATTACCCGAGGGGCCGGGTAATGAGAAGCATGATGTTTAGCTACTCTCGCTGCGTTCTTCCTCATTGCGACCCGAAGACCGCGCGGCACGCTGAGTGTGTTGTACTTCTGCTTTACTTGGCATATTTCAATAATCGGAATTTGGATGTTTGTGAATCGTTCTCGAACCTTCCACGGCCGAATCGCGAATAATCTAAGAATCGGAAATTTTGCACACCTCTACATGTTACTACAATTTGGTTGAACATCGTAGCGCAAGTTGTCTGATTTTGTCACACATCCGCCTGCCTGAGGGGGGGTGCAAACGCGTCCAAAACACGTCCTCAATGCAAACGCGATGATGATTATCTAGGTGGCTCGTAGCGTTAGCATAGCATTTGCGTTCTCGTTAGCATTAGCATTAAGCATGGCGTGTTAGAATAATTTTGTAGGGTTATTTGCTCAATTTCATTATAAGAAAGATCAACACACAAACAGTGAACATAACTATTCTATTACATTGGCTGATAGCCGATCCATATATCGAGCCTGATATCGGCTGACCGATACATCGGGCGACCTTTAATATAAACAGCAAATCATGTAATTTATATATTAAATGACCAGTCTACAAATCTAAAAAATAATCGCTGATTAGTTGACTATTATATTAATCCGAATTACGTACATTTTTCAGCATTTTGAACAACAAATATCTTGGCACAGTAACTGAGCAAATTGTAGTCAGTAAGCCTGTTTGAAGTGACTTTACCTTCTATGAAGTGGGCCTCTTTGTAGGTCTGCTTCTGCATCGGCACGTCGTCCTCCACGCCGTCCTCCTCGTCAGGGTTGTTAATTATTTCCAGCGCCGCCTCGATGACCTCCGCCAGTTCGTCGCGTCGATCTTTTCGAACGGGCTTCTCCTCCGGGTGTCGCGTCAGTCCCATCTCCAGCTGGTAAACCTTGGATGAAGTGAAGCTCTCAAAGGGCACCACGGCATACTCGCTTGGCAAGCGAGCCCCCGTGTTGACCTCGGCTTTGTCAATCTGAGAGTGCAGATAGTCCAACAAATCTCCCGGCTCTTGCTCCCTATTCTCCCCCATACCCTGCGCATCGGGGAGCTCCTTCTTCTCCTGCAGTAGCTTTAACTTCTCGCTCATTTCCTGTAGCTCCTGCTTGAGCTGCGCAATCTGCCGCTTCAGACTGGAGGCGCGGTTCTGGTGGCGCTCCTCCTGTTCCTGCAGCAGAGCTTGGTAGTACTCCTTTCCGGAAGGCTCCCCCGCTATGCCGGGAAGGACTCTGTTGACGTCACTCTGAGGGGTGCACTCCAACAGGTAGGTGAAAAACAGCATTACCAGCAGCAGGAGGAGGCCCAGGAAAAGCCAGCGGACCCGGCCGTGGACCAGCAACCCCCGTCTGGGCATTGCGCTCTCATGTCTCGCGAGACATTACATAAAAAAAAAAATCTGACAGATTCCTTTCGGAAATTCCTTTGGGCAAAATATTCCCCTGCAATCCATGCGGTTGTCACCTGCAATAGAGGAAGAAGAATTTTGAAGATGCGCATGCAATCAAACCCAGAAAAATATGAAGGCTTGTTTGGAAGAGAGTATGATTTATGTCACCTTCCGAGCCAGATTCTACCAGACTGACGCCACTTACGTAACACTACAGTCAAACTGGCTCCAAAGTTCACACAAAAAACATGATTTTCGCAAATAGACTCAACTGTCCCGCTACGACTGTTTAACAATACATACAACATTCGACTTCCTGTTTAATAGTTATTCTTTAGAAAATAAAAGCGCAACACCACCACATTTTTGCCCTCCACCGAATAAACCTAGGTATATGTATAGTATTCACAGTATAATTGTTAGGAGTGGGAACCTCTTGGTACCTCCCGATACGATACGATTTGCAATACAAAGCTCACGATAAAGATGATCTGACGCTATGGCGATACAACTATGATTGTTACATTGGTCAGGAAATCATTCTAGGATATTCTACAAACAACTAATAAAGAGAAAAAAAGTTTCTGCTGTGAATTCGAATGAGTTTATCACTAGTAGACGTCCAATCTATTTGAACTGGGAGGGTGGCAGCGAATGAACATTTTCAATTTCAAAACCGGTGTAATGTGGTCCAGCTTCCTTGAATTTGTGAGGACTCTGGCTGCAGCATTCTGTACTAGCTGCAGCTTCCTGACTGATTTGTTATCAAAACCTGTAAATATACCATTGTAATAGTCCAATCTGCTGAAAATGAATGCATGCATAAGTTTTTCCATGCCTTGTTGAGTCAGAAGCCCCTTAATTTTGGCTATATTTTTTAGGTGGTAATAAGCAGATTTAGTGACGGACTTTAGATGGCTATCAAATTTTAGGTCTGAGTCAATAATTACGCCAAGGTTTCTGACTTGATTTGTAGCTGTAAGTGACATTGTGCTAAGGTGCCTGCTTATCTTTGACCTTTTCTTTTTTGTCCCAAAAATGATCACTTCTGTCTTCTCAACATTTAACTGGAGAAAATTCTGGCACATCCATTCATTGATTTGATGAATGCATTTACTCAGGGAGACTAAGGGACTATAATCATGTGGGGACACAGAAATGTACAGTTGTGTGTCATCTGCATAGGTGTGATAGGAGATGTCATACTGTTCCATAATCTGAGCTAAGGAAAGCGTATAGATGTTAAACAAGAGTGGTCCAAGAATTGAAATCCCAATAATGTAAATAGGATGCGAAGCTCTGAAGATGTGGATGTGAAATATATGTTTACTTTGGTGGTGAAGGGTCATATGTACAGAACTTCATAAGTTGTTGTGTTATAGAAGCCAGCCAATGCTTAAGGCTAGTAACTCAAGCTAGTTTGCTATGCTGTGCATACATATAATGCTTGTCGTGTAATGTTAGTCCTGTCAGCATGCTTGGTAGGATTTTATACTTTGCAGAGAAACCTCATACTTTTTTGAATATGGGTTCACTCACTGCCGTTTATATTGATTATTATAAGGCAAGTCATTAATCCATTTTGTTCTACCATATTTTTGTTATGAAGAATGAGTGATCAACCTTACTATATAATGTTTGCATTTTACAGTGTGAGTTATAAGTTAGTAAGTTATTGAGAGGCCTTTTGGTTATTGATAGGCTTGCTGTCCTAACCTGTCTTCCAGGTTAAGAAAGTTGTTTCATGGACCAAGACCACAACAGTCTCCTGTAGCACCAAATATTTTTATCTGATGACAAAGCACAATACCTGTTGGGTTTATGTTTTAGTTCAGTGCTCATTGTTCAGGAAACACATCTTCAATTATAATGACTAATTGATTGTGATTGACTCAAATTAATTTATTTGAAAAAATAAATATCGGCACTTTATTTGAAGTCAAGACTGTTCTTGTCTTTGTTTTGTTCATTATAATAATGTTCATGTCATTATGAAAATTCTGGTGAGGTCAAAGGCAAATGTATGTTGAATCCACCATTATTATTTTTTTAAACCTCCAGGTGTTCAAAAACTCGGGTGAATATACATTTAAAAAATTATATATTTATTATCGGTTATCGATATCGGTATCGGCTTTGAGGAGCAGGAAGTTATCGATATCGGTATTGGTTTCAAAAAATGGATATCGTGCACCCCTACTAAATGCCCATATCTCGGAAACTTCTTGATGGATCTTAATGAAATTAAATACACTATATGTTGAAGGTCATATGTTTTAATGGTTAAATTTACAAAGAAAAGTACAAATATTTGTTGGTTCTATGACAGATTTTCATAAATGTTCAATATGAGCGACACCTGTGACTGTGCACACGTCGAGTCGGTATTCGAGCTTGTGCCAAACTCGCTGAAATTTCTTGAAATTTTTGGTGCCAAGTCCTAATTTGTTTTGTAATTGGTGCCTTCTTTGTAAAATTTGTGAAGAAGGCAAGCTGCACTGTCTTCGGTGACTGAGTCCGAGCATACTCTAACAAGCAAAATGCCTTTTCTTTTGACGTGAACGGCATTTCTCAACCTGAAAAGATAGAAATGCCAAATGTTACACACAAAAACTTGAAACGTTTCTACACAAGCTGTGAAAATTTGAGGTAATTCCAACGAAAATTGTCAAAATTATTGGCCTACGAAATGGGGTCAAACATTTTGGAACACCCTGTGTAACGAAAATAAAGACATTGTCTAAAAATGGTTCAATATTGGGGGAAATGTCTGGTTTTCTCAGGGTTATTTATAATTGCTCTTCACCTAAAAGAAAATCTTTTATCCGATTACTTGATTGTTCGATGGAATTTTGAGTAGAACACTCGATTACTAAAATATTCGATAACTGCAGCCCTAATGCCAAGCCAAAGACACTCGAATAAAGTCAACTAAAACAATGTTTTTTTTTTTAATTCTTATTTTGATTTGTGTAGAAAAGAGCAACTGTTTTAAAGCAAATTAATTAAATCATAATTGGAAAATACAATAATTCATGTGATTTTATGTGTTAATAGTTTGGGGAATAAATTACACGAAATTTTAAATATGTAAAATAATATTTTAAAATTAGTTTAAGAATATTCAAAAGTGGACCATCACTCATTTAGTCCGTTTTCAATTATTTTGAACTGCCTAAACCGGAAGTGAAGCACGTTGTGCTGTTAGCTTAGCGGGACAGGACTACATAAAGCGGTTTCCATATATTTGTCTGTCTATTAAACGTTCCGCGATGGAAGTTTGCTATGCTAAACCAATTCCTCACCTCATCGTGTGCGCGTCCCACGCCGTTGGCTCTTAAAGCCTTACGTCGGAGCAAAACCCACAGCGACAGTCAGCCTCTGTTGCAAAATGCCACGGAGCAAAAAGAAAAGAGTGGCTTGCCATCCACTTCCGTTCTGCCACCAGCCAATAGAAGCCTAGCTACTAAATGACGTCAGAGAACACGTTGACGCGCCTGATAATAACAAAAATATATGTAAGATTTGATACCTAGCTAACAAAAAGGTTGGGAAGATTCCCCAAAATATAATTCACGCAAAAATTCCACAGCAAATCTACGATTTCAGAGTATCCTTGTCTTTATAACTTGCATGGAATGTAATGTAACATTTCCAATTTGAGGTGCATTTGAGCTGCGGCTTGAGCTGCTACTGCGAGCAGTGTGATCTGAATACTGAATTAACAAGTGTCAATTAAAAAAAAAAAAAATTCACCCCACAATTTTTAACCCTTGCAATGACAGTGGTCACTACAGTGGACATCAATTGAAAAGTTCTCATAAGATGAACATATTCACTGTCAAACATGATGTCTTGTGGTAGTTCGTAAAAGTGGGAAATTAATATTGAAAACACTTATTGGCGGCAATAGAAGTCCAATCCATTTTAACTGGAAGGGTTGGAAGCGAACAAATGATGGCATCCAAAGAGATTTAATAAATAAATGAGTAAATAAATAAAATTCCAATAACAAAATGCACACAGGCCTCACATATCTGAATTTATGTATTTGTTGTTCTTTTTTTTAACCATTTTTTAAAAATTAGGTCTTAATTTTTTATTATTATTTTTTTAGAATTTAGAATTATTTACCTTGTTTTTGTTATATATTTTTATTGCCCATTAGGTCCTAATTTTTTTAAAATTATTTTTTAGAATTTAGAATTATTTACCTTCTTTTTGTTATATGTATTTTATTGCCCACCACAAAAACAACAACAAAAAAATCATAATTTGTGCATGAAAGTATGTGTAGCATATCTGGAAGACAAGCAGGCATGTGCCGGTATGATAACCTTAAGCCAAAATATCACGGTTTCATGGTATTGCAATTACAGCTCTAAAATGTGTTACTTTACGATATTTGGGTTGAAAAAAACCAAGATTTTTATTTAACAAAACATATTAGCAAATTGGCACATAAATATAATGTTAAGTTAAAATAAATATCAAAATATTCTAAATGAAATTAAAATAAATGCAGTCCTTGAGCCTTAAGCCACAGCCACAACTAGACATTATTACCATCAAAACAAAAATAATTGAATTATTTTCCATAAAAATCACGTGTGTATGACTCGTATCATGTTTACATTATATACACACACTCTTTCTCAACACAGATCTCTTGCCAGAGAGAAAAAATCACATGTTTTACCACACTAAACACGATGGAGTGTTTAGCTGGTGGGGAAGGTTCATAACAGTGTTTACTAACCTTTAAATTTGTATAATTGCGAAATCATATTGGAGCTAGTGGCTCCTCGGCAGCCACCTTCTGCAAACATGTTTTCCATGTCGGTTGGCCCTCCTCCTCGAAGCCGCGGCAGTCTGAAACTTTTCTGTAGCCGAAGTATTCCCATACCAGCGATTTTGTTTTCTTTGATGGGGAAAAAAATTTCAGCAGTTTCACCTCCTCCAGCTAATATCGTAGGGACAGAATCTTTAGGTAGACATTTATAATATTACCCAAAATAAGGAGAGAAGGCCCTCAATTTGGTTGAAAATGGTGAGCAAAGCGGACGACACTTCTATGAATTGGGTTGGCAATATGTATGCATGTAGGTGGGATTAATACACGTGTGTCAGGACATTCCAGCAAAGCAAAAACTGTTTTGTTGTTGCCTTTTGTCCTTGGTAGGGCAAGAGTCTTCAAGGCTTCTTCAAGCAAAACATTCCCTCTTTGTAAGCCCAATAACCAAAGCATTTCTTCATTGCGGGCAGCAAAGCATTTCTTCATTGCGAGCAGCAAAAGCATTTCTTCATTGCAAGCAGCTATTGATGAAAGCAATTATAAAATAAACATCGCAATAACTATCACATCAAATACATTTCATGAAGCAATAGCATTTGACAAGTAATAAATTGCACCAATATGATTTCTTAAACGTCCCAGACAGTTTAGATCTCAATGTCTGTGGCTTGTCCTTGACGGTGACCGGGGGTTCCTGGGCCATGTTAAACCGGTTGAAATGACAAGGCAGATTCAAACATGTCTATAGCTATCAATCACTAAAATGTCTGTTTACCGCAATCAATCATGGAACATACTGTTATACCAATCAATACTTTATTGTGAACCTTCACTGGTAAAAGCAAATATTTAATAACCATTTATTAATTATCTTATTAGGTATGACGGAAAGTATTTGTGGTTTTGATACCTTTAAACCGGTAATCGGCACATGTCTAAAGACAAGTCTCAATTATAAGGATATTACATTTCTTTGATTATTTTTTTACTTACTGTTACTTACTTTTACTGTATTTATGAAAACACACACCGTATTCTTAGGACTATAAGTCGCACCTGAGTAAAAGTCGCACTAGCCGTAAAATGCCCAACGAAGAGGAAAAAAATCCGCCCCTGGTGACACTGATGGTTTGGTAAACTTGTTAGTATGTTCTTTATGCTATAGTTATCTGAATAACTCTTAATAGCTATGTTGCATTAACATACCGGCCACGTTCGCATTTCGTTGTTCATGCATCATGTAACATTATCATACTGTACACTTACAGTATTCAGCATGTTCTTCTCTATTGTATTTTTATTTTAAATACAACACATAGAACAGATACAGTGGGGCAAATAAGTATTTAGTCAACCACTAATTGTGCAAGTTCTCCTCATTAAAAATATATGAGAGGCCTGTAATTGTCAACATGGGTAAACCTCAACCATGAGAGACAGAATGTGGGAAAAAAAAACCCAGAAAATTACATTGTTTGATTTTTAAAGAATTTATTTGCAACTCATGGTGGAAAATAAGTATTTGGTCAATATCAAAAGTTCATCTTAATACTTTGTTATGTACCCTTTGTTGGCAATAACGGAGGCCAAACGTTTTCCGTAACTCTTCACAAGCTTTTCACACAATGTTGCTGGTATTTTGGCCCATTCCTCCATGCAAATCTCCTCTAGAGCAGTGATGTTTTGGGGCTGTCGCTGAGCAACATGGACTTTCAACTCCCTCCACAGATTTTCTATGGGTTTGAGATCCGGAGACTGGCTAGGCCACTCCAGGACCTTGAAATGCTTCTTACCAAGCCACTCCTTTGTTGCCCTGGCTGTGTGTTTGGGATCATTGTCATGCTGAAAGACCCAGCCACGTCTCATCTTCAATGCCCTTGCTGATGGAAGGAGATTTTCACTCAAAATCTCTCTATACATGGCTCCATTCATTCTTTTCTTTACAAAGATCAGTCGTCCGGATCCCTTTGCAGAAAAACACCCCAAAAGCATGATGTTTCCACCCCCATGCTTCACAGTGGGTATGGTATTCTTCGGATGCAATTCAGTATTCTTTCCCCTCCAAACACGAGAACCTGTGTTTCTACCAAAATGTTATATTTTGGTTTTATCTGACCATAACACATTCTCCCAGTCCTCTTCTGGATCATCTAAATGCTCTCTAGCGAACCGCAGACGGGCCTGGACGTGTACTGGCTTCAGCAGGGGGACACGACTGGCAGTGCAGGATTTGAGTCCCTGGCGGCGCATTGTGTTACTGATAGTAGCCTTTGTTACTGTGGTCCCAGCTCTCTGTAGGTCATTCACTAGGTCCCCCCGTGTGGTTCTGGGATTTTTGCTCACCGTTCTTGTTATCATTTTGACGCCGCGGGGTGAGATCTTGCATGGAGCCCCAGATCGAGGAAGATTATCAGTGGTCTTGTATGTCTTCCATTTTCTAATAATTGCTCCCACAGTTGATTTCTTTACACCAAGCGTTTTACCTATTGCAGATTCAGTCTTCCCAGCCTGGTGCAGGTCTACAATTTTGTCTCTGGTGTCCTTTGAAAGCTCTTTGGTCTTGGCCATAGAGGAGTTTGGAGTGTGAATGACTGAGCTTGTGGACAGGTGTCTTTTATACCGATAATGAGTTAAAACAGGTGCCATTAATACAGGTAACGAGTGGAGCCTCGTTAGACCTCGTTAGAAGAAGTTAGACCTCTTTGACAGCCAGAAATCATGCTTGTTTGTAGGTGACCAAATACTTATTTTCCACTGTAATTTGGAAATAAATTCTTTTTTTAAAAAAATCAAACAATGTGATTTTTTGTTTTTTTACCACATTCTGTCTCTCATGGTTGAGGTTTACCCATGTTGACAATTACAGGCCGCTCTAATCTTTTCAAGTAGGAGAACTTGCACAATTGGTGGTTGACTAAATACTTATTTGCCCCACTGAATGTCATCTTGAAAGGCAATTTAAAATAAAAATACAATAGAGAAGAACATGCTGAATAAGTGTACAATATGATATTGTTACATAATGCATAAACACCGAAATGCGAACGTGGCCAGTATGTTAACACAACATGCTATTAAAAGTTGTTATTCAGATAACTATAGCGTAAAGAACATAATGACAAGTTTACCAAACCATCAGTGTCACCAGGGGCAGACTGGGAGTAAAAAGCAGCCCTGGACTTTGACTCAGCCCAGCCAACAAGGATCGTTGTAGGAAGGGAAATACAGCCCCTCTAGGGCAGGGGTGTCCAAACTTTTTGCAAAGGGGGCCAGATTTGGTGTGGTAAAAATGTGGGGGGCCGACCTTGGCTGACGTCTTTTACGTAGAACAATATATTTTAGTTCTGTGACATTCTGTGTGTCACATTTACTTTATAATTTTTTTTAAAATTAATAATTTCAACAATCTCGCAACTAGCCTTTGTGGCATTCTCTTTCGACTCTCAGGCTCTTGCAAAATACTGCTGTTGTGAAATTAAACTAGCTTCAAGTTGCTTCAATTTCTCGCTGCGTATCTTCTCTGTAATCTTGTCGTACATGTCAGCGTGTCTTGTTTGGTAATATCACCTCACATTGAACTCTCTAAAAACAGCGACTATCTCTTTGCAAATGAGGCACACACAAATGTTGCGTATTTTAGTGAAAAAAAATAGTCCAATTTCCACCTATCCTTGAAGTGTTGGCCGCCGAAGTCAACTTTCATTTTTTGTTGTTGTTGTCGCCATTTTAGAAAATTGGAAGTCAAGGGTCACATGGGGTAATGTTGCTTAGAGTACTGCTGCCTTTTAGAGGGTAAATGAGGAGCAGCATTTAGTATGGAAGCTACTTCATTTTCTGGTAGCAGTACTGCTGACCAATTTATTAAGTCTGTGTGTGGGCCAGACGTTATTGAGCTTATGACAGAGGCTGGGGGCCGGATGAAATTTGACTAGGGGCCACATTTGGCCCCCGGGCCGCACTTTGGACATGTCTGCTCTAGGGGGATTTTTTTTTTTTTTTTTTTACATTTTATTGTAAAATGCATCAATTTCGTGCACTTTGAGAGAAAAATGAAGCGGCTATGAAGAACAACACATTGCATTATTATACATTTTAACTTGAATACTCACTGAGAAATTAACAGCACAGTCCAGGTCTCAATGTAGAACCAGAAAAGGCAGGAGACTGCCTGGAGCACAAAAAAAACATGGTATGATTTATGATAAATCACAATGACAAGAGGCTGTAATTATACAGTGGGGCAAATAAGTATTTTGTCAACCACTAATTGCGCAAGTTCTCCCACTTAAAAATATATGAGAGGCCTGTAATTGTCAACATGGGTAAACCTCAACCATGAGAGACAGAATGTGAAAAAAACAAAAAATCACATTGTTTGATTTTTAAAGAATTTATTTGCAAATCATGATGGAAAATAAGTATTTGGTCAATACCAAAAGTTCATCTCAATACTTTGTTATGTACCCTTTGTTGGCAATAACGGAGGCCAAACGTTTTCTGTAACTTTTCATAAGCTTTTCACACACTGTTGCTGGTATTTTGGCCCATTCTTCCATGCAGATCTCCTCTAGAGCAGTGATGTTTTGGGGCTGTTGTTGGGCAACACAGACTTTCAACTCCCTCCACAGATTTTCTATGGGGTTGAGATCTGGAGACAGGCTATGCCACTCCAGGACCTTGAAATGCTTCTTACCAAGCCACTCCTTTGTTGCCCTGGCTGTGTGTTTGGGATCATTGTCATGCTGAAAGACCCAGCCACGTCTCATCTTCAATGCCCTTGCTGATGGAAGGAGATTTTCACTCAAAATCTCTCTATACATGGCCCCATTCATTCTTTCCTTTACACAGATCAGTCGTCCTGGTCCCTTTGCAGAAAAACAGCCCCAAAGCATGATGTTTCCAGCCCCATGTTTCACAGTGGGTATGGTGTTCTTCGGATGCAATTCAGTATTCTTTCTCCTCCAAACATGGGAACCTGCGTTTCTACCAAAAAGTTCTTTTTTGGTTTCATCTGACCATAACGCATTCTCCCAGTCCTCTTCTGGATCATCCAAATGCTCTCTAGCGAACCACAGACGGGCCTTAAAACAGGTGTCATTAATACAGGTAACGAGTGGAGCCTCGTTAGACCTCGTTAGAAGAAGTTAGACCTCTTTGACAGCCAGAAATGTTGCTTGTTTGTAGGTGACCAAATACTTATTTTCCACTCTAATTTGGAAATAAATTCTTTAAAAATCAAACAATGTGATGTTCTGTTGTTTTTTTACCACTTTCTGTCTCTCATGGTTGAGGTTTACCCATGTTGACAATTACAGGCCTCTCTAATCTTTTCAAGTAGGAGAACTTGCACAACTGGTGGTTGACGAAATAATTATTTGCCCCACTGAACATTTTAACTTTAATACTCACTGAGAAACGAACAGAACATTCTCAGGATCTCTATGTAGAACCAGAAAAAGGCAGGAAACAATATTTCTTCTGAATTAATAATGCTGCTCCGTGTGCATACGTTGTTTTACTGCTAAAATATTTTTTCTAAGGTGAGGGATAGTAGGACTAGCATACTGTAACACGATTGCAAAAGGGGGACATGGACTAGCTGGCACTAACCCTTTAATTGCCATTTATTTCATTTAAAATGTAGCTACCTGGTGAATAACAATTGCCAGTATACCTAGCAAGTAACCCTCTTCATCCCTACTTACTTGCCCTGCGCTTGTATGGGGAACTTCCACCAGCTCATCATTACCCTCTCCCTCGTCTGTTGATTCTCCCTGCACCGGCTGCACGTGAGAGCGGCTGCCGCTCCCACTCTCACCATCGCCGGGGGCTGGGCTGTTGCTAGCTGGCGTGGCTGTTGCAGCCAGACTGCTGCTTGCGAACATGTGTGTCAACTTGTGACATTTCGATGCTTCGCTCTCGAGTTTCTTCAGTTTTTTCTCTCTAACCTTCTCCGCGCCACCCTTCTCTTTTCTTTTTTTGCCACCACCATCCATATTTTTTAGCCACGCTCGTTGCTATTTTGCTTTCACAAGGAGTAAGGCTTTATCAAAGTACGCTACTCTGTGCTTTCTTTGTTCTTCTCCTATCAGATTGGCGGTTAACAGCCAGGCGCATTGCTGCCACCTGTCAGATTGGATGCGAACTAAAGATAATCATAGAGGATAGGGGGGATAAAAACAGTGATGTATGTATGGCGGCGGCTGCTGGCCATCCAGAGCACCGGCTGTTCTGTGATCTTCCAGAAGCTACAGATTACCAGTCCGCCCCTGAGTGTCACTCCAAAACACCAAAATAGCATGTAAAATGATATAAAAATGGTGTTCATAATTTCACACATAAGTCGCTCCAGAGTATAAATCGCACCCCCAGCCAAACTATGACAAAAACTGCGACTTATAGTCCGAAAAATATGGTAATTACAACTGAATAGAATATTAATAAAAACAAAATTGGCACGAATGAAGTAAAGCAGTGATAATTTAATGTTTATTTATTTATTTTTTTAAAATAAAATTTAACTGATTACCTGACATTGACAATGATAGACGTCCAACTCATTTATTCTTGGAGGGCTTGTTATGAATGCTCATCTTACAATGCCATTGAGTCAAAACAGATTGGACGTCTCACCATAGGCAGAGTTTGACTTTTGGGGGAGGGGGGGAACAAGATGTTCATGACCCCAAAACGCAGTGTCAGCTCAGCAATAAAATTCACTTACAAGAATATTTATAATAATAAGTTAAAAATGAACGTTTTTTTTGTTTCCCATCATTCTTGAGGGGAATTCTAAATCAGGCTGCTTACGACAGCGATACTTTTCGCCAAGATCGTCATCCATTGAATTTGGTATGCCCGCCGGTGTCGTGCCAATGTAGTTACCCCAGTCAAAAATTGTATCCCCTGGGCGGAGCCATATGGGGGTATAGTTGTGTCTTTATTATTCAATCAAAAAAAAAAAAAAAAAAGTTGCTTCAATTAAAATATATATTTTCAACCAAAAAAAGTCACTTCAATAAAAAAAAAAAAGTGTTTGAATGAAAAAATAAATTTGAAACTCAAAAAACTAAAAAACATGCATGAGAAAGCTATTATTTTGTAAAATTTTTTTTTTTTTTTTTTTTTTGATTGAAACAACTTTTTGATTTGTATTTGGTCCACATTTTGGCTAGGACATTTTTCTCTTTATTATTCAATCAAAAAAAAAAGTTGCTTCAAAAAAATAAAGATTTTCAATTAAAAAAATCACTTCAATCAAAAAAGAAAAAATTCAATCATAGAAAAAAGTTTTTGAATGCGAAAAAATATTTGAGATTGAAAAATTTGCATTTGAACACTTAATTTTTCATTGAAAAGGTTTTCTTTGATTGAAGCAATCCTTTTTGTGTTTGGGCCATGTTATGATTAGGACATTTGTGTCTAAATCATTCAATCTCCCAAAAAGTTGCTTCAATCAAAAAAAATATATTCAAACAGAGAAAAAAAATAATTAAAAAAATATTTTTTTCTCTAATATATTTATATATTGTTTTTAAATTATATGCAAAGCTATACTGTCTAAGGTACTCGAAAAATTATTTCGACCCATTATAAATTTTTTTTTTTTTTGTTCATTTCATTCATTTTCGTTGCAGATTTATTGCTTTGCAACTTATATATATATATATCTAAAGGAAAGTCAATTACATGCAATGACACTTTTCGGCCACCAAGGGGACCCCCCCCTTAAAATCCGCTTATGCGTCTCACGCCGACAATGGCAGCCAATGAGTTAAATGAGTGGGTTATAGCTGGTTAATAATAAGTCAATGGTTGTATTGCCATATATTGTATATTCAAGAGCTTTCTCTTTCACAAAAGACAGTGACGAAAATGTACATTTTTATTGTTTATTAAATGTAACATAAACAAAGAAAAACAACAATGATAGCACTCATTAATTCACATACATTTGATGTTTGCTTTTACGCTGAGTAAAAAAAAATGTACACTGAAAATGGCCAGGTTTTGCATTAAGTCTTCAAACGGGTGTAGCACTACATTACTGACACTTTTCAACCTATAAAAAACAGAAAAAGGTCAGTTTGGAAGTGTTTCTGAATCAAAATTGGTCTTTGGACATGATAAGGAGCTCAGTCCTCTTTAGTAGAAACTTTACAATTTTTGTCCTTTCAATCCCAGCTGTCTACAGCAGATGATGGTAAAGGTGTCCCCTTTAATTCCTGGTCTGGAACAAGATCTTCACAGTAGCACGTGAATATTTGGAGGCTATTGTCGAAGCGGCACAGGCACTTAAAAGACATTGACGCTGACATACAATCTGGTACAAGAGTCATGCAGTGATACAACGTGGCCAACATGACTGTGAGGTAACCATACGAAAGAAGCTGAGTGAAACACGGCCTACTCTGTTTTTCAGCAAAAGACCCCAGTTTTAATACCCGTGCAACAGAAAAAAAGGGAACCAACTTTAGCATCAGATTGTATATACATAGTCTCATAGAAATATACACATCTACCATACAACGTTTCTACAGCGTGGATTTGTCTTGACACGTCTAGCTATCGAGCTTGTCCACGGTTTTCGCGGCGGTAGGCAAAGCCATCCAGTTTGCATAAACACTATCATTGGCATATCTTGTAAAGACTGGATTAGTGGCATCGTGTCTGTTGAGCGGTACCGGGCTCTTCTCGGGCCAGTTGGGGTATGACATGCCTAAAAATGAGAACACATCATTTTTCTGCACTCAGTGAAAGATCAGAAGCGTGCAGACAGCAAGGCTTTTAAAGCAAACTCTGTAGTGGAAAAAGATGGACGGACATGCGAGTTATGGCTTTGTCATCCTCATCAATGCTGGGACTTCATGTACTGTATCAAGGCATCAGTTAATATTGCGTTAGCAACCGGTACATTCTGTTCATTTAAGTGACGTCACCAAAGAGTTGTACTCAAAAGCCTTACCCCGTTTCCATTCACTATTATGGAGTGATTATAGATGACGAGGGAAAATTTAAGACATTCAAATTCAAGTAGTGATTGAGTCGGTGAGGACCTGTTTCAAATGTCACCCATTTCAAACCCATGAGGACATTATGACCAAAAGATAATATCATATCCCTTTATAGGGCACTCATTTATACCCTTGACGCCTGAATTAACTTTTAAAAAATATACATCAAAAGCATTAGGAGACTACATAAGTATATGTAATTAAAAAATACATATATGTATATATGTATATTGAAAAATGCAACAAAATATTCAAAAATTAAAACAAGATTTGATAAAATAAAAATTTAAGAAATTATCTTTTTTTTTATTTTGAAAAGAAATATATGGCGGAAAACACAGACAAGGCTGAAAAAAACAGTTGCTGTTCTTGCACCCCTCTTTAAAATAAACTGCTGTATTATATGCCAAAAGAACTGTATGCTGCCATAGCAGTTTCATGCTCATTAAGCCCCCGAACTATTTTCAATTTTTCCGTTTTACCCTGTAGACCCCCATTTACAGACACCGTGCAACCACTTTTGTTTCAACCTAGCCATAAAAAGAAGGTAAGTAATTATATTTATTTTTTGAAATGTCTATCATTTTTAGCTTGGACACATCAATTGATGTCTAATATTTAGTTAAAAAAAAAAAAAAAACGACTACGAAATTATTTACTCACATATTTTAAACTTTTAAACAAATTACATCACAATAAAAATATAGTGTCTGTAAATAGGTCACAGAAATCTACCACATAACTATCGCTTAATTGTATTTTTTTTTTGTTACTGTCGCATTTTCCCCGATATCATTCCACTCATTGATGTCTGCATTGTGACACTTTTTATATTCCCGTGTTTCAGCCATAAAATCCCTCAAAAGTCCAGCTTTGGTCATTCACAGCTGTGTCTTGACACTCGGTGAGACATGCTACATGGAGTTTTTGGATCGAAACAAGGTAAGTACGCGCTAATATCTCGTTAAGCTGATGGTGTCTTTAATTATGCTCTCTCATGCTCTTACCTCAGGTTAGGGTTGAGGGGTTTAAAAAAAAAAAAAAAAAGTTGTTTTTAAATGCCCTCTTTTTCAAATTTTTTCTTCCCCCAGAAAATTGAGATTTTAAGCTTTGCAATGATGTATCACACATGCATATAGGACAATTTTGAAATCTATCTATCTATCTATCTGTCTATATACTTACAGTATATCTATATATGGCGGAAAACACAGACAAGACTGAAAAAGCAGTTTCTGCTCTTGCACCCTTCTTTAAAATATTAGTATTAGTATTTTAAGCCAAAAAAATGTTATGTTCGATAGAGTAATATGTCTATATGCTGCCATAGCAGATTCATGGCGCATTAAGCCCCCGAACTATTTTTAATTTGTCCCTTTTACCCTGGAAACCCCCGTTTACAGACGTCGCGCAACCGCTTTTGTTTTAACCCAGCCATAAAAAGAAGGTAAGTAATTATATTTATTAATCAAAAATTTCTGTCATTTTTATCTTTGAATCGTTAATTGATGCATAATATTTTGTTTAAAAAAAAAAAAAAAAAAAAGAACGACATTCAAAAATTATTAACTCGCAAATTTTAAACTTTTAAACAAATCACATCACAATGAAAAAAATGATATCTGTAAAAAGGTCATGGATATCTACCTCATAACTATCTCTTAATTGTATTTTTTTGGTTACTGTCGCATTTTCACCGATATGTTAGATGATAAATAATCGATCCAAACAAAGAAAAAAAAAAAAAAACATTTAAAAGGGTGAATATATGAAAAAGAACATCTCGACCGCTCCTTGATGTCTGCGATTTCTGCATCGCGACCCTTGTTATATGACCATGTTTCACCCATAAAATCACCCAAAAATCCAGCTGTGGCCATTCACAGCTGTGTCTTGACACTCAGTGATACATGCAACATGGAGTTTTTGGATCGAAACAATGTAAGTACGCGATAATATCTCGTTAAAATCATGGCGTCTTTAATTCTGCTCTCGCGTGCTCTCGCCTCAAGTTAGGGTTTTGCTGTTTAATTTTTTTTTTTTTTTAAAATACCCTCCTGTTCCAAATTTGTCTTCACCCAGAAAATAGAGATTTTAAGCTTTTCAATTATGTATCACACATGCATATAGGACAATTTTGAAAGTTGGCCAAATTGGGGGTCTTAGAGTAGAACTTCAAGTCACCTGAGTGTTTTCCGCCACGTATATATATATATATATATATCTTGTCTTGTCATAATTGTGACGACTAGAGATGTCCCGATCGATCGGATCCGATCACGTCATTTTCAAAGTATCGCAATCGGCAAAAAAATATCGGCTATGCCTTTTTTAAATATATATATATATATATATATTTTTTTAAATTAAATCTTTTTCTAATTGTATTTAACGTTACAGACATAGAGTCTTTAGGTTAGGCTTAAGGTAGGGTTATCAAATTTATCCAGATAACGGCGGTAATTAATTAAAAAAAAAAAAAGTATCACGTTAAAATATTTAACGCAGTTAATGCATGCGCTGCACGACCCACTCATGCATTGTCGCGCTCAATCTGTAATGGCGCCGTATTACCTATATAGAGAGATAAAAGGCAGCATAAAATGAGTGAATTTTGGCAGCCTTCGGAGCCTTTTTTAATTGATTGAAGCCTTAAAATCCCTCTCTCTATGATTAGAAATATCATGAGAAGCAATGTGGGGAAGCAAGGTGGCAATTAATCTTTTTCTTAACACCTTATGTTATTTCCCAACGCAGAGAAGATATATCAATTGGTAGCACTACGCACAGTTATGGTTCCACTTCCCAGCATGCATTTGGACATGGCTACAGTAACATTTACTGAAAGCTCAACAAATACACTAGATGGCAATATTTAGTCACAATATACAAAGTCACAAGTCTTTCTATCCATGGATCCCTCTCACAGAAAGAATGTTCATAATGTAAATGCCATCTTGAGGATTTATTGTCATAATAAACAAATACAGTACTTATGTACTGTATGTTCAATGTATATATTCGTCCGGGTTTTATTAATTTTTTTCTTAATGCTTTGCCAAAATGTATATGATCGGGAAAAATTATCGGGAATGATTGGAATTGAATCGGGAGCAAAAAAAAAAAAGCAATCGGATCGGGAAATATCGGGATCGGCAGATACTCAAACTAAAACGATCGGGATCGGATCGGGAGCAAAAAAACATGATCGGAACAACCCTAATGACGACCTTATGACATGTTGGACGACAACAGTGTGTACAGCAGGTGGCAGCAGAGGTTGACTGTCTCCCCCAAGGAAGCAGTAATGGCCAAATGAAGCTTTGCAGCCAATTGGTTCAAAGCTTCATGATGGTTCATTTAGTCTTATGACGCCACTGTCAAATAAAGTCTTACCAGTTAATATCATTTGGTATAAATATCCCATAATACTGGGAGGACAGCTGCGGCTTATTGTACATTTCGGATTATTTATGAACAAATGCCATTTTCGTGTCAAATTTGTTGGTTGTCGGTTTACAGTCAGTTGTGCCTTATAGTGCGAAAATTACGGTATATAATTGGAAAAGTATTATTTATTATTTATTTATCATGTTTTTTTTTTTATATTAATTTTTTTAATATTCTTTTCTATATCGTTTTAGGATTTTGAGAATTTTTAGCTGTATGTTTAGATTTCATTTCTGCATTTTTCTTATTCATGCTATGCTATACTTATGTATTCCTCCAATGCTTTATGTATATTCATTAAATGTAAATCAAGGCATCAAGGGATTAACCACATATTGCCACTTACAACACTAACTTTTCTACTATTGTAACAACTTTAATGTAATTTCATAAATTAACATTGGTTGCCATTAATGACGATAGATGTCCAATCCATTTTGACTGGGAGGGGCGTCCCTCCCAGTCAAAATAAATTGGACATCGATTGCCATCAATGGCATTGGAACATGAGAACTTGATGAATAGCATCCAATGAATTAATGAAGAATGATGTTGAAAAATTCCGATGACGAGTGTAGTATTTACAAAATGTAAATTTTGGTCATTAGAAGCAGGTCCAAATAAAATAGAATGCAAGACAACAGACATTATCGTAAATCACTGAGCCTCTAACTTACGATGAAATGGTCAGGAATAATCAGCAAAAGGCATGCCCAGATCACAGTCACACACACTTGACTATAGAACGCCAATCACAACTTGCTAAAACAGACAGCCCGCTTGTCCTGTTTCTAAAATCTAGTAAATGCGTGGGAGATTCTACCATAGAGCTTGTTTTCAATCCATGTGGAGGGAAGGGTTCGAGGGATAGGGGCGTTATTACAGTCCACAAGTGGTGTGTCCTCTTCAGAGAGCGCGTCATCGTACAGCAGGGCGTCAGCAGGCGTCGACGCGGCCAGGTCCAGGTAATCCTGACGAAAGCAGATCAAGGTGTAATTAGGCAGATTAAGCGGGGCGGCTGAGTTGTTGAAACTCTTTCTGACAGGGGATTCTGCCAGACGTTCCCACCTCCGGCAGAACTTCTCCCTTGTCCCGGGGGAGGTGGGGGACATTGAGTCCGAGTGGGCCATGTTCCGCACCTCCATTGTTGAGGCGGCCGATCAGAGCTGTGGCCGTAAGGTGGTTGGTGCCTGTCGTGGCGGCAATCCCCGAACCCGCTGGTGGACACCAGCGGTAAGGGATGCCGTCAAGCTGAAGAAGGAGGCCTATCGGGCCTTTTTGGCCTGTGGGACTCCGGAGGCAGCTGACAGGTACCGGCTGGCCAAGCGGACTGCGGCCTCGGCAGTCGCCGAGGCAAAAACTCGGACATGGGAGGAGTTCGGTGAGGCCATGGAAAACGACTTCCGGATGGCTTCGAGGAAATTCTGGTCCACCATCCGGCGTCTGAGGAGAGGAAAGCAGTGCACTATTAACACTGTGTATAGTGAAGATGGTGTACTGCTGACCTCGACTCGGGACGTCGTGAGTCGGTGGAGAGAATACTTCGAAGCCCTCCTCAATTCCACCGACACGCCTTCCTTTGAGGAAGCAGAGTCTGGGGACTCTGAGGTGGGCTCTTCGATCTCTGGGGTTGAAGTCACTGAGGCGGTTGGTAAGCTCCTCGGTGGCAAGGCCCCGGGGGTGGATGAGATCCGCACGGAGTTCCTAAAGGCTCTGGATGTTGTAGGGCTGTCATGGCTGACACGCCTCTACAACATCGCGTGGACATCGGGGACAGTGCCTCTGGATTGGCAGACCGGGGTGGTGGTCCCCCTTTTTAAAAAGGGGGACCGGAGGGTGTGTTCCAATTATAGAGGAATCACACTCCTCAGCCTCCCCGGTAAAGTCTATTCAGGGGTGCTGGAGAGGAGGGTCCGTCGGGAAGTCGAATCTCGGATTCAGGAGGAGCAGTGTGGTTTTCGTCCCGGCCGTGGAACAGTGGACCAGCTCTACACCCTCAGCAGGGTCCTCGAGGGTGCATGGGAGTTCGCCCAACCAGTCTACATGTGTTTTGTGGATTTGGAGAAGGCGTTCGACCGTGTGCCTAGGGGAATCCTGTGGAGGGTGCTCCGGGAGTACGGGGTACCGAGCCCCTTGGTAAGGGCTGTTCGGTCCCTGTACGACCGGTGTCAGAGTCTGGTCCGCATTGCCGGCAGTAAGTCGAATTCGTTCCCAGTGAGGGTTGGACTCCGCCAAGGCTGCCCTTTGTCACCGATTTTGTTCATAACTTTTATGGACAGAATTTCTAGGCGCAGCCGAAGCGTTGAGGGGGTCCGGTTTGGTGACCTCAGCATTGAATCTCTGCTTTTTGCAGATGATTTAGTGCTGTTGGCTTCATCAAGCCGTGACCTCCAACTCTCACTGGAGCGGTTCGCAGCTGAGTGTGAAGCGGTTGGGATGAAGATCAGCACCTCCAAATCCGAGACCATGGTCCTCAGTCGGAAAAGGGTGGAGTGCCCTCTCCGGGTCGGGGATGAGATCCTGCCCCAAGTGGAGGAGTTCAAGTATCTTGGGGTCTTGTTCACGAGTGACGGTAGGAGGGAGCGGGAGATCGACAGGCGAATCGGTGCGGCGTCTGCAGTAATGCGGACGCTGCACCGGTCCGTAGTGGTGAAGAAGGAGCTGAGCCGAAAGGCAAAGCTCTCGATTTACCAGTCGATCTACGTTCCTGCCCTCACCTATGGTCACGAGCTTTGGGTCGTGACCGAAAGAACAAGATCCCGGATACAAGCGGCCGAAATGAGTTTCCTCCGCAGGGTGTCCGGGCTCTCCCTTAGAGATAGGGTGAGAAGCTCGGTCATCCGGGAGGGACTCGGCGTCGAGCCGCTACTCCTCCGCGTAGAGAGGAGCCAGCTGAGGTGGCTCGGGCATCTGGTTCGGATGCCTCCCGGACGCCTCCCTGGAGAGGTGTTCCGGGCATGTCCCACCGGCGGGAGGCCCCGGGGACGACCCAGGACACGCTGGAGAGACTATGTCTCTCGGCTGGCCTGGGAACGCCTTGGGATCCCGCCGGAGGAGCTGGTTGAAGTGGCTGGGGAGAGGGAAGTCTGGGCTTCCCTGTTAAAGCTGCTGCCCCCGCGACCCGACCCCGGAACAAGCGGAAGATAATGGATGGATGGATGGATGGGCTGAGTTGTTTTAGTATGATCAAGTCACACCCATGTTTAAACAAAACAATGGAATTGTTTGGAATGCATCTTTGCCATGGGGACATTTTCGGCTTGTCAAAAGTGAATGGCAAATTCTAATCAGAAAAAATACGGTGGGGCAAATTAGTATTTAGTCAACCACTAATTGTGCAAGTTCTCCCACTTGAAAATATTAGAGAGGCCTGTAATTGTCAACATGGGTAAACCTCAAACATGAGAGACAGAATGTGGGGGAAAAAAACAGAAAATCACATTGTTTGATTTTTAAAGAATTTATTAGCAAATCATGGTGGAAAATAAGTATTTGGTCAATACCAAAAATTCATCTCAATACTTTGTTATGTACCCTTTGTTGGCAATAACAGAGGCCAAACGTTTTCTGTAACTTTTCACAAGCTTTTCACACACTGTTGCTGGTATTCTGGCCCATTCCTCCATGCAGATCTCCTCTAGAGCAGTGATGTTTTGGGGCTGCCGTTGGGCAACACAGACTTTCAACTCCCTCCACAGATTTTCTATGTGGTTGAGATCTGGAGACTGGCTAGGCCACTCCAGGACCTTGAAATGGTTCTTTCCAAGCCACTCCTTTGTTGCCCCGGCTGCGTGTTTGGGATCATTGTCATGCTGAAAGACCCAGTCACGTCTCATCTTCAATGCCCTTGCTGATGGAAGGAGATTTTCACTCAAAATCTCTCGATACATGGCCCCATTCATTCTTTCCTTTACACAGATCAGCCGTCCTGGTCCCTTTGCAGAAAAACGGCCCCAAAGCATGATGTTTCCACCCCCATGCTTCACAGTGGGTATGGTGTTCTTCAGATGCAATTCAGTATTCTTTCTCCTCCAAACACGAGAACCTGTGTTTCTACCAAAAAGTTCTATTTTGGTTTCATCTGACCATAACACATTTTCCCAGTCCTCTTCTGGATCATCCAAATGCTCTCTAGCATTTTTAGCTCTCAGACGGGCCTGGACGTGTGCTTGCTTCAGCAGGGGTACACGTCTGGCAGTGCAGGATTTGAGTCCCTGGCGGCAAATTGTGTTACTGATAGTAGCCTTTGTTACTGTGGTCCCAGCTCTCTGTAGGTCATTCACTAGGTCCCCTCGTGTGGTTCTGGGATTTTTGCTCACCGTTCTTGTTATCATTTTGATGCCACGGGGTGAGATCTTGCATGGAGCCCCAGATCGAGGGAGATTATCAGTGGTCTTGTATGTCTTCCATTTTCTAATAATTGCTCCCATAGTTGATTTCTTTACACCAAGCGTTTTACCTATTGCAGATTCAGTCTTCCCAGCCTGGTGCAGGTCTAAAATTTTGTCTCTGGTGTCCTTCGACAGCTGTTTGGTCTTGGCCATAGTGGAGTTTGGAGTGTGACTGACTGACATTGTGGACAGGTGTCTTTTATACCGATAATGCGTTAAAACAGGTGCCATTAATACAGGTAACGAGTGGAGCCTCGTTAGACCTCTTTTCCACTCTAATTTGGAAATAAATTCTTTAAGAATCAAACAATGTTATTTTCAGTTTTTTTTTTTACCACATTTTGTCTCTCATGGTTTATGTTCATGCATGTTGACAATTACAGGTCTCTCTAATCTTTTCAAGTAGGAGAACTTACCCAATTGGTGGTTGACTAAATACTTATTTGCCCCACTGTACATAAAAAATAATTAATCAGCATTTTATTAAGGAACGACTTTGAATTTTTTGATGCCGCTCCTCATGGAGACTCATGTACTATATGCCTGTTTTAGTTTTAGGTCGCCAGTGGCTTTGGTTTTGGAAATATTTGAATTTTAAGATTCTAAAAATAGGTCCCCTACGGTCCCCTGTCAACTGATAGTGAAGTCTATGGTCTGGTTTTGGTGGAATGGAACAAAAAAATTAAACTGATTATTTAGTAAGGTCGATAATATTGCTTCGCCATACCCGACTTTTAACCATCATCTTTTCCAGCTCTTTGCTGATATCAGAGAACGTCGGCCTCTTGTCCGATTCTTGTTTCCAGCATCGGCCCATGAGGTTATACCTGAAGAGGAAATGTTTTCGTAGTTGAGTAAATTCAATCTATTTTCCCAGTAGAGTGTACTGCACAAATGTGGATGTTGCAAAGGTACAAAGAGAAAGCTCACATTTCCTCAGAGCAGTTCTCAGGTCGCTCCATCCTGTAGCCAGTTTTCAAGAGGTTAAAGAGGCGTTCCGGTGCAATACCCGGGTATGGATTACCTCCTAATGTCACAATTTCCCATAAGAGCACACCAAAGGACCAGCTGGAAGAAAGAAGAAATTCTAATGCACATCAAGTAATTTGTACGGAATGTTTTAAATGATAACCTTACTCACACGTCACTTTGTGTCGTGTAAATATGATCGAACAGGGACTCTATCGCCATCCATTTAACAGGTATTCGACCCTTCAAAACACAGAATATTTAATTGTGAAATCAAGTGTCTGAGGACATTTTTGAAACGTGTGTTCTTTTCGTCATTACTTTGCTCCTCTTAACGTAAGAGTCCTCTTCATACACGTCTCTGGAGAGTCCAAAGTCGGAGATTTTCATCTTTCTCCCCTCTGCGACAAGTACATTTCTTGCTGCAAGGTCCCTATGAACGAGCTGTTCAAGAAAGATTCTCAGAAATCTTCCTCAAATAAATTCATGAGTGTACAATTTCCTAAAAATGCAAACCTTCATTTCAGCTAAATACTGCATGCCTCTGGATATCTGCCAAGCAAAGGAGATCAGGTCACCCATAGTGAGCGCTCTGTCGTCCGGATTCTCCAAGTAGCTGGAGTTTCGGTTGGCGTCCATTCCCATGAAGCTCGGGCCAACTTTCCGGCTCTCGCGAAGGAAGTTGCGAAGTGACCCGAACTTGGCATACTCCACGATCAGGTACAATGGACCTATTCAGCGACACGCGGTGTTAAGCCTCGCTGCACAACACTGAGCAGCTTTGCGGAGGTCCTACCATCTTGGCTGCACGCCCCATACATCTTGATGACGTGAGGATGGTTCACTTGCTTGAGGAGAGTGAATTCTGACAACAGGTCCCGTAGCTCACTGTGGGAGGCGTTTTCTGTTGTGGACAATAGCAATGATTTGATATGATGAAAGGAAAACAATCTGTACTGTAAAATATGATGAACTGATTTTAGCTGTAAAAAAATGCAAACTTGTTGCCTTAGAAAATGTAATTTATTTTACTACATTACCGTAATTTTCGGATTATAAGCCTCTCCTTTTTTCTTTTATTTTGAATCCTGCGGTTTATAGTCCAGTGCGGCTTATTTGTTGATTTATTTGAGTTAATAGGTAACACTTTATTTGACAGCGGTATCATAATACTGTCATAAGACCATCATAATTATGACATGACACAATCATGGGCATTACTAAATGCTTATGACAATATGGCAGATGTCATGAAGTGTTATCCGGTAAATTACATCACTAACTCAATTTATGTCCAGCTTGGATCTTTTACATCCATTCAAAAGTGAGATAATTTGCTGGATAACACAAAATGACATCTATTATAACTAGGGTTGTTCCGATCATGTTTTTTTGCTCCCGACCCGATCCCGATCATTTTAGTTTGAGTATCTGCCGATCCCGATATTTCCCGATCTGATTGCTTTTTTTTTTTTTTTCTCCCGATTCAATTCCAATCATTCCCGATAATTTTTCCCGATCATATACATTTTGGCAATGCATTAAGAAAAAAATGAATAAAACTCGGATGAATATATACGTTCAACATACAGTACATAAGTACTGTATTTGTTTATTATGACAATAAATCCTCAAGATGGCATTTACATTATTAACATTCTTTCTGTGAGAAGGATCCACGGATAGAAAGACTTGTAATTCTTAAAGGATAAATGTGACTTTGTATATTGTGACTAAATATTGCCATCTAGTGTATTTGTTGAGCTTTCAGTAAATGATACTGTAGCTATTTAACTGCTTTGCCCAAATGCATGATGGGAAGTGCAACCATGACTGTGCGTAGTGGTACGAATTGATATATCTTCTCTGCATTGGGAAATAACATAGGGTGTTAAGAAAAAGATAAATTACTACCTTTCTTCCCCACATTGCGTCCCACGATATTTCTAATCAGTGGGAGAGGGATTGTAAGGCTTTAGCCAATTAAAAAAAGGCTCCAAAGGCTGCCAAAATTCACTCTACTCATTTAACGCTGCCTTTTAGCTCTATCTATAGGTAAAACGGCGCCATTATAGATTGAACGCGACAATGCGTGAGTGGGTCGTGCAGCGCATGTGTTAATTGCGTTAAATATTTTAACGTGATAAATCAAAAAAAAATTAATTACCGCCGTTAAAAGACTCTGGATGAGAGTAACATATTATGTCTGTAACGTTAAATACAGCTAGGAAATGATTTAATTAAAAAAAAAAAAAAAATTAAAAAAAGGCATGTAATCTGTGTGCGTCTATGAATGAACGTGAGTATTTTCCTTCATTCTGGATGGTTCCAGCGATATGTTGGAGCTTCTACATGTGCGGCCATTTCGTACAGTAGCTTTGTCTTTGCAATGGAGGGTAGTCATGGCTCCAAGTCGGCGATCATTGTTTACATTGTTTACGTATTCGTGTTGCTCATTTATGCCGTGAGGTGATGTGTTCGTTTAGCATCTTTGGGAAGTGTTGTAAGTCCGACTGAGTGTAAAGTGCTTAGTCGCTGCCGTGTTTTGTGGCCAAATTGACCGCATGCGTGTATGGCGTACTTCCGTGTTGTGCGTGCGCTTTCGCACCTCCCCCCACCTTTGTGTTTTTTGCACTGTTTATTGCACAATTCATTTGTGTGTTGTTGATTATTGTGCAGTCAATTTGCATTGTTTTACATTTGCACCGATATGCTGTTAACGCTAGCTCTAAACCCCAACCCGAAAATCAGATTTTTTTTACATAAGGCTTAATCTAATTTATTTAATTAGTCTTTATTATATTAGTATTAGAAGTAGAAATGTCCCGATCGATCGGCGTCCCGATCGATCCGGATCCGATCACGTCATTTTCAAAGTATTGGAATCGGCAGTAAATATCGGACATGCCTTTTTTTAATATATATATATATTTTAATTAAATCGTTTTCTAATTGTATTTAACGTTACAGACATAATGTGTTACACTCTTCCAGAGTCTTTAGTTTAAGCTTAAGGTAGGGTTATCAAATTTATCGCGTTAACGGCAAGAATTCATATTTTTTACATTTATCACGTTACAATATTTAACGCAATTAACGCATGCGCTGCATGAGCCACACATGCATTGTCGCGTTCAATCTATAATGGCGCCGTTTTACCCATACTGTATATAGAGCTAAAAGGCAGCGTACAATGAGTAGAGAGAATTTTGAAAGCCTTTGGAGCCTTTTTTGTTTAAAAGGCTAAAGCCTTACAATCCCTCTCCCAATGATTAGAATAATTGTGGGAAGCAATGTGGGGAAGAAAGGTAGTAGTTGATCTGTTTCTTAACACCCTATGTTATTTCCCAACGCAGAGAAGATATATCAATTGGTACCACTACGCACAGTCATGGTTATACTTCCCATCATGCATTTGGGCAGAAGTTAAATGGCTACAGTATCATTTACTGAAAGCTCAACAAATACACTAGATGGCAATATTTAGTCACTCTATACAAAGTCACATTTATCTTTTAAGAATTACAAGTCTTTCTATCCGTGGATCCCTCTCACAGAAAGGATGTTAATAATGTAAATGCCAACTTGAGGATTTATTGTCATAATAAACAAATACAGTACTTACTGTCGGATGGAATGTATATATTCGTCCGAGTTTTATTCATTTTTTTCTTAATGCATTGCCAAAATGTATATGATCCGGAAAAATTATCGGGAATGATTGGAATTGAATTGGGAGCAAAAAAAAAGCAGTCAGCTCGGGAATTATCGGGATCGGCAGATACTCAAACTAAAACGATCGGGATCGGATCGGAAGCAAAAAAACATGATCGGAACAACCATAATTAGTAGTATAGTAGTATAGTATTTATTTAACTAGGATTTCATTAGTCGGTAGATTTGATTTCAACAAATTTCATGCAGTTTGTCAGTTATTTGTTCGTTTCAGGGCTCTGGAGTGGCTAAGCTAGCGCGAGTCAATGGTGGTTGAAATGGACTATAATTAAAACCTCGCTAACTCGAAAATTAAGCCTTATGTGAAGAAGTCTGATCTTCCCCTTTAAATTCAATCATGGGAAAGTCAATTACATGCAATGACATTTTTCTGTTGTCATTCTTACATTCTTATGTTAATTGGTAAATAACCGATACATTATTTTGAAGTAACTTAGTTACTTTGATAATAAAGTATCTATAAAATAACAAGATAACTTTTTGGAGGCGTAATCAGTAATTAAATTACTTTTTCAGGTCATCTGTGACAACACTGAGTACGAAGTATCTGATGTATGATGCATTAACAGTGTCTTCTGTTTTGATCGCTCTCACCTTTAAGCATTTTCACAGCCACAGTAGTATAACCTGCTTTTCCTTTCAACCTGAACGCCGTTGCTTTGACAACTTTCCCAAACTCTCCCTCTCCCAAAGTCTTGCCAAGCACGAGGTTCTTGCGTGGGAATTCCCATTTGGGATCCTCCTGTTGAAATAACATCAACATGATGTCCCGCGTGATATCTGGAATGGTCAAAGATCAAAATGTGCGGCGTGAGAAGAAGCTCACGGGTATTTTAAAGGTGTCGGTTTCAAGGGATTCCTGCGAGCCTCTGCGTAGGTTGTTGGCGGGGAAGCTGATCGGATAGGCCTGAGCCGGTCGGCGGAAAGTCATCTCGGCGGATGCTATCGGCGGCTTGGGGGAGTTCTTGTGGTAGCGGTGGATGAAGTAGGACGAAAGGAGGATGGAGACGATGAAGGAAAGGAGCAGAACCGTGGCGATGACAGTCTTACACATGTCGTCGCATAGCGCCACTGGAGAGAAATTGAAGAAACCTGGGTTTAGCTGGCATTAGGTGTATTTCAATAAAAATGGAAAATGTTCAAACAATAAGACTTAATCTTGTCACTGTCAGCTGAGGAGCAGTACTGTAAACAATAAAGTGGCGAGTGATTCAAATGACTTAAAGGGATCTACGGATAGAAAGACTTGTAGTTCTTAAAAGATAAATGACCTTCTTGATGTTTTCGTTGTTTCTTACAATTTGTAAAATTAGTTTTTATGTTGTAGGTCGCTATTGTTGTTGACGTCGCAGGGCGGTGATGTCACATGGATACGCTGCCGGGCTTACAGAGTATGACATAAACATGGCATCTGTTCAACCCTTTCAATTTGAACCCGAGAGGAACATTAATGAGCATGACATAGCTATTTGCAGTCGATATTTCACAAAATCGGCAGCAAAAGCATAATGAACAGGAAAGACGGGATGAGACGAGACGAGAGTAGGGAAAACAAAATAGTATTCTGCCATAATGTCAACACCAGCAAATTTGTCTCCAAAAATACTAGTGTGCGCTTTCAGCTTGATTTGTTTAGATGTATACAGACATAACATACTAAAGATGCCTTATGAAAATACTTAAACGTAGTAATATCAAAGAAAACACAATGCTTAAAAGTATGACAGGCAAACACATGCAAAAAGTATTTTGAGACAATGAAAATGTAATAAAAGACTCAATAAAAACCCAAATAGTACTGTAAGTACTCTCCTCTTTGAACCGATATGCGGATGTGTTGGATGTCTCGCCGCGCAGAAGGAATTGGAGTAACCCGGTAGTATTCGTCGAGTGACAGTAACAAACTACGTCATCACCCCAAGCGTCCATTGCGCGCTTAAAACCTGGCACCCTCCGTAGGTCAAAACGTGCTAAATATTAAAGATTTTTAAATCAATGGCGATATATAATGTGTTTCTGATCACATATTTTAGTAAAAGACAACAATTGTGGCTTATTAGAGCCTACAAGTCTTCAAGTCCGACATTCTCTTTAAAATACATGTAAGTATTAAAGCAGTCAGAATTCTAAATGATAGTTAACATTGAATAATGAATGCTGTTATCAATTTCAAAACAATAATTGAAAAGATTTACTTGTTCCCTAGTGATCCTTAATATGTGATTCAAGAACTTTATCTAATTCAGGAAATAAGAGACTTTTTTCAAGTAAACATTTTTATAGTTGATGATAGAGATTCCAAATATTTGAGTACAATAAGTCGTAAAAACTAGTTTTAGCATTTAAAATGATATCGGTTAATATCAACATCAGTTTTTCATTACCGGTTTTGGACCAATATCCATGTTGCCTTCAAAGTGGATGCAGAAGCCCGTCTGCCTTTGTACAAGGTCACAGCTTAGCCCATCATTTATGCTGATTGACCATTAGATGTCTCCAAACAAAGATGCTTGAGATTTGTTGGGTGATGGTACCATTTGCATACATGGTGAAACAATTCATTGAACAATAAATGTTTGAAAAATAATGAATACTAGAGGTGGGAGTCTTTGGGCACCTAACGATTCGATTACAATTACGATTCAGAGGCTCCGATTCAATTATAAATCGATTATGGATGCACTCTCCAACCCCTTGCTTTTAATGTTTTGTACATCAGTTCTAAAACTGTTAAAAATCCTCTCATGCTAAACCAAACTACTATTTTAGTATCAAGTTAACAGTTAAAAACAGTAAATAAAAATACTCAAGTCCCCATTCTGTATCAGCAGCTTTAAACTACATTCAATTAATTTAATGCTGTGAATCAACCGTTAAAGTTGTTAAAATTGCTCCCGTTTTTCCATAATTTCCGTTCTGTCTACTTTCGACATGTCAAAGTTTTAAAACTGTTTCATCATTTAAAGATAGATTCAAGTCAAGATTTTGCTGATTTATGGGTATTTTAGATAAAAAATAATTAGGTGAGAGAGGTCTACTGCTTTAAGATGGCGCTTGTTTACTAGCGCGGGAAAGTCTGTCAGTTTGCATCTAGTTCTTGGTACATGTTCTAACGTGGCCGTCGTCTGTAATTTCACATCTAGTTCCAGATATATGTGATATCTACCATAGCTGTATGTTGCCGTATGTTTGTAGAAACTAGCAACTGGGCGCTGTTTGTAGCAGCTGATGGCCGCAGTCAGGTATTATTGTTTTTTGTTGTTGTTTTTTTTTATCTAGCGGCATGAGTTGAACATGATATTTACTCTCGGTCCGTTCCTCATTGCGTCTCAGAGACCGCGCTGACTGTGTTTTATTTCCGCTTTACCTGGTATAATTCAATAATTGGAATTTGGATGTTTGTGAATGGTTCTCGAATCTTTCACGGCCGAATCGCGAATAATCTATGAATTGGAAATTTCGCACGCCTCTAATAAATATTGTATGTTAAGGTCATGACCGCAGTATCAGTTTGATATCGCTACCGGATTTCTGGGGTTGGACAATATCGGGATATCGATTATCGGTTAAAAAGTCATGATTAGACAGCTCTAGTAAGAACTATATACCAGAGATGTCCCGATCGATCGGGTCCGATCACGTCATTTTCAAAGTATCGGAATCGGCAAAAAAATATCGGTCATGCCTTTTTTTAATATATATATATTTTTTAATTAAATCGTTTTCTAATTGTATTTAACGTTACAGACATAATAGGTTACACTCATCCAGAGTCTTTAGTTTAAGCTTAAGGTAGGGTTATCAAATTTATCCCAATAATTATCCTATCCTGATAACGGCGGTATTTCTCAACGCAGAGAAGATATATCAATTGGAAATGTACTGTATGTTGAATGTATATATTCGTCCGAGTTTTATTCATTTTTTTCTTAATGCATTGCCAAAATGTATATGATCGGGAAAAATTATCGGGAATGATTGGAATTGAATCGGGAGCAAAAAAAAACAATCGGATTGGGAAATATCGGGATCGGCAGATACTCAAACTAAAACGATCGGGATCGGATCGGGAGCAAAAAAACATGATCGGAACAACCGTACAGTTTCGCATTTGTTCTGCTTCTCTGAGAGTCTTCATTTTATTGTTATTTGGGCTGTATCGGTGGTCAACAACAGCATTTTTTAACAATATCTTGACTGAATTTCCATGTGAGTTGCAATTAGTCATGTGCCAACTCACCCTCAATATCTTCCTTTTCACAGAAGCATCTTTTAGTCAAGCAGTAGCAGGTTCCGTAGCCAGCCTGGATGCCGTTCCTCAATCCCAGTTCATGACCGCCAGTCACAATTTCTCCTTCACACACAAACATATACACCGTCAACATCGTGAATGAACCAGCCAAATATTCACCGCCCCACAAAAAAAAAAAAAAAAAAATGGAAGCGTGTAAGAACTTACTTGTACAGTCTTGTGGGCAAATTGATGGATCTTTGCTTTCAACAGCATCACAAAAGCTATCAGGACAAGTGCGAAGGTCTGGCGAGCAGGTCGAGTAATTTTCTACAATTCCTGGATGACGATATGTATATTATTTTTTACCTTCATGAACAACTTCAACTCATTAGCTGCAATTGACAAAGATATAAGTTCAACTCATTTAAACCAGGATGACCGGCTGCTCATGCTTCAGTGCCATTGACAGTGCTTAACGTCCAATGAACGAATGTTGGATGTCAAGCACCGTCAATGGCAGCCAATGAGTTGTATTAAAGCAACGCTAGGTAACTTTTTAGTTCAGGTCGATTTTAGCAATGCCGGTGGACAAATGCGGTAGTGTTTTGCCTTAAGGAAGACTGCGTTTCCCATGAGGACCAGCGCACACCCGCACAGTGTCGTAAAATCATGATCTCCCGGTCACCTGCAGATGGATTAAAGAACATTTTTGTTTCCAGTGGCTGTGTGAAGGATGAATAGTTATAAGGTAATGAATCCAATTGTGGCTAAACAATAGCATATGACGGTTAGCCACCGTGTGGCTTAGTGTGGCAAACCCTCCAATTCCACTGGGGGCCCAATGTTTATTCTTGAGTATCCTTTTATCCCTAGTGGCCTACATTTTTTTCCTACTCGGACAAAACTTTTTGTCTCTTTTGTTGCTCTGCCATCTGCAGAATTTGCGCGAAAGCGTTCGCATCGACTTCCGTCTTTATAACTAATGAGGTAAGGAGGAAGTGACGTATGCCTTAAAGCATTCAGCACATTTTTGCCTCCTCAAAGTTAATTAGTGCCAGTGAAAACGATACAGACCCCCTAAAGCAGGGATTCCCAAGCTACGGCCCGTGGGCCGGATATGGCCCGCCTCCACATTTGGTCCGGCCCCCTGAACAACCCCCCCCCCCCCCCCCCTCAATAGTGTTATTTATTTCCTGGCTTTTTTCTGTGAAGAACCCAGAGAGGGTTATTTGGTTATCATCTACTTAATTAATAGTGTTATTATTATATTATATTACCGTATATTATATTATATTTTGGGCTGTCAAACAATTAAAATTTTTAATCTAGTTAATCACAGCTTCAAAATTAATTAATCGTAATTAATCGCAATTCAAACCATCTATAAAATATGCCATATTTTTCTGTAAATTATTGTTGGAATGGAAAGATAAGACAAGACGGATATATACATTCGACATACTGTACATAAGTACTGTATTTGTTTATTATAACAATAAATCAACAAGATGGCATTAACATTATTAACATTGTTAAAGCGATGCATGATAGAAAGACTTGTAGTTCTTAAAAGATAAATGTTAGTGCAAGTTATAGATATTTTATATTAAACCCCTCTTAATGTTTTCGTTTTAATAAAATTTGTAAAATTTTCAAACAAAAAATAAACTAGTAGCTCGCCATTGTTGATGTCAATAATGACACAATGCTCATGGTGCTGAAACCCATAAAATCAGTCGAACCCAAGCGCCAGCAGAGGGTGACAAAACACCAAAAAACACAAGTAACAAATGGACATGACACTGTGCTGTCATTTTAATCTGTTTGAGCGGGGCATGTGCGTTCATTGCATCAAATATTTTAACGTGATTAATTTAAATAATTAATTACCGCCCGTTAACGCGATAATTTTGACAGCCATGTATATTAATTATATTATATTATAATTTTTATTTGGTTTATTTTTACTTTTGTTCCGTGAATAATTCAGAAATGGTTATTTGATTATGGCTTTCTGAAAAACAATAAATGTTTACATTTAGGCACTCCTGCAATCGTCACACTTTTTCTGTTACAAACTGACCCGGCCCTTCATCCGAGAAGGAACAGGTTATGTGGCCCTCACAGGAGAAAGTTTGGGGACCCCTGCCCTAAAGATATAAAAGAGGTGTCATTCAACTAGTTGTCAGTCGACATATACTCACAAATGTTATGAAAATATTTCATAAGGTTGAAATGTTACCTAATGTTGCTTTAAAAGGACAAGTGTTATTGTGTATTGTATTCCAGAAACTACTGTATAGTTTTAAAATGACCTTTTTCAGTGCCTTGCCTCCACTGGCATCTTCCCGTGGTCGCTCCCAGGCCTCTAGTGGTTTCACATTCTCCTCTACGTCTATTTTCTGCACATGGCAGGAACTGCTGACTCTCCTGATTGTCCTGGTTTACTGCATAAAGCAAACACAAAACATGTATTATTATTAACATGTGATTCTCTGATGTGGTACGCCTTCTCCCCCTAGTGGTACGCAAAAAAAATTACTGCCCATGTACAGTTAAGATTTAAAAAAAAAAAAAAAAAAAAAATTAAATATGAAATTGTGTTTACCTTTTTAATCTGTAATCCAATTTATTGAACCTTATATTTTTTAAAATACTTTTTTGCTTGTTGTGATATTAGTAGGCGACACTGACAAAAGGCATAAGTTATGTACAGGTAGTCCCCGGGTTACGATGTACTCGATTTACGCGATATCGACTTTACGCCGCTGCCGTCTCATCCGCCATTTTTTCTCCAGTACTTAATTGTACCTCACAGTGTCTTATTTTTTACTTTACTTTATTAACATGACTTGCTCTGTCCTCACTAAATGTGAAGTTTGTCAGCTTGACAAACAACAAAGCAATTGTGCTTTTTGAAGCTTTTTACTTCCTTCACTTTTGACAATTTGTAAAGCTGTAACACACATATGAACACATCTGTTCATTTCAATGATAAAACACTCGACACTAAAGGATTGGTGATCAAATGTCCATCTAGTCTGATCAATATGTAAATTTAGCAGATCAAATTGGCCTAATTTGCATCACAAAAGTCTGCTAGCTTAAATGCCATGAATGCTAACATATTTACATTTCTCATAGTAATTCGCTCACACGTAACTCCACAAACTGTAGCTCTAAAGTAACTAAAAGCATTAAACTAAAAGCAATTTACAGCCTTATGTGGGCCAAACCAGAACGAAGCTGCCACCAGGGGGCAGTGACTCCTCCACGATTAAACAAAATACAATACCTTTGGACTTTTTGGATAGTTATTTTGAATTTTTAAAGGGTTAATTCAAATTTACGCAGAAATTCGGGTTACCGACGTTGATTTGTCATTACTTTTGCACCCTCAATTATTGTTGTTTCACCGTTGAAATCCTTACAAAACCTAAACGTCATTTCAATTATCAAAAATATTTGAACAACGCTGAATCAATGTTATGTTTTCCTTCATTTTCCACCATGACCGCTTTATTTACAGACAGAAGAAACAGCTCGGCTGACTAATAAAATATTACGCTGAATAAATAATAAAAATAAAAACTTGTCTAGATTAGGCGTTTCCAGTGGAGTTTGTTCGAGGTGAGTCGCTGTCTTCCCGGTCAACCAAGAACACAACTATTATCCGACCAAAACTCCCGCTCATCCATAATTCGATGACTTTTCAACCATATTTCCCAGTCAATCATAAATCAACTATTCCTCAACATTAGTTCATCAACTATAAAACAATGTTGACCCAACCATCGCCTGACATACCATAGACCAACGTTGTTTCAACGTCACTGCCATGTGTCATCGGATTTGCAACATTGATTCAACATTGTTTATTGTCGATGTGAGAGAATTTTATTCATGCTTAAAACACAACCATTATATTTTGTATGCTATTGTTATGCTTGCATCATGAGAACATTGTAGCATAGAGCGTCATTGTTAATCTCTTTGAGTGTGCCTTCCCATGGCCTTGACGATTGTAGACTGTATTGCAATATGCCCAAATATGGACTGTTTTGTTCCTGTTTTCCAATATGCCCTGAATGAATACAAGGGAGGACTGTGGTTTCTTATCATCGTTCTAGCCGGGACCAGTGCTCAAGGTCTCAGCTCAAAGATGTTTTTGTATGGAAAAATACCCAGGTTTGTGAGATGATGAGTTTCGTTTCTTAGTAAGTTTCGTTTCACGGTGGGCTTTGGCACCGCCCTTTCAACAGTATAAATGTCCAGCCTCTATTGTACTTCTTCGTACTTTCTGGGTGATCACAGCTCCGAGCTGGGTCACATCGTTTTGTACCCGAGAGCTCTTGTTCATAAAGCCTTCGAAGCAAAGCAATCCATGGTTGGGGTCGTATTCATTTCTCTAATTGAGCTATCGAGGTAACAATTTGAGGTAACGACCACAGCTGTGTAAGATCTGGCACCTACCATTCTGAAGGGGGTTATTTAAGTTGATTCAGTTATGATTGTTTGGAGTAAAGTTTTCTCTGTTTGTTTAAATGCACATTAGTTATTGTTTGAATATATGTGTATTTTCCATCTGTTGTTTTATTAAGTTGACAATGTTTGGTTGATTTGTCATACCTCCTTCAGGTGGTCGTTAGTCGAGTCCGCCCTGATTTAAACGGCCACAGAGATGTGTCTGGAGGTGAGGTCAGTTTGGTTGAAGCCTTTTTATTATGTTGGCCTCTTTTATGTTGGGCCCAAGGTTTGTGTTAAACTGTTTGTTTTGCGACTTTATTAAATGGAATTTTTACCTAAGTTGAAACACCAGTGTCCGCGTGTATGTTTGGTCCACTACATCAACCATACTGATGATTTTGATGGAAAATCAACATTTATCCAATGTCGGTCTGCTATCTGGGTTTGGTTCCGTGTGTCTAATTTGTCTTTGTGTTTAAGATATCTCAAGAACGAAAAAGGGGATTGTTATCAAACTTACGGGAAATGTTTATAATGTGGAAAGTGTTTCAATTTTGGGACAACAAGGTCAAAGGTCACAAGAACGAAAAAGGGGATTGTTATCAAACTTACGGGAAATGTTTACAATGTGGAAAGTGTTTCAATTTTGGGACAACAAGGTCAAAGGTCACAAAGAAAAGGAATTTTATAATAACGGATTAGCTTATTTAACTAAAATTTGCAGGGTTGGTGATTTGATAAGAAGAGAAAGAGTGGTGAGAGAGGAGGGAGCGCCCACTCTGCCAAATATGGCGATGCTTTGAATTTAGCTGCTTACGCGGAAGTCTGTTCTCTCCTAGTTCTCAAATAGTTAGGATTTTTGTCCTCTTGTTGTACAGTTTTAACCCAAAATCTTGTAGTATTTGTATTTAGTCTCAGATATATATTTATTTTTTCTCTCAGAACATTTCATCTTTATTCCAGTAAACATCGAGGTGATGTTTTCTCCGCAATATTACAAGTTTGGCACATACATTTATTATTTTTTTATTATTATCATTTTATTTGTGTGTAATCTGAAGTTTTGATTTAAAACCAAAAAAAGATTTTACTTATAGAAGCATTACGAAATGTACTACAAAGAGAGGACCAGTTTGAAAAATTATACTTCATTTTGAAAATAGCAAAAAAAATAAAACCTCACATTTACTCAACAGTTGACTTTAGATCTGAAAACCTTGAATTAAACAAAAAGCATTTGAGGGTATTACACCTCCAGTATCCAGAATGATTAGGATCTGAGTGCTAGCCTCCGACTGCGTGTGCCCCTCTTGAGCTACGACGATGTACTGCAGATCCTGACATTCGGGTCTTTGCAAAGGCTCCGAGTCGTTGACGTAGAGGAGTCCCTGCATATCATCTGGCGCCTGGGTGATGCTTATGGCTGCATAACAGGACAGCTCATCTGCAGAGATGTTCTTATTGGGAACCTTGAGCTGGTATGTGACACTGAAGCCATCAAACTCTTGGCAGTTTTCCACGCAAACCTTACCAACCTGCGAAATGGAGGAAATAGGATTTGAATATGTATGTATTCCTAATATTTTTGAGAATACTTTGACTAAATTGGCATATAAAATTATTACACTAAACTGTAAACCCATGTTTTGGCGCGTTACACAGCCCACACTCATTCATACGTTCCAACTCTAAAATGTCCCAATACTCCTGCGACACAGGGAACTTTTCCTTTGCCGCCTCACTCCCTCTCAAAAAAAAGTCACAATTTGAATAAAATGCATTTTTGACAATACCCCCCCAAAAAGTCCCCCATTTTTAATGAATTCACATATAAAAGAATTTATCAAACCAAGGTGTAACAAACTCTGATTAAGTTTTTTTCCTCAAAAACATATGGCTTGAGGTTGAAGAAAAAAAAAAAAAAAAAAAAGTTTGCATGTTCTCTCTGTGTCTGCGTGGACTTTCTTTGGGTATTCCCGTTTCCCCCCACCTTCCCAAAAACATGAATGACAGGCTGATCGAATACTGTAAATTGGTACTGGGTATGAGTGTATACACGAATGGTTGTTTTTTTCCTTATGCCCTGCGATTGGCTGGCAACCGATTCAGGGTGTACCCCGCCTTCTACCAATAATTAGCTAAGATTGGCTCCAACACCCACGTGAACCTAGTGAGGATAAGCGGCTCGGAAAATGAATGAATGAATGAACATACGATTTAACCAAGTTCTTATAATTTTTTTTTTAAATTGCCTGATTCAATACTAATGGAACATTCAAAGACCCTCAAAACCGCTTCCATTCACTCTTATTGAGTTTCAACTTGGACCAAGAAAAAAAAAAACAATCTCCATTGGGGGACCCAAAAAAACCAAATCGCTATTGGTGGCCATTATTTTTTTCATCAAAAAAATCAACAGGAAGTGATCCGGGAATGACATAAAATCAACAGGAAGTAACATAAAATCAATATGAAGTCACTCCGAATTTCCCCATACTAAAGAGCAAGTGACCCCCCAATTTCAACAGGGAGTAAGGCTAGGTTCATACCGCAGGTCTTAATGCACAAATCTGATTTTTTCGTGTTTTTCCTTCCGAGTCAGGCATTACCTTGACGGTCTGAATGGGACAGGTCGCATGAAAGTGGACCATTTCAAATCCGATCTAGGTCACTTTTGTATGTGGTTAAAATCTGATCTGGACCACATTTTTCCAGAATGTGGCTGCGGTCTGAACTGTCAAGTCCCCCCAAATCGGAATTCATGCAGCAATCAAGTCAGCAAACAGCGAGAGAGACAGGGCGCTACGTTAGCAATGGAATTGTGCATTAGCGTTCGCTCCTAACTTAAACATGGTTTTTACTAGGTGCTTACTCGGCCGAGAGTCGGGGCAAACTGTCCGTATATGCGTGCGTCATGCTATCAATCTATATAAACTTTGAATACAAGACTAAACAGGGATTATTTCTGTCAGTTATTTGTGTTCTCTTTTTGGAAATTAAAATATGATCACCCTAGAATGGCGTTGAGCCAGCATTTGGTTTGATGCTTCTGCGCATGCGGGTCAGTTTGCACAGCGCATCTCGGACTGCGAATTAGTGCGTATGCGTGATAATTGAACAGGCTCAATGGACAAAGGCAGTCTGAACAGGCATGCCAAAAAAACATGCCAAAAAATCGGAATTGTGCTGTAATACCTGCGATATTAACCTAGCCTAAATTGAAATTACCCCAAAATCCACATGAACAAAAGTCAAAAGGAGGTGACTCAGGAATGCCCCAAAATCAACAAGAAGTGACCTAAAATCAACAGAAAAGTCGCACAGAATCGCACCAAAAGCATGTCCCATGTGACCCAGGAATGCCCCGAAAGCAACAGGACCCAAGTGAGGAAAAATAACTCAGAATTGCCCCCAAATCCTTGGGAGATTATTGACCTGCATGCAGAGGTGGGTAGTAATCCGTTACATCTACTCCGTTACATTTACTTGAGTAACTTTTTGATAAAAATGTACTTCTAAGAGGAGTTTGACACAGCCATACTTTTTACATTTACTTGAGTAGATTTGTGAAGAAAAAACGCTACTCTTACTTTGGGCTACGCAGGAGTTGTTAAATTTTTCCTCTTTATTCTACATATTAGATTTATTTCTTTTTTTTCCCAGCGATGCCAAGAGTAGCTCTACCAATTTCACCAATGAGGCGTCGCAACAATAATTTAACATGACTACAAAATAACAATCAGACGTAAACTTGCCGTTCTATGATCACGGCAGGCTGTTCAATCATGTGGAATCTTAAAAGCACCGTTAAAAAATGAAGTATTTGACATAGAGTGCTGCCCTTAACATGACTCGAAAGCGTGGATTTTAACCTCTCTCCGGGTGTTTATTTGGCACCGATTGACCACGGAAAACCGGAGATATGAACCTTTTAAATTCAAGCGCTATATAAGTATAACACCATTACCATTACCATAATAGTAAGCATGAATGAACTACAGTATTCACTATTCAAACTAGAAATTATTTTCTCCACTAGAGGGCACTCATGCTCTTTGGATGAATAATGCTTCATTTCTGTCTCTTTTTTTTCCTCAATGTTTTATTGTTGTTGTTTTTTTTTTGTATTTCTTTGGCTTAATGTGGTTATGTAATGGGTTATTGTACAGTAGCATTGTGACAACACTTAATATACATAACTTTGTGCTGAGAAAAAAAATACCATTGTTTAAAAACAAAAACAAAAAAATCAAACAATTTTCGAAGCTGTTACTCATTACTTGAGTATTATTTTCACCAAATACTTTTTTTTTTTTTTTTTTACCTGTACTTGAGTACATTTTTGGATGACTACTTTTACTTGAGTAATATTATTTTGAAGTAACGCTACTCTTGAGTAAAACATTTTCTGCTACTTTACCTTTTTCTAGTTATAAGTTCATACATTTCTATTAACTCATGAGATCAAGTTTTATTTTAGAAGTACCTGAGCATAGATCGAAGCTCTCCGAGTGAGTGTGAAGATATGCGTGATGTTCTCAAAACGGATTTGGACTGGTAAGATGGTGACATTAAAGTGAAGTAACACACTTTCCTCTGGACCTGGGTAGGTTGTGTCATTGACCAGGTAGTTCAGCTGGACGCTTCGATTCTCTGTCACCAGCAGGTTTTTCTTAAGGATCAGCTCTGAAAGAAAGACATTTTTTTCTTTAAACATATCTGTCCTCAAGGTATAGTGGATGAGCTCACTTACGATAGTTATGAATGGTTTCTCTGACGCTGTTATGAGCAGTTTTCTTCTCACTGAAGCTGCGCTTTACATCAAACGTCTCCCTTATCCATGGGTCAGTATTGAGCAAGGTCTCAACATACCTATTGTGACTCTGGTCTGTGGAATATATGGAAGTCAAGTCCCTGTCAAAAACTGACAATGTACCATAAGTACCGCCCTGAAATGAGAAAAATGACAATAAGTAGCAATTCAACACATAAGTTCAAAATCAGTTCTCAATCTGTTTTCTTACTTTAGTCCGATTGAAGCTGATTTCAATATTTGCTGTGTCCGTTCCATTAACATACGGCGCGTTATCGTCCTCGTCATTGACAAAAACATCCAGGGGAGTGTCCAGCGTAGTGATGGCACTCTCTGTCCGAACTGTGCAAACCAGCAGGAGTCTGTAACGTTCACGCTCCTCTCGGTCCAAAGGAGCGGTCACAATCATTTCGGAAGTGCTCTGATTCACTGCAAAGGGTGCTGGCGTCTCTATCGGAAAAAGTTGAAAGACACCACTGTCAATATTGAGAATACATTCAATGTCCATTAGTGTGTTGATGTTCAGGTATAGACTTCACTATCAGTTGATGAGACAGTACCAACAGATATTGCGCAATGGCTTCCCGTAGGGGGCCAGGCCAGGCAGAGCATCGTGGAGACTTTCACTGTGATAAACTCAAACACACTCTGCCTTCTAAAGCCGGATTTAGGTGGAAACAGAACGAAAGTTTTAGTGCATACAAGCAGGCAGGAGTTTCTCAAGATTGATTTGCCTCATTTTGAATCCTGCGATTTAGAGTCCAGTGCAGCTTATTTGTTGATTTATTTGGGTTAGTTGGTAACACTTTATTTGACAGGAGCGTCATATGACTGTCATAAGGCTGTCATAATTATGACATGACAGTATCATGGGAATTACAGAATATTTATGACAGATGGCATTAAGTGTCATCTGGCAAATTATGTCACTAACACCATTTATGTCCATTTAGGATCTTTTACATCCATTCAAAAGTGAGATAATTTCCCGAATGACACAAACTGATATCTATCATAAACATTGATTAATGCTAATGGTAGTGTCATGTCATAATTATAATGGTCCTATGACCAGGGGTGAAAGTGGGCCAGAACGGTCAGGAACGTAGTTCCGGTATAAGATTCAGGTCAGATTCAGGTCAATTCCGGTATAAGAATCAGTGCTGGAACGCCGTTCCGGTATACGATGCTTTGATTCCGAAAATATGACGGCAACTGTCAAAACGCTATATATAAAAAAAAAAAAAAAAAAAATACAAAGCTGCCACACATGCATTTTAGGTCCAAGAACAGAACAATCTACCAACATCCGATTTACATACACAAGTGTTAACAACAAGCATAATAAAGGGCTTGTGTAGCGTAATCCGTTCCCTCCGATATTTATTATTTATTTTATTCCACAGACAGCATGGAGGTTTCCCCAGCTGCTGCAGTTGTCCGAGTCTGACGATGACGAGTCACATCAATGTGCGAATGCACGCAGCAAAGCAAAACGACTGGACTCATTTATCCGTTCAATTGGCTGACATACTGAAATGTGATCACCAGAGATAGTTCGCTCTGATTGGTTCAAATGTGCATGTTTTCTGAAACAGCAAAAAAAAAAAATAAAAAATAAAGTTTGTTGAATTGATGCAACAAAAAAGGGCAATAAGAGCAAGGCAAGAGTTAAGGAGGCTTATTTATCATATTTAGTTTAATTTACTCTGATGGGGAGGTTCAGAACATAGCTGTCAATGTGCACTTTGGACTTATATTTGTTCATTTATGTTAGGCTACTTATTCATTTCTTTATGATTTAAAAAAGCCAATGTTTGCGCGATCTTCAAAATATATTCCATTTCAATCTGCATAATATAAGTCATTTGTACGTATTTTTCTGAATTTATGTTACTTATATCTTTATTATTAAAAAACAACAAAAAGTAAATATTTATGTTAACTTAAATTTTAATATACATCTTATGTTCTTAAGTAGTTAAAATTTGGCATTTAGTACGTGAGGAAATGAGGGAAAATAAAAATTAGGGGATGGAGGTTGGGGTTATTGCTGCTTTTGTCAACTTTTATTTTGCAAATCATTGAAAAACAACAATTTTGAATGAAAATCAGTTTTTGTATGTGTTGTAGAAATAACCGACCAAAACAGTTATCTTTGCATTTCAGTAGTTTTGACCCCCCCAACCCCCAAAAGAACAAGGGAAAAAGAAAAAAAATTCTGGCTCCGTGGTGACCTTCACGTCGGGGAGTTCTGGCAAGAAATTCTAACCACTTTCACCCCTGCTTATGACAGTCTTATGGCGCCACTGTCAAATAAAGTGTTACCAAATTTTATAACTGGCAAATAATGAAACTACTGGAACAGTAACTAAAGAAATAATGAAACTACTGGAACAGTAACTAAAGAAATAATTAGCAGAGAACAGGAATTTTGATTGTTATTTACATCTGTAGCACTGCAATGCATGCTAGGAGATATGTTGGACGACAACAGTGTTGACAGCAGGTGGCAGCAGAGATTTAATGTCTCCCCCAAGGGAACAGTGATGGCCAAATTAAGCTTTTTGAAGCAATGAAGCTTTGCAGCCAATTGGTTCAAAGCTTCGCGGTGGCTTATTCGACGGCGCTGTCGAATAAAGTTTTACCAGTTAATATCCTTAGGTGTAAATATCCCATAATACTGTGTGGCTTATAGTCCAGTGCATCTTATTTATGAACAAATGCCGTTTTCATGTCAAATTTGGTGGGTGGCGGCTTATAGTCAGGTGCGCTTTATAGTCCAAGAATTACAGTAATTATTATATAAAATAGCACCCTGCATGCACTATGAAATGTTGTGGGAAAAAAATGAATTGAATGGAAAAATTAGCGTAACTTTAGCTTGAATTATTTACGTACAATGAATGATAACTGCTCGTTTTTTTTCTTTCAACCAAGAATCTAGACCGTTTTACGTTCATATCGATAGAAATTCCGGGATTTATGCATTTATTTACAAGAAATGTATAAAAAAAACTTATGAAGTTCTGTTTTGTGACGGACGCCTTGTTGGATTTTGTATCCATACACAATAGTGTAACTTTACATTCAAATAATCAGGTAATTTTCGGCCACCTGGCAGTTTTTTAGTCCCAAAAAAGCTAGTAATTTTGACATTTCTGAGTCCTTACAATTAAAAAAAAAAAATTTTTAATGTAAAATTTCTATCTAAAAACGACAAGGGCTAGATAGCCGGCAAGACGCGCTGAGGCAATAGTGACATTGGAATTAAAAACCTAAACAAATTGTGATTCTATATAGAAAAGTGCAATGTTTGGTTTTGTTGAGTAAGATTAAGATGATTCTGCAAGCTTTCCTCAAGTATTAAGTTTCTGATGTGAAAATTGAGTGATTTATTAGCTGTTGAAAACGTATGTCAAAATTGCACAAAAAAAAAAAAAAAAAATCGCTATTTCGGGCAAAAACTTATAGGATATGTTAAATAATGCTATTGAAAATAAAGGTAATTATCTCTGCATTTGATAATTTTTGTGAATCTAGCGTAAAATCTGAGAATTTGATAGCCATTTTTAGTTACTGTTACACTGATATAAAAAATAATAACCAAAATTTTCGGACTTTTTTCCCTCATTTTGAATCCTGCGGCATATAGTCCAGTGCGTCTTATTTGTTGATTTATTTGGGTTAATAGGTAACACTGTATTTGACGGTGGCGTCATAACACTGCCATAAGACCGTCGTAATTATGACATGACACTATCATGGGCATTAATGAATGCTTATGACAGATGTCATTAAGTATCGTCAGGCAAATTACATCACTAACACCATTTATGTCTAGCTCGGATCTTTTACATCCATTCGGAAGTGAGATAATTTGCCAGATTACACAAAATGACATCTGGCATAAGCATTCATTAATGCTCATGGAAGTGTCGTGTCATAATTATGATGTTCTTATGACCGTTTTATGGCACCACTGTCAAATAAAGTGTTACCAAATACCATAGCTAGCAATTAATGAAACAACTGCAACAGTAACTGAAGAAATAATTAGCACAGAACATGAATTTTGTTATTTACATCTGTAGCGCTGCAATGCATGCTAGGAGGCATGTTGGAGGACAACAGTGTTGACAGCAGGTGGCAGCAGATGTCTCCCCCTAGGGAACAGTGATGGCCAAATGAAAATTGTTGAAGCAATGCAACCAATTGGCTGCAAAGCTTCATGTTGGGTAATTTGGTCTTAGACAGTCTTATGATGCCACTGTCAAATAAAGTTTACCAGCTAATATCTTTTGGTGTAAATATCCCATAATACAGTGAGCGCAGCTGCAGCTTGTGGTCCAGTGCCGCTTATCTATGAACAAATGCCATTTACATGTCAGATTTGGTGGGTGGCGGCTTATATTCAGGTGCGCCTTATAGTCCAAAAATTACGGTAAATCAGGATTTTATGAGGGAACGACTTTGAATTTTTTGATGCTGCTGCTCATGGAGACTCATTTAGGCCTAATGGAGGTGCCTGTTTTGGTTTTAGAAATATTTAACATTTTAAGTTTTTGAAAATAGGCCTCGACGGATCAGCCCCGCACCCCGTTTCCCATCAACTGTTAGTGAAGTCTATAGTCAAGCTATACTGTATATTTTCTACTTATGGTCGCTAACCTGATTCCACACTGTAAGAGATGATGTAATTTGGGCACACGTTGAGCCTCGTGAGTCGTCGGAGCTGCATTACCGCCCCGGAGAACCTATTCTCCATGATGTGCGGTTTGGACACGTCACGGTGAGGGAAGCACAGCTCTTTCATATCCGTCTGTTCACACTCTGGCATCGTTGCGTTAACAAAGTCCAAGATGATCCGAGGGCTAGTTCTAGGGAAGCACAAGGACTTCCTGGTGGGCTTGGTTAGCGCCATTACATAAAGGGACAACTTCTTCACAGACCACGAAGGTTTATCTGATAAAAGAGAAAAAAAACAGGCAATTTAATCTTCACCAGACCTCTTCACGATGATGGAACTCCCTTATCAGTATGGAAAGAACATATGTAATCTAATTGAATCTTAATGTAGAGGATACCTGACAGCATCCCTACAATAGGCTCGTATGCCACTCACACAGCGAGGCAAAGTCATTCTCATCCAGGGTTTTGTTCAAGGACAGCACTCCCGTGATGACGTCCAAGTTAAACCAGGAGTTGTAGGCGGGCCGCTTGAGCGAGCTCGACCAACACAGGTAGAAGTGTGGCTTCTCGGATTCGTTGTCCAGCATGGCGAAGACCTGGAGGATCCAACTTCCTTCGTTCTGGCCGACGTAAATGGTTTCTTTGTACTCATTTTGAGGGAAGTACAATCCTTTAGCACCTGGTTAACACATAAGGCAATTAAAGTTTGCTTAGGAAAATGAGTGACATGATTCATTTGAGTCATTCAGATCTTTAACTCATTCACTCCCAGCCATTTTCACCGGTGCAACCCCTTTCGCTCCCGGCCGTTTTACTGGATTTTGACTGATTTTGCAAGGCCCACAGAAAATTCTGTTCTATTGAGATATAAACATGGAACCCACAAAAAGAAAGATTAGACTCTCTTCTTTCAGCAGGAAAAAAAAAGTTGGTTCATATCAGGGCAGTCAAAATTATCGCGTTAACGGGCGGTAATTTTTTAAAATGAATCACATTAAAATATTTGACGCATTTAACACACATGCCCCACTTAAAGAGATTAAAATGACAGCACAGTGCAATGGCCACTTGTTAGTTGCGTTTTTTTTGGTGTTTTGTCACCCTCTGATGGCGCTTGGGTGCAACTGATTTTATGGCTTTGACTTTAACAGTGCTATTTTTTGCTTTAGTTACATCCCAAACATCTGAAAATAAAACATAATAACATAAACAAAAAGACAAATAGAACTTTTATTGGCAAAGTAACAATTTATTTACACATAACTAACTGAGAGATGACGCTGTTGTGGCCAACACGGCCGGGGTAAACTTTTCCCTCATTGCCGCCCGTCTCAGAAAGATTGATTTTTTTTTGTCTTTCCAGCACAGACTCAACGGCATTGTCCACTGCACTGGTGGTCCCGGTCGTTCTGCTCGGTCGTCCAGCACCTGGCATCCTGGGCACCCTCCTGGTTGTTCTGCTCGGTCGTCCGCCGCCTGGCATCCTGGACGTCCATTCGGTTGTCTTCATGTGGCCAGCCGTTCGTTCCGTTGAATCGGGTTGGGGTTCTTACCAAATGCGCTACTGCCCTCCAGTGGCCAGTTTTATTGCTTTAAAATTGATTTTCAGCTTTGTGCTTTGGAGCTAAGTTGAATCAGAACCTAGAGATGTCTCTTGTTAAAAAAAAAAAAAAAAAAAACTTAAAAGACGTATAAATATGGCTTTGAGACACTGTAATAATTAATAATAGAACGTATTTATATGTTTCTGGGAGAAAATGAGTTAAAGTGGATGTGACACAAAAGAGCATGTTTATTTCATAATACACGCTGTATTTTATGCTCCTGAATGAAATGGACCACTTGGATGTGTGCAGAAGCGACTGATATACAGGTATTTATTGAATTTTTTTAATCCCGCGCAACAAAAATAAGACACTTCCGGCCACGGTCTCAGATTGAGGGAGAAGGCGGATGTGATGTTAACGGGAGACATCATCTTCACTGTACAGCATTCTATTGGATGCAAAAAGACTGCGGATTCAGCTGATTTTGTGGATTAATTCGCTTATTTTTCACGTCACGCCAGCCCAATGTGCTGCAGGCTTTTGTTGCTACACCAGGGAGAGTGGTGTGAGGCCTTTCTGGGTTTCCAAATGATCCTGTTTACCGCGAAGAATGGGTAAAAGTCCGACAATCGGGGGACTATTGGACGGACGGGGAAGTGAGTAACCTACAGTACGTGTTTTATATACGTATTACGTCAAATACTGGGATCATGGCACACATTTTAATAAGGAGGTGGCTTGCATTTTGTGGGTGACAATGCTCCCTGTTCACCGAGAAGGCCGCCTCCCTGGGCTGACGACAGTCGGCTTGTCCCACACCATGGACGCCGGCCGATGTAGGCGGGAGCGCCCGTGCTCGGGGAGGCCCCCGATCTCGTCTCCAGTTCTCCATTGTGTCAAGACCCCCCTGCCCCTTTTCACATGCCCTCCTAGAGAGTGCTGTCCTCGGCTTGGGCTAGGGCAGCCACGCACCCTGACGTTGGTTGGTTTGTCCACCGAGAATGCACCATTTTCAGCGTTCATTCCCCTGCTGCCTCCGACAAGCCGAAACTTGTTCGCCACCGGGAGCTGGCCGATCGGCGATGGTAATCACCCCGGCCACCGTGTACGACATGAATCAGGCTAAATTTTGTGTGATTTTTCGTTTTCGAATGGCGAGGAAGAGACCTGGAAGAGCCGCTCAGTTCGGGTTAGCATGTAGCTTAGCTCTTACCCTCCTCCTTTGTTCATGCTCTTTCCTCCATCTCCGAGTCCCCGCAAGGAGATAACTCCGTTGGCATAAAATACCGTTCGGGAGGTTTAAGAAGTCAGCAGTTTTGACCATTATGCAGTAATTTAGCCCTCTCGTACTAAATAAATGAATCTTTAATATCATATATTCCATTTAGCACAAGACTGTTACTTGTTATTACGAGGGTTGTTCCGATCATGTTTTTGCTCCCAATCCGATCCCGATCGTTTTCAGTATCTGCTGATCCCGATATTTCCTGATCCGACTGCTTTTTTTTGCTCCCGATTCAATTCCAATCATTCCCGATAATTTTTCCCGATAATATACATTTTGGCAATGCATTAAGAAAAAAATGAATAAAACTCGGACGAATATATACATTCAACATACAGTACATAAGTACTTTATTTATTTATTATGACAATAAATCCTCAAGATGGCATTTACATTATTAATATTCTTTCTGTGAGAGAGATCCACGGATAGAAAGACTTGTGACTTTGTATATTGTGACTAAATATTGCCATCTAGTTGTTGAGCTTTCAGTAAATGATACCGTAGCCATGCCCAAATGCATGATGGGAAATGGAACCATGACTGTGCGTAGTGGTACCAATTGATATATCTTCTCTGCGTTGGGAAATAACATAAGGTGTTAAGAAAAAGATCAATTGCTACCCTGCTTCCCCACATTGCTTCCCATGATATTTCTAATCGTGTGAAGAGAGATTGTAAGGCTTTAGCCAATTAAAAAAAGGCTCAAAGGCTGCCATAATTCACTCTACTCATTTTATGCTGCCTTTTATCTCTCTATATAGGTAAAACGGCGTCATAACAGATTGAGCGCGACAATGCGTGAGTGGATCGTGCAGCGCATGCGTTAATTGTGTTAAATATTTTAACATGATAATTTTTATTTTTTTAAATTTCTTTTTTATTTAAAAAAAATTACCGCCATTATCGGGATAAATTTGATAACCCTACCTTAAGCCTAAACTAAAGACTCTGGATGAGTGTAACATATGTCTGTAACGTTAAATACAATTAGAAAATGATTTAATTAAAAAATATACTGTATATATATATTAAAAAAAGGCATGGCAGATATTTTTTTGCCGATTCCAATTCTTTGAAAATGACGTGATCTCCTCTAGACATCTCTAGTTATTACCATACAATATATTTAGCAATTGGGGAAAAAAAATACTTAGATACAAGAAATATCCAGTAAAAATATAAAAACAGGCGGCACGGTGGCTGAGTGGTTAGCACGTCTGCCTCACAGTTCTGAGATCAAGGGTTCAATCCCGGGCTTCGGCCTTCCTGTGTGGAGTTTGCATGTTCTCCCCGTGCCTGCGTGGGTTTCCTCCGGGAACTCCGGTTTCCTCCCACATCCCAAAAACATGCATGGTAGGCTGATTGAACACTCTAAATTGTCCATAGGTGTGAGTGTGTGCGTGAATGGTTGTGTGTCTCCTTGTGCCCTGCGATTGGCTGGCAACCAATTCAGGGTGTCCCCTGCCTACTGCCCGAAGTTAGCTGGGATAGGCTCCAGCACCTCCGCGACCCTCGTGAGGAATAATAAGCGGCATGGAAAATGAATGAATGAATATAAAAACAATGATTTTCTCATTCTGAATCTTCCTCCTCCTCCAAATACGACTCAAACGTATATGGTTGTATGTCACATACTTCCTCTGGATCGACAATATCGTTCGAAAAATCCACATTGGACCCAGAATCGCTAAAAAAACTCTTCCTCCTCCATCGGGCTCAATGCTAAATCCGCTGAAATCGCTCTTTCACTGACGTCATCACCAAGACGGAGACGCCAGACCGCTATAATAATGACAGGAGGAGCTAAATGGCAGATTTAAAGACTCATTTCTCGTCATCTGTGCTTTGCCAAATTGTCGTATATACAGTCCCTGACAAAAGTCCTGTCGCTTATCCATTTTGTAGAAACAATTGCTAATAACCTGACTTTTAATTATTCAATTGGTTTCAGAAATGGCTCATATGAAAGCTAAGACCATCCCAAATGATGTTGAATGTACAAAAATATATTTGTTTCACTGAAAAAAGATATATCATGTAATGAAAACATAAAGGTCAAGTTTTGGCAAGACAAACGTTTTGTCGCCTACAGAAAGTAGTGTGAAAATTGAACAAAAAATGTACTTCAAGTTCAAATACAAAAATATGTTACATAAAATAAGCGAATTAAGAAGTGGTGCTGTGAGATTCAAATTTAATATTTTGTATGACTTCCATGGGCTTGAAGGACTGCATCCATGAGGTTCTGCATGGATTCATACAATTTATTGATGAAGTTCATCAGGAACATCAAAGAAAGCAGTCTTGCATGCCTCCCAGAGTTCATAAACATTCTTGGGTTTCGTCTTCCATGCTTCCTCTTTCATCCTACCCCAGACATGCGCAATGATGTTCATGTCTGGTGACTGGGCTGGCCAGTCCTGGACGATCTTGATCTTCTTTGCCTTGAGGAACTTTGAGGTAGAGATTGAAGTATGTGATGGAGCACCCTCCTGCTGCAGAATTTGTCCCTTTTTATGGTTAGGAATGTAAGAGGCAGCTGTGATTTGTTGACATTTCAGACTATTTATCTCTCAGAGTGCAGACAATTAAAAAAATGTGTGGCATTTGCCAAGGCCCACAGCCTGTCAAAAGGATGGACGCTGGAATAGTGGCAAAAGGTGGATTTTTGTGATGAATCTTCCATTGAATTACATCACAGTCGCAACAAGTATTGCTGGAGACCTACTTGAGCCCGCATGGATCAGAGATTCACTCAGAAAACTGTGAAGTTTGGTGGTGGCAAAATCATGGTCTGGGTTACATCCAGTATGGGGGTGTGTGAGAGATCTGCAGAGTGGAAGGCAACATATATAGGCTGAAATATAAAAAAAATCTTAGCTGCCTCTTACATTCCTAACCATAAAAAAGGGACAAATTCTGCAGCAGGATGGTGCTCCATCGCATACTTCAATCTCTACCTCAAAGTTCCTCTAGGCAAAGATCAAGATCCTCCAAGACTGGCCAGCCCAGTCACCAGACATGAACATCATTGAGCACGCCTGGGGTAGGATGAAAGAGGAAGCATGGAAGACGAAACCCAAGAATGTTGATGAACTCTGGGAGGCATGCAAGACTGCTTTCTTTGATGCTCCTGATGACTTCATCAATAAATTGTATGAATCCTTGCCGAAGCCCATGGAAGTCATACAAAATATTACATTTGGATCTCACAGAACCACTACTTAATTCGCTTATGTTATGTAACATATTTTTGTATTTGAAGTACATTTTTTGTTCAATTTTTACAGTACTGTAATGGATTTTGTCAGGGACTGTAGTCGAATTGTCTCAAAATATTATTTTAATTCCAATAATAATGCTATTTACGATTTTTTTTTTTTATCGTGTCACATGCACTTTAAAGGACTGGCTGTGAATAATGCGTGTTATTGGTAAGCCTGTCGCAATATGCAATAATTCCATTTATCGCGCGATAAATACAAATGAAGGCGGTAATTTTTCCGCTGCGATTTATCGCCTCGCGTGCACGTGTGTGCGCGCGTGCGGCAGACGTGCTGTTAAAAGTTCGGATTCCTCGTTACCAACTGCGCAAAATGCAACTTCGTTCCAGGTCCGACAAAAACTAGCGCCGGAGCCAATCGTTCGCATTAAATCCTATTGTTCAACGTATACCGGCCGCGTCAGTCCTCCGGAGTGACTGTGGACCATCTATGGCGCGCCGGTGTTGTTGACGTGTGGGCGCCCCAGTCAGGAGTGACATTTCACGCGGGGCGGCTATTTTTCGGCACAACGCCGGATATTTACAACGAAGTCCGCCAAATCATTGTTACCGACTTGGCCGCTACGAACAACCTCGCTTTGAAAACGAACAGCTGCTTCAAACTCGTCCTGTTTATGAAAGTCGATTGTCATATGCTGGTGTTGTGTAGTAATGAGCAGACGTGACTTCAGCGGCGCTTGCTAACTTTTTTAATGCGTGCACACACTAGATATCATGAAATGGCAAACTAGATGTGCCTTGTCCCATGCCATTGGCTACGTTAGCCCAGAGTGATTATGGGACACGTAGTCCATATACTACATCGATGAATTCTAAACTGTGATGACTGAATGGAAGTTAAGAAGGCCAAATCAATCCATACCAGTAACTATAGATAATATTGCAAATATTGTTAATTCAGTACGTGGCACAGATGGATTCGGACAACCAATAGGATGTCTTGCTCATGTAGTAAACCTAGCTGCTAAGAGAGATGTAACAATCAACACTGTGCCCTGCCTCACTTTACAAACAGTAAAGATTGTTCTCAGCACTTTTATTCAAAATTTTTTCAGATCAGTAAGAAGTAAGCACATAAATATTATGCACTAAAATGCATGTTTATATGATGGCAATTTAATTTTTGCTCGTTAGCAAACGTTAGCATTGTTGCATCCCTATGGAACACCATTGCAGAAGCTATGACGGGAAAAAGTTTCATTTGCCTAAATGCTTAAGTTATTAAGTGCAATTTTTATTTTTATTTTAAAAAACACATTTTATTTATTCTGTGTTTCTGTGCGATATCAATATTGTTGATTTTTACTTAAGAGGCATGGTCTATTGTTTTTAGTTGTGATTTCTTAAAAAGTATTTTTGAAATTAAGAGTAAATATTTATCGCGTTTAAATGGGTGTACTTGATCTATTAATATATACTGTATTCTCACTGTGTTATTGTAAATTGGTTTAAAAAAAATTGGCGGGGCGCAATAATATCATTTATCACAATAATTTATGAGCATAATTATCGCACACTAAAATTTCTTACCGCGACAGGCCTAGTTATTGGACTGTCTAGCAGCGGCATCAATGGCAACCAATGAGCTAATAAGAAATATTAATGGAACAGGCCACATTGCATTCGTTAGCGGAAATTGAAAGCAGGGTTCAAATGACACTTAAGCGGCTCTTTTAATGAATTTCTCAAGTGATCGATATCATGTGGTTTCCAATCGTCCTTGCATTCACCTTGAGAAGTTTAATTACGCCAGATCACATGATACAGGGGACAAATGAATCATTACCGAACAGATGAAGGGGGGTGGTATACGTATATGTGCTCGTAAGGCTAATCTATAAGAAACTGCATCACATCAGCTATATGTTTTACAGGAAAATGGAGATGCGAGTGTTCGCCCTGTAATTATATCCCTGCTATGATCCTCTTTGACAACAGTGGGCGACCATTTAGGGAGCGCACTAATGTCATTAGTGGACAGCAAAACTAGATTTTCTATTTCTGTTGGTGCAATTCAGGCCTCAGCTCTGGTTTCAGACATTGATTTAATTTCACAGGACTTGGATGACAGGAGTTTGGATTGATGGATAAAATGTTTCTTCCTGAAAGATTGTGATTCACTTTGAGTGGATGCAACCATTTTTGTTGTTGTTGAAAGTGTTCTTGAGGGCGGGAGAAACAGCGGTCAACTTGTTTTTGTGTGGGATGACTTGTAAAATTTTAATGTGATTTCATTTTATGACTTGAGAAAATGTTTTTTTCCCCCAGTCGCAGCTAAGAGAGACATAAATTATGTTAACCAACAAACAAATACTAATGCATTGGTAGGCATATGTAGTACCATTCTCTGACATTGCAAAAACAGAATAATAATAATAAGACCAATGAAAAAGACACGCCTTAACCTTTGATTGGACAAGTGACTAATTTTGGTACCTGAAACAAACAAACAAACAAACAAACAAACACAAACAAACAAACAAACAAAAGCCTATAGAAGCCAGGCAGCAGTGGCGGACTTGGCAATTTTGGGGCCTAAGGCGAACATATCCAGGGGCCCTCTTCATGGGTCAGGGGTTAAAAAGGTGAGAAGGGTGTGGAGGAAATATGTTCCGGTACACTAGGTCAATCATAAATGACACATTTTCTCCTGATTAGTCACCCGACTAGTTTTACAATTAGTCGACTAATCTAATAATTTTTTTTTTTTTTTACTAATTTACCAATGAAATTTTTGTTGACGCTTATTAATTCACAAAACCATTTTGGAAGACTTAAATTATTTATTAAACTACAAATAATCATGTAAATAACAATAATTAATAACAAATAAACAATGAGGTTAAATGCTGATAGCATTTACTAGTGCAAAAGAATAGAAAGTAAAGAGATTCAGAACACTAACTTTGCCTTTCCAACATTATTCAAAACAATTCTTTAAAAAATTCTAGCATTATTATTATTATAGTTTACTACTATATATAATACAGTGCCTTGCAAAAGTATTCGGCCCCCTTAAACCTTGCAACCATTCGCCACATTTCAGGCTTCAAACATAAAGATATAAAATTTTAATTTTTTGTTAAGAATCAACAACAAGTGGGACACAATCGTGAAGTGGAACAAAATTTATTGGATAATTTGAACTTTTTTAACAAATAAAAAACTGAAAAGTAGGGCGTGCAATATTATTCGGCCCCTTTACTTTCAGTGCAGCAAACTCACTCCAGAAGTTCAGTGAGGATCTCTGAATGAGCCAATGTTGTCCTAAATGACCGATGATGATAAATAGAATCCACCTGTGTGTAATCAAGTCTCCGTATAAATTCACCTGCTCTGTGATAGTCTCAGGGTTCTGTTTAAAGTGCAGAGAGCATTATGAAAACAAAGGAACACACCAGGCAGGTCCGAGATACTGTTGTGGAGAAGTTTAAAGCCGGATTTGGATACAAAAAGATTTCCCAAGCTTTAAACATCTCAATGAGCACTGTGCAAGCCATCATATTGAAATGGAAGGAGCATCAGACCACTGCAAATCTACCAAGACCTGGCCGTCCTTCCAAACTTTCTTCTCAAACAAGGAGAAAACTGATCAGAGATGCAGCCAAGAGGCCCATGATCACTCTGGATGAACTGCAGAGATCTACAGCTGAGGTGGGAGAGTCTGTCCATAGGACAACAATCAGTCGTACACTGCACAAATCTGGCCTTTATGGAAGAGTGGCAAGAAGAAAGCCATTTCTCAAAGATATCCATAAAAAGTCTCATCTAAAGTTTGCCACAAGCCACCTGGGAGACACACCAAACATGTGGAAGAAGGTGCTCTGGTCAGATGAAACCAAAATTGAACTTTTTGGCCACAATGTAAAACGATATGTTTGGCGTAAAAGCAACACAGCTCATCACCCTGAACACACCATCCCCACTGTCAAACATGGTGGTGGCACCATCATGGTTTGGGCCTGCTTTTCTTCAGCAGGGACAGGGAAGATGGTTAAAATTGACGGGAAGATGGATGCAGCCAAATACAGGAACATTCTGGAAGAAAACCTGTTGGTATCTGCACAAGACCTGAGACTGGGACGGAGATTTATCTTCCAACAGGACAATGATCCAAAACATAAAGCCAAATCTACAATGGAATGGTTCAAAAATAAACGTATCCAGGTGTTAGAACGGCCAAGTCAAAGTCCAGACCTGAATCCAATCGAGAATCTGTGGAAAGAGCTGAAGACTGCTGTTCACAAACACTCTCCATCCAACCTCACTGAGTTCGAGCTGTTTTGCAAGGAAGAATGGGCAAGAATGTCAGTCTCTCGATGTGCAAAACTGATAAAAACATACCCCAAGCGACTTGCAGCTGTAATTGGAGCAAAAGGTGGCGCTACAAAGTATTAACGCAAGGGGGCCGAATAATATTGCACACCCCACTTTTCAGTTTTTTATTTGTTAAAAAAGTTTAAATTATCCAATAAATTTGGTTCCACTTCACGATTGTGTCCCACTTGTTGTTGATTCTTGACAAAAAATTTAAATTTTATATCTTTATGTTTGAAGCCTGAAATGTGGCGAAAGGTTGCAAGGTTCAAGGGGGCCGAATACTTTTGCAAGGCACTGTAGTAGTATAATAATTATAATAATTATTCATTGCCAATCATATTTGTCATAAAGAGTGTCATTTGAAAGCTATTCTTAGTGTAGAATCTGTATTCTGTAGTATTTACTCAACATATTATATTAATTCTGAGGTATGTGGGATTAACTCCAGAAATCGTTATTTATCTGACGTACATGACGTGCTTTTATTTTGAAATGTTCACCGGAGCTACATACGCTAAACCGCGAAACGAAAGCTTTATACTCCGTAAAAAACATTCTTCGTAATTGCTTGTGGTGTCACTAATAGATTTTTTTTTTTTTTCGTTAGCAAATGCTGTTAACCAGCACTTGAGTGCTATTGTATGACTGATTGGAACTATTTTATGTTTGGTGTGAAAAAAAAGAAAGTTAAAAGAGGCATTAGCGGCCTGTTCACAACTTCTCCCTCACTGCACTTTGGCTCTCATGGAAAGCACGTTCGCTCATGTGTTCGAAATAAACGATAGCCGACGTGCAAAGTAGCAAGTGAGCTGTAAAAACAGCGAGCTTAATGGCGTGAAAAACGCGGGAGAGCTAAGTGAAGCTAACGAATAGCTAAGCGGAGCTAAGCGATGCTAAACGAAGCTAAGTGAAGCTAAAAGGCGCTAAATGAAGCTAAGCGACTGATAGTGCGTGTGTGTGGAGGAGAGGTAATATAAATGCAGCATTCAAATGGCTTACTTTTTAGTTTTGTTATTTGTTTGCTTGATATTCTGACATAATTATACATGACGAATAGTTGGAGGTGCTGCCGGCTCCGGTGGCCCAAGCCCTTTCTCGTTGGGGCAAGGGCAGCTGGTTGGGGGGCCCCCTACTGGTTGGGGGTCTAAGGCAATCGCCTACTTCGCCTGAATGGTAGATCCGCCTATGCCAGGCAGTATTAACATTTGGTATAAAAGTGCAGCCTCCATGACAGAAATTGTGACGTCCACATGTATAAATGCCAGATCTAAATTATAATTTAAATGAACATTTAAAGCAACACTTGGTAACTTTTCAGTTTTGGTCGATTTTAGTGACACCAGTGGACAAAAGCGGTAGTGTTTTGCCTTAAGGAAGACTGCGTCTCCCATGAGGACCAGCGCATAATGTCGTAAAATCATGATGGTCGCCTGCAGATGGATTAAACAACATTTCTGTTTACAGCGGCTGTGTGAAGGCTGAAAAGTAATGAGGTAATTAATCCAATTGTGTGTAAACAATAGCATATGACAGTTAGCAACCATGTGGCTTAATGTGGTTAACCCCATACCACAACAAAACTCGTCAGCGCTGTGTGGTTTATAGAGCTGTCCCAACTAGTTGACGTCGACGTCATCGATGACGTAAATGCGTCGACAGGCAAAACATACCGTCGATGGGTATTGACGGGTTAAAAAAAAGTTACATGCGGATAACGTATGTCGCAAAGCTGTCAGCACATATGTAGTTTTTTTTTTTTTTTTTTTTTTTTTTTAATTAGTTTGGCAGGGTTCCTGCCACCCTCCTCAAAGTTAATTAGTGCCGGTAAAAGTGATACAGACCCCCTCCAGATTTAAAGAGGTGTCTTTCAACTAGTTGCTGTCGAAATCCCAAATACTGTGAAAATATTTTATAAAGGTTGAAAAGTTATCTAGTTTTGCTTTAAAAATAAATTATTCATTACCATAGGTGGGTAGTAACACATTGCATGTACTCCGTTACATTTACTTGAGTAACTTTTTGAGAAAAATGTACTTTGAAGAGTAGTTTTACAAAGCCATACTTTTTACCTTTACTTGAGTAGATTAAAAAAAAAACACAAAAAAAAACAACGCTACTTTTACTACGCTACTTTGGGCTACACAAGAGTTGTTACATTTTTCCTCTTTATTCTACATATAAGATTTAGGGGTGTCAAACGATTAAATTTTTTAATCGAGTTAATTACAGCTTAACAATTAATTAATCATAATTAATCGCAATTCAAACCATCTATAAAATATGCCATATTTTTCTGTAAATTATTGTTGGAATGGAAAGATAAGACACAAGACGGATATATACATTCAACATACGGTACATAAGTACTGTATTTGTTTATTATAACAATAAATCAACAAGATGGCATTAACATTATGAACATTCTGTTAAAGCGATCCATGGATAGAAAGACTTGTAGTTCTTAAAAGATAAATGTTAGTACAAGTTATAGAAATTTAAAACCCCTCTTAATGTTTTCTTTTTAATAAAATTTGTAAAATTTTCAATCAAAAAATAAACTAGTAGCCCGCCATTGTTGATGCCAATAATAACTTACACAATGCTCATGGGTGCTGATGTCTAGAAAAATCAGTCGCACCCAAGCGCCAGCAGAGGGCGACAAAACTCCGAAAAACACAACAAGTACACATTTCACTGTGCTGTCATTTCAATCTGTTTGAGCGGGGCATGTGCGTTAATTGCGTCAAATATTTTAACGTGATCAATTTAAAAAATTAATTACTGCCCCTTAACGCGATAATTTTGACAGCCCTAATAAGATTTATTTTGTTTGCTAGCGATGCTATTGCCAAGAGTAGCGCTACTAATTTCACCATTGAGACATATAATATCAATATTCACATGATTCCATTACACCAATCAAACGCAAGCTTGCTGTTCTATGGTCACGCGAGCCTGTTTAATCATGTGTCTTTAAAGCACTGTAACAAATGAAGCATTTGACATAGAGCGCTGTCCTCTATACATGAATCGAAAGCGTGGATTTAAAACTCCCAGTTTTTATTTGTCACCGATTGACCACGGAAAACCGGAGATATGATCCTTTTAATTTTATAATAGTAACTATGAAGGAACTACAATATTCTCTATTCAAACTAGGAACTGTTTTCTCCACTAGAGGGCAGGGCACTCATGCTCTTTGGACGAATAAAGCTGTTTTCCCCCTCTCTTTAATGATTTAAAAAAATATATATATTTGGCTTAATGTGGTTATGTAATGGGTTATTGTACAGTATAATTATAACAATAGTTAGTATAGATAAGTGTGTGATGGGAGACAAAAAATACCATTGTTTAAAAAAAAAAAAAAAAAAAAAAAATCAAACAAAAATAAGCAGTTACTCACAATGTTACTCATTATTTTTCACTGATTTAAAAAAAAATTTTTTTTTTTACTTGTACTTGAGTACATTTTTGGAGGACTACTTTTACTCTTACTTGAGTAATATTATTTTTGAAGTACCGCTACTCTTACATGAGTAAAATTTTTGGCTACTCTACCCACCTGTTTATTAATCAAATTATTTTGAATAATCATTATTGTAGATCAATTTTCATTATTATTTTAAAATATTTCTTTGAGTAAATGAAATTATGAATTAATAAAATGCTAACAAAAACAAAATGAATAACATTACTATGAAGTAAAACACAAATACACTGGTAAAACCGTCTCCCAATAACACTCGAAAGTTTTTTTTTTTTTTTTTCAATTTCATAGAATTCAACACATTGCCCACCAGTGACAACAACCACCACAGACATCCAAATCATTTAAACTGTGAGAACTAGCTATGAATGCTAATGTTTCAGTGCCATCCAAAATGGATTGGTCGACTACCAATGTCAATGGCAGACAAATTAGTGCGCAAAAAAAGGTTGAATATGTTGTCTGATGAATTAAAACTGATTTTTCCGGTCTTTTAATAGCATTTGTGAGAACCTTGAAAACCACAATTTAATTGCATTATTTATAATACTGTAATAAACCAAAAAAATACTCTCGAATTGCAGGCCCTACCACTTATAGCCTTAAGAGGTCACTACTATCTCACTAAGCGAGCCTCCAACTTGCCACAGTGGAAAATTCAATAATCCTCATAAATCACCAAACCGACGACACTAATGACTTATAATGATTTATTTCTAGGAAAACAAAACCCTGTATTAGATGGCATACTCCTCTTCAGATAAGAAACCAAAGGTAGCAAAGCACATATCTGCATACAAACCTTATTGGCTTCAAGCCACTGAGGCTATGCAACACCACTTGTTCATATCAGTCAAAATTCAATTTTTCTCCAGGACTGAAGCCAACACAAAGCGGGTAATCAGACTTAATTCACTGACTGGATCAAGCAGACCTCTTAAGGCTAACGATAGCGTCGCTGTGTAAAAACACGATGACCTTCCCCTCTGAAAATGATACAAAAGTGACATTTCAAACCATGTAGACTCCATATTACACAGGAAATAATACTACATCCAGAACTGTAACATAACAAATTATTCCTGGAACAGCATTAGCCTGTTACCTAAGCAAATATTATTGCCATAGACTGAATTTTTATAACCATCAAACAGCTATAAAAGCTCATGCCTGCCACATCCAATGCATGTAATCTTCTCAAGAGTAGGTGTGTGTCATTTTGCAGACAGACATTGTGTTTGAACAAGAGGCCTCTTGCATCCCTCTGTGTTTACACTATTTTCTACCTCTGAGTGGATGCGAAAAACACTTTTAGAAAACAGCCACAATGATGGCACACTTTTGCTTGACCTTGTTGAGATGCCGGGAGGTATTAATGACCCCTGTGTCCATTTTGTCTCGTATATTATCTGTAGAAGGACAAAGGGGACGGAGGCTCATCACAATATCTACGCGGACACAAAACTAAAGTGCGTCTCGTGGTGCTGCCCTTTCTGTTGTCCTAGACAAAGACGAGAACTCAATTAGCTCGATGCGCTCTCCGATTGAAAGATTTACCAGCAATGAGCTCATGTGCTCAATACAAAACTATGGATATCTAATACTAACAGACTCTTTTGATATTCCGCCATGCTTCACTAGTCTGTGAACACAGAGGCCTCTGTTTGCCAAGGTCAACATGAACTGCATGTGTCCTTGGAAACGACTCATTGGAAAGGCAGCAGACCAATCAATAACGATACTAATCAACAGTGATGATGATGATTGTTTTCTCCTGATGAGACGGGCAGAGAAAAGCTGATGGCAGCACGTGTAAAAGCATCTCATGGCATGCTCTATGGAGCATTACTAGACGATAAGCATGGGGACAGCGATAGAAAACAATCATTGGAAGCTTTAGATTTAACTGTATTATGTGGTATCAAAATCAATTTTTGCTGCGTTCCAGCAGTTCAAGAATCATGAAAACACCATTTGTAAAGAGGCAACAGCTATGAGACTTGTTGACCGCGAAGAACTGATTAGCTAAGAGTTTCATGTTGAAATATAATTCCATTTATGAAAGCATTTATTGATCACAACATTTTCAATTCCTTCCTATGCCAGGATGCACTTTTGTTTCATCATATCGCACCAGGCAAGAGAGCAACCTTTTTTGAATAAAGTAGTGATCCCTAAATACCGGGCAGGGGACCTGTATCGGTCCATGCCGTATTTGCTACTGGGCTGCAAAGAAATAATATTTTTTTTGTTAACTCATTCACTCCCAGCCATTTTCACCGGAGCAACCTTCGTTCCCGGTTGTTTTACTGGATTTTGACTGATTTTGCAAGGCCCACAGAAAATTTTAAACATAAAACCCACCAAAAGAAAGATTAGACTCTTCTTTCAGCAGGAAAACAAAGTTGGTTAATATCTTTTTCCAATCTTTAGAAATCAGCATTAGAAAATAGCTTGGTTTGAGCAATTTTCCACTTTCTGATGAAAAAACGGAGAAATTGAGCTTTTTGTAAAAGCATACATTTCAAACATAACTTTGACTTTAACACAGCTATTTTTTGCTTTTGTGACATTCCAAACATCTCAATAATGTTTTCCTTCTACAAAATGACATAAACAACAAGACAAATAGAGCTTTTGATAGCAAAGTAACAATTTATTTACACATAACTAAACTATTGAACTGAGAGATGACGCTGCGGGTGTCTTGGCAGACGCGGTAAACTTTCCCTCATCACCGGCTGTCTCATCAAGATAGATTATTTTTTATCTTTCTTTTGTAGTGACCACTACCTCATAAAAGAATTCACCTTGGAAACGTGTGTGGGGCATGTTATGTTCCTGGGGGGGAACTAACTTAGCCGTGCGCGTTTCCGGCTGAGTCACAAGACACTAGAGAGTCATGAGAGACACGAGCGGCCGAACACGGCATCACGAACTCTACTCAACGAGCAACACAGACTCAACAACATCATCCGCTACACTGGTGATCCCGATCGTTCTGCTCGGTCGTCCAACGCCTGGCATCCCGGACGTCCTCCCGATTGTTCTGCTCGGTCGTCCACCGCCAGGCATCCTGGACGTCCTCCTGATCGTCGCACTTGGTCGTTCATCACCTGGCGTACCAGATGTCCTCCCGATCGTCCTACTCTGACTTCCCACACCTGGCATCCTGGACGTCCTCCTGATCATCCATTCGGTCATCTTCTACCAGCGCCCCGACCGTACAAAACGACCGTTCGTTCCATTAAATCTGGTTACGCCTGGCGCCCTGTGTGGGTGAATTCTGGGAGGGACCTGTGTAGTGACCACTACCTCATAACAGAATTCATCTAGAGAACTTGTTTGGGGCATGTTGTGTTCCTGGGGGGGGACTAAATAGCCATGCACCTTTCCGGCTGAGTCACAAGACTCTAAAGAGTCACTAGAGATACGAGCGGCCGAAGACGGCAACGCGAACTCTACTCGACGAGCAACACAGACTCAACAACATCATCCGCTACACTTTGACGATTGTGTTGTTTTCTTTCCAAAACACTCCTCCAATGTCGTTTGCCTTGTGTTTTACATCGTTCTCCACATTTTTCTCATGCTTCTTACTTCCAACTTCCGTTTCCTGACTATTTCTCTTCACTTCCTTTCATGGTCCAATATGAGTTCTTACCAAATGCGCTACTGCCCTCCAGTGGCCAGTTTTATTGCTTTAAAAATAGATTTTGAGCATTGTGCTTTGGAGCGAAGTTGCATCAGAACCTAGAGATGTCTATTGTGAAAAAAAAAGTAAAAGACGTTCTAAATACGTTTTTGGGACACTGAAACAATTAAACATAGAATGTGTTTATACGTTTTTGGGAGCAAGTTAGTTAAAGACCACAATCTGGCCTGTCCATCTAGACCAGTGGCTCTTAACAGAGGTTCGATCGAACCCCAGAAGTTCGGTGAGTAAGCCTCAGGGGTTAGGTGAAGGTTAAGAAACACAGAGCGCTACTTTGTATGCTGACTAAATCTAGGCAAAGTGGCATTTTAGACCAGGTTTTGGACTGGTTTGCCCTCAAATTACAGGCTTTATTCCATTTATTTCAAATGCCAGCCCTCTATCTAATGGGAGGAGAAATCGCTCAGTGGAAGATTGACAGGCACTTAGTATGAGGAAGTTAACCTACAGACCGCGTAAACTGTGTAGATATAATTTTTTTTTTAAAAATTGCGTCATTTTACACAATGAAAATAGTATGTGCTGCAAGGATGCGACAATAAAATGTGAACGTAGGCATAAAAATAAACAAAAAAAAAATGAACAGTGTGAAATGAAATTAGTTTTCCTTTACCAATGTGAAAATCAACAGCAAAAGTCTAAGTTATTTGTTGTAAACTTGAAATCTGGAAGAAATTTGAACAGAAATTCCCTTATATGTTAGCTTGTTGGGTTTTGAATTCTTAAAAAAATGGATTTATTATTATTATGAAATACCGAACAGTTCGGGGAAACTCGTGGGTTTCGGTACCTTTAGCAAGGTTAAGAACCTCTGCTCTAGACCCATCAATATGCCTGTCTCCTCTATTGACTAATCCAAGTCGAGATTTGTGTACGTTGCTCTCTAGTGGTTGGCCACCATTACTGGGGTGTTTGCACATCTAAAGCCCAGCGTCAGTCAATGTGAACAGTAACGTTAGCTGCTGTTGGCTGTGTGTTGCGGGCGGCGACGTCTTTGGAAAGCTTTTTTTTTTTTTATGGGAAAAGGCCAACTGTTGAGCCACAAGAGGAGCCTACAACCAACTCCATATTGCATATTATGTGGCTAAAAGCTAGCAAACAAGGCAACAAAAGCGAATGCACTGAGAGCATCATACCTTGTAGCCATATTGCTCAAGGAGCTTTTCACAATTGGAGAATAACTAATTATGCCTTTAGGAGAAGTTTTAGGAGAGGGCGCTGTTAAAAAAGGTTGATTCAGCAAATGGTGAATTTCATTTTCCCACCACTGAGTTATTTTTTTTCAATGTTCGCCCCGTTGTGTTTTATATTTATTGTAATATTCTGCCACACATTGCCGGTCCATGAAAAAAAGGGCCATATTCCACCTAGGAATGTGCCGGTATGAGATTCTGACGGTATGATAACCTTAAGGCAAAATATGACGGTTTCACGGTATTACAATAACTGTTCTTAAAAAAAAAAAGAAAAAAAAATCCATTGAACAGGATTTTTATTTTTCAGAACATATTAGCAATTTGGACCATAAGTGTATTTTGTTAAGTTAAAATTTAAATAGATAAATAACTGAAATATTCTAAGATTAAAATGGATGCAGTCTTTTAGGTGAGCCTCAACCCACAACCACAGATCAACATTATTATTATTACCATCAGAACAAAAAAAAAATTGAATTATTTTCAATAAATACCACATGTGTGACACGCATCATGTTACATTATACACAAACTTTTTCTCAACATAGACAGAGAAAAAAAACATGTTTTACCACCGCTAGACACACTAAACACACTGGAGTTAACTCTCGTAGCTGGTGGGAAACGTTCATGACAATGTTTACTACCCTTTAATTTCGTTTAAATGCGAAATCATATTGGAGGTATTGCCTACTCTGCAGCCGCAAACTTGTTTTACATGTCGGTTGGCCCTCCTTTTCTAAGGCTGTCTGTAACTTTTCTGTTGCCGAAGTATTCCCACACCAACGATTTCGTTTTCTTCAATGGGGGAAAAAGTTCAGGAGTTGTACCTCCTCCGGTCATTGTGCAGCACAGCTAATTCACTGACACTGAGCAACAACTGGTGGGGGAAGGTTAGGCCTTGCAGCTGCAAGCCAGGGATTTCTCTGTGCATTTTTGGGACATAAAAAATAGCGAATACCATAGGAAAATGGTATGACGGAAAATTTTTGCGGTTTTGAAACCTTGACATTTTCATTGAAACCAGTAATCGGCACATGTCTAATCACACCAGATAAAAAGGTTGGGGACCATTGGAATAAAGATCATGATTTCAAAACAATAATGTGTTAGAAATAAAGTGATTTCCTCTCACAAGGAAAATATTGCCATTAGTCTGATCACTTTCCAGAAAAAGCTAATCAGGTATTTTTGCTCAGTTTACTGTGCTGCATATCTTAACATAATAATCCATTGCACCTTAATGTAACCCAATTATCTAAAAGGGAATAGAGGAGCATGAAAGCCAATGTACCGTGTTCATCAGTCATCAACAAATCTAATAGAACATCTCCAAAGGGATTAGAGAGAGTACAAATTAAGTTTTAAGAACTCCCAGAGGTCTGCCAGTGGGGGTAAGAATTGTTCACGTGATCAAGTTGTTATCTTGCTTTGGGAAAACATCTCATTACAGCAGTGGAGATTAGCCAAATGGGCTTCATTCAAATATACACAGCATGCATTCATACCTTTATCTCCATAGTAACAAACATTTGGACCAATTTGTAAATATTTAGGGGGCAAAGCAGAAAACAACGTGGTCACCAGTGCACTAATGAAATAATTATTTAAGTATTATTATTTTTGTCATCTGGATATGCAGTAGTCACGAGGACACAAAATGCCCATCTTTGTTTCAAACTTGTAAATACTACATCAAACACAGCGGGCAACACCAGGGAACTGGAAAATAGCTTGTCAAAGCCCATGTGAAACAAAAAGCCCAAATTCCCAAAGGGCAAAATTTCAATCAACGTCTCCTTGTCCTTTCATCACAGCAAATTAGATTCTAACCATGCATGAGGAGGAAGGATGACCCACAACTGACTAAAAGATCATGCAGAGAGCTTGGGAAGCCTCCACACAGTTAACGAGATGGCTGTTAAATGTCTGAGCAAAAAAAAAAAAAAAAAAATATATATATATATATATATATATATATATTTTTTTTAACCGATTATACATGTGAATTTACATTTTTTATTGCACTTAGTTATGTATGTGAAAATCTAAAACCAGAAAATAATGACCCATTACAAGAAAACAACAGGAATGACGTAATCATAAAAGACATGCTCTAAACCCGGGGTGTTCAAACCATGGCCCCACCGGCCAGTTTTTATTGGCCCGCAGCAAATTATGAAAATATCACTGAATAAAGCCTTCACAAGAAGCTGGAGTCCAGCCAACATTACGTTGCACTTCTAAGCTTCAATAATAGATGGCGCTAGTCACTTAAACAGTGCCTTTCCATTCGCTCAGGGGTCAAAACCTGACAACATTATGAAATCAATGAAGGAAACTGCGTAGAATTTCACTACTTGGAATGTGATCGCGAATGTACAGAGTGGGAAGTAGTAAATGCATTGTTACTAACACTTTTTGAAGTGTATTTTATTATTTCAAATCATGAAATGTCCCCGGGTTACGCCATAACCGACTTAGCAATTTCAACTTTATGACGTCGAAGTCTCGTCTGCCATTTTGTCTTGAGTCGTTTTTTTTTTTTTTTTTTTTTTTAATTCGTGTAGGATCTAGTTCTTGCCATGCCTCCTCTCCCTGCAGTTCCTGACGGCGTCAGGTCCCACTCGCTGTCATAGCCGGTTCTCATTTGTCCACCCGAAAAGCGCCCTTTTCGGCTAGAGAGAGTCATGACGTCCACCCCGATCTACATTGATCGGGGATACATCTACGCTGATGACTTGATCGCCCTCTGGCACAAATACAACATGCCGCCTTCTCAGCCCCCTTCGAATATGAGGAATATTAGTTTTTTTTCCCGCTAGCAACAGTCACTGCAAGTAGTGTAAAAATACTATTATTGATGTTTTCGTTGAGGTGGGGACCACCAATAATTTTGCTACTGAAAGTCCGACCTGCATCAGCGTTAGCATAACATTAATCTGTGTGAATTTCCCGAACTCGAGTAGGAAGCTGCTTTGAGAGAACTATCCTCCTGTAGGCTATGTGTTTTCTACTGTTAGCGTTAATTGAACGGTGAAAAATGTAGTGAACCGAGGTTTATCCCCTTCTCCCATCTTTTCATTTTTATTTTATTTATGTGGTCTTAAAGCAGCCCAAAGAAGCTTTCATTTTTTAAGAAGTTATGGCTGTGCTTGTGGACAAAAACAGCAGTGTTTTACCTGAAGGATGGCTCCATTTTTATTTATTTTTGTTATACGCTAAGAAGATTTTCATTTATATTTAATTTATTTATTCACACAATGTTGAGTGGTTTTAAGACAAATGTTTATTTTTTATGCATTTCTGGATAGTTAAGAGATTATTAACAGGTTTGTATTGTGTATGTTAATATAATTTGAAGTTTTGTTCAAATATTGCAATTTAAATTTGCTAATAAAATACAGACATTTATTTGGGAAGTTTTCAAAATGTTTCCTTTGTAGTTTTTGAAAAAAAAAAAAAAAAGTTTGATTTATTGTGTATGTTAATATAAAATAAGTAATGTTCAAATATTGCAATTTAAATTTGCTAATAAAATCCAGACATTTATTCTGGAAGTTTTCACAATGTTTCTTTTGTAGTTTTTGAAAACAAAGAATCGAATGTTTGAATCGAATGGTGTGTCACCTGAACCAACACTCGTGCACTGCAAAAACACACCTCCTTAAAACTAGTTAAATTCCTTTGTTTTCATTGTAAATCTACTAGAAGTATGTGAAATGATCTGCCAGTGCTTCAAGTAAATTTTACTCAGATTTCTTACAATAAGAAAAATAGCTCGCTATTTTTCTTAAGCATAAAGTTAGTATATTTTATCTTAAAAAAAAAAAAAAAAAGATAGTATATTTTATCTTCAAAAAAAAAAGAAGAAAAAAAAAGAAAAAGCAGGTATGTCAGAAATGTTCTTAAATCAAGGATATTGTTCAAAACATTATTTGAAAGCAAGTTTTTCTGGATTTAGATTAAAAATGACCAACTTTTAGATGTATGGGCTTAATAAGAACAAATAGTTTAGTAATATTTACTTAATTTAAGTGGAATAATCTGATGTAACTAGTCTTTAACACTCAAAACAAGACGGAGAAAATTATTCGACTTTAAGAAAAATTATCTGACTTATTTTGCATTGATCATTTAGCGTATCACTTCGATTCATATTCATTAGAAATGTAGCCCTGATCCCCGTTCACCCAATCTGTTTATTCTTATTAACGTCCTGTCCCAAGCAAAAACTGTACATGCAGGTTATGCTGTTATATTGTCCCAATATTGAGACCAAACCTACGCCCCTGCAAAAGAGACTTGACGCCGAGCAACATCAATGGCAGCCAATGAGTTAACACTTAAGAATAAATAAACTCATTTAAAAAACCCAATCTTTTTTACACAATTCTGAACCTCTGAATATACATATGGCAGGAAACACTCAGGTGACTTGAAGTTCCTCTTTGAGATCCCTAATTAGTCCAAATTTCAAAATGGTCCTATATGCATATGTAATACATCATTGGAAAGCTTAAAATCTCAATTTTCTGAGGGAAGAAAAATTTTGAACTGGAGGGCATTTTTAAAAAATAAAAAAAATTTAAACAGCAAAACTTACACCCAACTGGAGGTGAGAGCACGCGAGAGCATAATTAAAGACGCCACAATTTTAACGAGATATTATCACGTACTTGCCTTGTTTCGAGGCAAAAACTCCATGTAGCATGTATCACCGAGTGTCAAGACACAGCTGTGAAAGGCCACAGCCGGATTTTGGGGGATTTTATGGGTGAAACATGGTCATATAACATGGGTTGTGAGGCAGAAATCGCAGACAACAAGGAGTGGTCGAGATTCTCTTTTTCATATATTTACCCTTTTAAATGTTATTTTTCAAATCTTTGTTTGGATCGATTATTTACCATCTAAAATAGTGGGGAAAATGCGATAGTAACAAAAAAAAAAAAAAAAAAAAAACAATTAAGCGATAGTTGTGAGGTAGATATCCATGACTTATTTACAGACACTATTTTTTTCATTGTGATGTCATTTGTTTAAAAGTTTAAAATATGTGACTGAATGATTTTTGTAAAGTCATTTTTTAAAACGATATATTAGACATCAATTAATGATTCTATACTAAAAATGACATTTTCAATAATAAACATAACTAGGCCTGCAAGCAGGACTGAACGGGCCCTCGCAATCTAGCGCAACTCGGACGTCACGCAACTCGGACTGTGTGCAGGTCAGGGTGGTGGCAGATCCTCCTCTCTAATCATCTCATTAGAACCTAACAAGCTCGAAAGTCGCCTCTTTACATTCACACACCTAACAGATTAAAAAAAACCTATTGGAGAGAGTACTACAAAAAAGGAGGTACTACTGAGCTGTGCAGCCAAGCCCTTATTCAAAACCAAAATTAATATTCTAACTGGGCCAATTCGACCAAGTGTGCCAAATATTGTGGCTCTATAAGCTGCCTGAGTCTCTGAAAAAATTTTTTTCCTTTAAATGGCGAATAAAGGGTCGTCACGGCAACAGACAGAGACACGTGGACATGGGCCGTAAATAAGTATTTTAATAGGTCTTGAAACTACAATGACCAACCTGAAAAGAACTGGACATGTATTGGAAAAACGAGTGACTTTCTATTGCCACTAGTTGGCGCTGTAGGGTTGATGCAAATGACCCCTACAAGGCCCTTCAGGGTATGACTCTCAACAAGCACGGGAAGTTTGGCGCAGATATGTTGTATATCTGCCGAGTTATGACTGTTCAAAGTTTTTGGAGAGAAAAATTGTTGACAGTCATTTTCACTTTCCTGTTTGGACCCCTCCGCTTCAACGAAACTTCAATATTTTTCATCAGGCACCTGAAGACAGGTCTTAAGGCTTCCCTTATGCAGCTTTGAGGTAGATTGATTTTTTTCCCTTTAGAGGAGGAGTGTGTCCTGTAAAAAAAGGGCATTTCCTGTTCCCACTAGGAGGCGCCAAGCACAAATGGTAAATTTTCAATCCAGTCCTGCTCAGGCTGGTATACCTCACACACATGCCAGATTTAAAATAGATTGAACGTTGTATGAGGGAGTTATCAGTCATTTTCCGAATTCTGTGTTTTGCCGAAAAAATGGCCGACTTTGGCACCCCGCCCAGGTCAGGCCCGTGAATGAAAACACACCATTTTGATAACTTAAGATTTCATATGCCTCATGAACAGTCTTGCCAATTTTGAGAATGATCAAACTAATTCCCTAGGTGCCAAGGTGTAAAATGTGCACACTGTAAATCGATAAAAATTTCACATTCAATCCAAAATACCCGATTTCCTGTTGGGTTTGGAATACGCATGCAAGAGACTTTTTGGAGCAGTTTTGTACAAGGTATCGACTCTCCGAATTTCATCCCTCTACGTTGAAAAAACCTAAATGGAGAGGCCTTTTTGAAAATTTCAATGGGGCGCCACTGAGCCATTTTGTTACATGCTTTCGTAACGTTGCAAGATTATTGAACGTTATGCAAAGCCACATGTATGTCCAAATTTTTGTGAGTTTTCGTGCATGTTCAAGCCTCCAAATGTAAACTCCTACTGTGAACCGATAAAAATTTCACATTCGATCCAAAATACCCGATTTACTGTTGGATTTGGAATACGGGTGCAAGAGACTTTTTGGAGCAGTTTTGCACAAGGTATCGACTCCCCAAATTTCATCACTCTATGTTAAAAAAACCTAATAGGAAACGCCTTTTTGAAAAATTCAAGGGGGCGCCACTGAGGCATTTTGTTACATTTTTTCGTAACATTGCAAGATTATCGAACGTTATCCAAAGCCGCATGTAAGTGCAAATTTTTACGAGTTTTTGTGCATATTCAAGCCTCCAAATGTAAACTCCTACTGTGAACCCATGAAAATTTCACATTCGATCCAAAATACCCAATTTCCTGTTGGATTTGGAATACGGGTGCAAGAGACTTTTTGGAGCAGTTTTGCATAAGGTATCTACTCCCCAAATTTCCTCGCTCTATGTTGAAAAAACCCAATAGGAAAGGCCTTTTTTAAAACTTCTTTCTGTCGCCACTAGTTGGCACTGTAGAGTTGATGCAAATGACCCCTACAAGAACCTTCAGGGTATGACTCTCAACAAACACGGGAAGTTTGGCGCAGATATGTTGTATATCTGCCGAGTTATGACTGTTCAAAGTTTTTTGCGTGACAAATTGTTGACGTTCATTTTCACTTTCCTGTTTGGACCCCTCCGCCTCAACGGAACCCTTAATATTTTTCATCAGGCACCTGAACACAGGTCTTAAGGCTCCCCTGATGCAGGTTTGAGGTCAACAGATTTTTTTCCCTTGGAGGAGGAACCTGTCTCGTAAAAAAAGGCATTTCCTGTTCTCACTAGGGGGCGCTAGACCTAATGGGTAATATTTCAATGCACTCGTGTTAAGGGTGGGATACCACACATACATGCCAAATATGAAAAAGATTGAACGTTGTGTCAAGGAACTGTTAGTCATTTACTGAATTTGTCATTTTGCCGAAAAAATGGCCGACTTTGGCACCACGCCCAGGTCAGACCCGTGAATGAAAACGCACCATTTTCAAAACTTAAGATTTCATATGTCTCCTGAACAGTCTCACCAATTTTGAAGATGATCCAACTAACTCCCTCGGCGAAAAGGTCTCAAATGTGCACCCTGTAAATCAATAAAAATTTCATATTTGATCCAAAATAACCGATTTCCTGTTGGGTTTGGAATATGCGTGTAAATGCTTTTTTGGAGCGGTTTTGGACAAGGTATAGACCCCCCAAATTTCATTGCTCTACGCTGACAGACCCTAATGTTATAGGCCAATTTTAAAATTTCAAGGGGGGCGCCACTGAGCCATTTTGTTATATTTTTTTGCAACGTTGGAAAAATTATCAAAATTTACAATTTTCCGGACGTATGTGCAAATTTTGGTGACTTTTCGTGCATGTTCAGGCCTCCAAATTGGCCGTTTTCATTTGCCCTGAAAAAAAAAAAATAATAAAAATAAAAAAAATCCTTTGCAAAACAATAGGGCCTTCGCACGCTTAGTGCTCGGGCCCTAATTACCGTATTTTTCAGACTATAGGTCGCACCTGAGTACAAGTCGCACCAGCCATAAAATGCCCAACGAAGAGGAAAAAAACATAAATAAGTCGCACCGGAGTATAAGTCGCATTTTTGGAGGAAATTTACTTGATAAAATCCAACACATAGAACAGATATGTCATCTTGAAAGGCAATTTAAAATAAATACAATAGAGAACAACATGCTGTATAAGTGTACACTATGATAATGTTACATGATGCATGAACAACGAAATGTGATCGTGGCCAGTATGTTAACATAACATAGCTGTTATGAGTTATTCAGATAACTATAGCATAAAGAACATGCTAACAAGTTTACCAAACCATCAGCGTCACTCCAAAACATTAAAATAACACGTGAAATGATATAAAAATGTGTTAATAATTTCACACATAAGTCGCTCCAGAGTATAAATCGCACCCCCAGCAGAACTAGGAAAAAAACTGTGACTTATAGTCCGAAAAATACGGTACTTACCTTCTTTTTATGGCTGGGTTGAAACAAAAGTGTTTGCGCGACATCTGTAAACGGGGGTTTCCAGGGTAAAACAGACTAATTAAAAATAGTTTGGGGGCTTAATGAGCCATAAATCTGCTATGGCAGCATGTAGACATTGTTCTATCGAACACAACAGTTATTATGGCTTAAAATACAGCAGTTTATTCTAAAGAGGAGTGCAAGAGCAGAAACTGCTTTTTCAGCCGTCTGTGTTTTCCGCCATATGTTTGTAACGCCTGTATTAAAATCCTGTAATTTAGTCTATTTTATGTATATATACACCCAGAAAAAATTCCGACACCAAATAACTTTCTCGGATCATGTTTTCAAATTGCAGTAAAAGAAGCGTAGTGACAGCAAAGCAGACAATTTGACAAGATTAATGATGCGTCCATATTGGCAACACAAAACAGAGGCGTTACTAAATCAAGTAATGTAATAAGGAGCTAAATCAAATAGCAGCGTGCAGCAAATGAGATTTATTGCTTTGCTGGTGCTAAAACTGAAAGATCCTGATGAAAACGAGAGGGAGGAGATTTGAAAGAGGCCTCCTCTGGGATAGACAAGGCGCGGCTGGAGGTTACCACTTGGTTAAGGTTACCAAAGGGCAAAGAGGGTCAAAAGGTACGGCAACACGGTCACGGCGGACGCTAAACGGCTCGATGCTTTTATTTGAAAACATCTGTGGCTCTCCTCACGGTAATGATGGATCACGTTCGTGCATCCGCTGCTTAAATGATTCAGAAAAATAATGTCGTACATTTTATGTGGATTTAATAGTAAAGCTTCCAAAGGATTGTGTTGGCCTTAATCAATTGGTAAAATCATTCAAACTAATGGTGAGCCATTTTAGGAAGTCATTTCAAACCACAAAAACTGCTTTCCAACGAAACAATTTTTGGATCTTAGATATCCATTTAAGTTAAAGGTGTAAGAAGTGGCTGCTATTAGCCACTGAGAGTTAATTGCCCATTTCCTCTGATTCATTACCTCAGCAAGAAACACTTCACCAATTAGTAACACACAGCCTGGGGTGGAGAGGACAGGAACGGCCACTGAATGCATTAGAGTAATGTTTAAAACATTAAAGAGCCACAAATAAGGCGTGTTCCATTTAGTTTCCCTCTTACGTCATTTCAAATAAAAACAGTAGCGACACCTGTGCACACACACTTTTATCATGTTTACCCCAGGGAAATAGTATTGTCTGATAAAATAAAATAAAATAAAATTAAATTGAAAAAACACTGGAGAAAATGGAATTAAAGTCAGTATTACCAGGAAGTGGCTATTAGGATTGAAAGTCTGGAATAAAAATGCTTCATATACACACTCTAATTCAGAATACTCTGACCCATTCCGATCAAGATTTTCTTCCTAAAGGAAGGGGTGGTTTATGTCGATTTATAATTCTGTCTGCGCGCGTGAAAACGCATTGCAAAATTTTGGAACAATCAGTCTTTATAACACATTTCTGTGACGTCAGAATACATGTTTCAGCTATTCTCGGAAGCTAGTAGAAGCAGAGTGAGCGAAAGAAACAGCGGGCGCAAGACTGAACTGGTCTGTATTTGAGACGAACACGTTGCTGGAGATTTGAAACGATCTTAAATTTGACTTGACGGTAAGAAAACGGGAAAAATACAGGAACTAACGCTAATGTTTAAAGTACAAAATGGGCTGAGCGATGTTTTGTTGACACGGAAGTCGCAACAGCTTCTTCTACTACTATTTCTGGTATACATTGATCCCTCGTTTTTTGTGGTTAATGGTGACCAGAACCCGCCGCGATAAGTGACAAACTGCAAAATAGTGCCCCCTGTGTTCAATGTATTTATTCAGGTTTAGCATCGGAAAGAGATACATATAAGACATGTTTTTTCCCCCCGAAAGTACAATAAAAAAAACTTTTATGCATATGCTAGTATATGTTAGGGCTGTCAAACGATTAAAATTTTTAATCGAGTTAATTACAGCTTAAAAACTAATTGATCGTAATTAATTGCAATTCAAACCATCTATAAAATATGCCATATTTTTCTGTAAATTATTGTTGGAATGGAGAGAAGACAAAACGGACATATACATTCAACATACGGTACAAAAGTACTGTATTTCTTTATTATAACAATAAATCAACAGGATGGCATTAACATTATTAACATTCTGTTAAAGCGATCCATGGATATAAAGACTTGTAGTTCTTAAAAGATAAATGTTAGTACAAGTTATAGAAATTTTATATTAAAAACCCTCTTAATATTTTCGTTTTAATAAAATTTGTAAAATTTTCATTCAAAAAATAAACTAGTAGCTCGCCATTGTTGATGTCAATAATTACACAGTGCTCATGGTGCTGAAACCCATAAAATCAGTCGCACCCAAGTGCCAGCAAAGGGCGACAGAACACACAAAAACACAAGTAACAAGTGGACATTACACTGTGCTGTCATTTTAATCTGTTTGAGCAGGGCATGTGCGTTAAATGCGTCAAATATTTTAACGTGATTAATCAAAATTAATTATCACCCGTTAACGTGATAATTTTGACAGCCCGTGTATATATATATATATATATATATATATATATATTTGACGCAATTAACGCATATGTCCCGCTCAGACAGTATTCTGCCTTTTGGTAAGTTTTACAGCAAGGCTTTTTGTGCTGTTTAACAGCGAACTCTTGTGGTCGCTTTGCGACATGGTTTATTGTGTTCTTGCCAGTTCAATATGGCTGCACGATGTCTCGGGCTGACGCCTCCGTTGTAATGTTGTGCTTATATGATCCTTGGACAAGATTTGTCCGTAAGTATGGTTGTTGTAAAGAATGTACATATTATGTTAGTAAGCGAAATGTTATATTTTTTGTATGAGACGCTTTTTCTTTATGTTTAGTGAACCTGTATAGCGTGCTAAGCTAACGTTGTTGCTAATGCAATGCTTGTGTACTTTTTTTTGTAGTTTTACAACGGTCTAAAGAGGACAATGGTTTGAGGCCAATTTATTAATAAATCAGATGAAAAAGGAAGAAGTCTGATTATTAAGGCGTCGTTCACTAGCTGTCTAGCTTTGGAAAAAGTAGACGCTTCGGAGTGAGGACAGCATAGACAGATTTAAATGACAGTAGAGTGAAATGCCCACTACAGTCCTTATGTACCGTATGTTGAATGTATATATCCATCTTGTGTCTTATCTTTCCATTCCAACATTTTACAGAATATATAATTTACAGAAAAATATGGCATATTTTATAGATGGTTTGAATTGCGATTAATTACGATTAATTAATTTTAAAGCTGAAATTAACTCGATTAAAAATTTTAATTGTTTGACAGCCCTAATTATATATATACAGTGGGGAGAACAAGTATTTGATACACTGCCAAAGGAGTGTATCAAATACTTGTTCTCCCCACTGTATGTATATATACAGGGTGACCCAAAAAAAAGTTTACACTGCCATAATACAACTTAAATGCCATGTTTATTCATCTTAGAATTAGAATTTAATCACAAATTATACATTATTGTAAAGAACATGTACAGTACACTCTATTTTTCAATGTGTCCTCCCTTAAGTGTCACAACAGCCTCCAGGCGCCTGCGGAATGCTTGACAGGTCTTCTTTATGTAGGATGCTGTCATCTTTTCCCAAGATCTAACAATGGACCTCTCCAAGGCTGCCACAGAAGTTTGTGGCTTATTACAGGCACTGTCCTCCACAGTTGCCCATATGCTATAATCCAGGGGATTGAGATCTGGACTCTGGGGTGGCCACATACCACCTTGTCAATCAACTTTTTGGTCCGCACAGATCGGCACTTCCAGACCCAGGTTTTCGTGAGGCTGTTCCAGGATCTTTCAGCTTCTTTTTAACCTTGTAGACTGCACATCTGGATATTCTCAGATTTGCTGCAATCTCAGTAGGTGTCAGACCGGCACGCAGCAATTCAGGTACAGCTAAAGTTTTCTTCATTTTCAGCAGAAGCACAGGAATTGTAGAGACGAGAGATTACCAGCTGCATTGAGTGACCTTAATGAATCACTTAAGCATGACAACCTATTTAGATATGTTTCAATGGCTTTTAAACAAGCAGTCAACTGAGTGTAAACTTTTTTTTGGGTCACCCTGTACACACACACACATGTATAAAGTGATCCCCAGCTTCTTCGCGCTTCAATCTTCGCACCTTCAGTCCATCGTAGATTTTGTCCTCCCCCCCAAAATAAATTACAGATGAGCTGTCCCAAGCCGATCGCGTAGTCTCCCTCTCGCTCCCGCTCTCAAATGCTCCCCCCTGCTCTTTGACAGACACTGCGACACTACACTGGAATTTCCCATTAAAGTTAACGATGTTGACAGATGTTTGTGTTTGATCTTGCCAGAGTCACGAGCTTCATATGTGCCACATGCGTCAATCATCGTTTAACTTGTTAAACAGTTGCTCTCTGTGTGCATGTTGTGTGTAAATGAGAGGATTTGAGTACACTCACTCACTGAAGTGTTGCGAGTGCTGCCTTGGAACAGACAGGCTCTGTGTGTGCATGAGTGGGCGGGGGGATAAGGAAGCACGCGCTGGAATGAATATGTGGCGACGTTCGAGGCAGCCAGACGTTTTGTGTTCGCGGCAATAAACGCCACATGTTAAAAGTGATCCTGAGCAGTTTGTAATTTTCACATGTCACGCCAAGAGTCACAGCCAACGGAGGTAACATAAGCATTTAATAAAGCCAAGCATTTCTCTACTACAGTTCTTTATTCTCTTTTATAAATAATTCGGTGGGACAATAAAATGTTTAAAAATTATTACTTATTAAATAAGTTTAATTCGGTGGGACAATAAAATGTTTAAAACTTATTACTTATTAAATAAGTTTTAAACTTATTAAATAAGTTTCAATAAGTAATATTATTATTAAAAAATATTACATTTCAAGCGCTTGAAAACCAATTATTAAAATATATACATACATAATTTTTTAAAGTTATACTTTGGGGGGAAAAAAGTGAAAAAAGGGTGTGGGGTGGGTGTTGGTACCCATTCACCGCGAAAAATGAGGGATCACTGTATTTAAATAAATGGTTTTCAAGCACTTCAAATGTAACAATTATGCAAATTTTTAAATATGTTACCGTCCTACCTAATTATTTTTAAACAAGAATGAAGTAGAAAAATGCTTTTCTTGATTAAATGCTTCATTGAGTGAGTCCATTCAAATCCGCTCAAGCTGCTCACTTACTCACAATGAGTTGCCACAGCAACTGTTTAACAAGTTAAACGATGATTGACGCATGCGTCGCTTTGAAGCTTCGGCTTCCAACCATCAGTGGCAGAATCAAACATTAAATGTCAATCATCGTTAACTTTAACATTTGCTCCCAAAAACGTATAAATACGTTCTATTTTAATTGTTTCAGTGTCCCAAAGACATGTTTATATGTCTTTTACATTTTTTTTTTTCCCTAAAGAATGGAAAACGATATGAACTTTTTTTGCTGCTGAAAGAAGAGTCTAGAACAGAATTTTCTGTGGGCCTTGCAAGGAGTAAGGTAGCGAGGGATCACTGTATTTGGTCAATTTGCACATGTCAATACAATTTTTTTCCGACCGAAAGTGCGATGAATAAATAAACAACTCATAATCAGATCAATATTTCTAGTGTTGTTGAATACAGTCCATCCGATCATAATTTTATTCCAAACTATGATCAAATTAAAGAAATTTTGCCCATGTAAACATACCGTATGTAATAAAATGGTAGTGCTCGTAAATGGTGTCACCATTATTTTCTCCATTATCTGAAGGTTTCGCGAGTAACATTCTTAAATACTTCGACCAACTGTCTTTCACATGTAGGTCATTTAACCATTCAACTACCCAGGTTGTGCATATGACCGTATTTTTAATACCTAAATACTCTCATGAGGTTTTACAAGCTATATCTTGCATCATTAGCCCCAACAAAAAGTCGCGGTCATTGTCAAGAAGGGTTAGAAAGAACAATGAAATCAATGGGATGTGTCATTTTGGCAACAGAAAACTGAGCGGTGTGTTCTGACAATATTTTCCCAACGAAGACAAACAGGCGCTGTTTGCCCGGAGATGTGAGCAGCTGCCGCACACCTGCCTGCCGCTCTCCTCCTTGCCTCTATCACTCTGCGTAGCTCTTTTGTTGCCAAAATCAGGCAGGTGAGTGAATTATATGAGGTTTATATCAGCACCAGCCTAATTAGGACCACACTTTATCAATCAAACCGAAGCAACAGCAAGCACGAGAAGAAATGCCTTCTAATACAGGACATTTAAAGCCAATCAGGAGCGACATGCAAATATGTATGACGCAAACCAACATCAATCAGCCTTTGTGCGTCCTAACAACACCATAAAGCTGTTATCAACATGACAAATAATCAGAGGACATTACATACAGCCACGTCACCTTAAAAAAGATCATGAATCATCTTAACAACCCGGCAAGAAGAGAGGTTTTCTCGAGTGATAACATTTGTTGCGCAAATAAAACAGCACAGGCAATTCACTGGAAGACAACCGTCTCATCTTGATTGAAAAGGCCTATGATCAAATGCACTATTTTTTTGCTTGATAAGACAACTTTGGAGCTTCCTCGTAAAAGAAGCAATTTCACACAATAGCCTACATTTGAACAAGAGTAACAACTTACACTGTAGTGGCACAAGAGTTTGGTAAAGCTTACTTTTAGTGGTCCCTAACTGTCGACCTAACCCAGGGGTGGGCAACCCAAAATGTTGAAAGAGCCATATTGGACCCAAAAAAACAAATATATCTGGAGCCACAAAAAATTAAAAGCCTTATAATGAAGGCAACACATGCTTTATGTATCTTGCATAAAACACACAAGGCTGAAAAAGCAATTTCTGCTCTTGCACCCGTCTTTAAAATAAACTGCTGTATTTGAAGCCAAAAGAACTGTTGTGTTTGATAGAACAATATGTTTATATGCTGCCATAGCAGTTTCATGGCGCATTAAGCCCCCGAACTATTTTTAATTTGTTCGTTTTACCCTGGGGACCCCAGTTTACAGACACCGCGCAACCGCTTTTGTTTCAACCCAGCCATAAAAAAAAGGTACATACCGTATTGGCCCGAATATAAGACTGTGCTTTTTGCATTGAAATAAGACTGAAAAAGAGGGGATCGTCTTATATTCGCGGTCTAGACATTATACCCCTTCACGACGCTAGATGGCGCCAGATATCATTGAAGCAATGTTCTGTCATGACAGAGCTCAGCGACTTTCAAGTTTAACCAGTTTGCATTATTTAATTGCAATGTTTTTCCTTATTCAGATTTGTTTCAAGACTAGTTATTTAGACTTCACTTTGACGGTTAATGCAGTTATTGCAATTTTGTTGTTTTATCACAATAGATTGGTTTATTTACATTTCCAAACCAGAAGCAATTCATTTTCGAATGTGATTGCACTTTAGTTTACATATTTAAATGTTCAGATATGAAGGCAAAATAACATGCTTTTTCTCTCAAATATATTGTTATAATCATTTGTTTCGGATGTACTGTAATTATTTTCTGTATAAAAATTAATTTGGTGTTCAAAAAGTCTTTTCAAACTTGAGTCTTGAAAAAGAAGGGGTCATCTTATAGTCAGGGTTGTCTTATATTCAGGCCAATACGGTAATCATATTTATTATTTGAAATGTCTATCATTTTTAGCTTAGAATCATTGATGTCTAATATTTAGTTTTTAAAAAATGACTTAAAAATTATTTACTCGTATATTTTAAACTTTTAAACAAATTACATCACAATGAAAAAAATAGTGTCTGTAAATAGGTCACGGATACCTACCTTATAACTTGACTACTTGCAGTAAATAAAAAACTAAGTTGCTATTTTTGGCATATGATATGTTAAATATTGCTATTGATCCTGAAAGTATAGGTGATTATCTCTGCATTTGGTGATTTTTGTGCATCTAGTGTAAAATCTGAGAATTTTATGGCCATTTGAAGCTTTGTTATATAAAAAAATAATCTGGATTTTATAAGGGAACGACATTGAATTTTTTGATGCCGCTGCTCATGCAGACTCATATATGCCTAAGGTAGGTGCCTGTTTTGGTTTTGGGTCAGTCGCAACTTAAAATATTTGAATTTGAAGTTTTTACATAGGCACGCTACGGATCAGACCTGCCCCCAGTGTCATGTCAATGTATATATATATATATATATATATATATATATATATATATATATATATATGTGTATCTCATTTAAATATGAGAATGAACCTCAATGATGAAATGTTTACTTTCCCTGCAGTGGATCCTATAAAGAATGTTGCACCACATGACTTCTCTGTTGAACGATGCCCCTTCATTCATTACAAGATTAAGAAATTACAAGAATATTTGTGTCAGAGCCGCGGGTTGCTGACCCCCGTCCTAACCAAACCTCAAACCCTAACCCTAAACCCAGCACCACCTGTCGTCATGCTTTCTACTTCCATACAAAGTTAAAATTTTCACACGACACTAAAGTTTTTTTTTTTCCACGAAACTAAAAAATAGTGACCCCTAAAAGTCAGCTTTACCCAAGAGTTTAATCAAACTCTTGAAGTACACAACATGCACACAAACATCTAGAAACCATCTAAATTGTCTGACTCGAGATTCAGCGTGAATTAACCCAGCCCCCCCGGTGAGTCATTAAACCATTAATTGGTCTGTTAAAGTACTTTTGTTCAGAAAATATACATGCGGCCACGCGAAGACGTCCACGCTCCTGAGCTATGACCGCCACTTTAAAAATAGACCGCGTGGAACCACTGTGTTGGTACAGTTGGGCTGTGGGATTGATGGGCTTATGATATTATGATATATGGCTGTATTCATTCATCCATTACAACAACATGCCATAACTCACATAACATGATATACACAGCATGTCTGTCACTACACAAAGTATTGTTTGGGCTCAGAAAAACAACTAATGTATGACAGCTGAGGCAATATTTGGCTAGTTAGATTTTTTTTTCTTATAGTAACCCTTTTATGCACATTTTTTTTTTCAATTCATTGGCTACAATGGATGGCACTAGAAGTCCAATTCATTTTGACTGAATGAACGAATGTTCATTCGCCCCTCCCAGTCAAAATGAATTGGACATCTAGCACCGTCAGTGGCACTGAAAGATAATTATTCACAACTTCCTAGTTTAAATCGGACGTCTATCGCCGTCAAATGCATGCAATTAGTTAATTTCTATGAAAGAAAATCAACTTCAGAGTGTTACTTGTCAAAACCAGAATGTATTTACGTTGTTATTCATTTTGATTTCACTAATAGGTCAAAGGTTATTTATAAATATATATATCCCATTATATAAAATGTGAAAGAAATACAATAACAATGAATAATTATAATATATACAAAAACACAAATTGCTAAAATTTTAGTTTTTATAAATGATCAAAAATAGTTACGTGCCCTATAGGCTTAAAGGTCGTAAGTGTTTTTACAGTATTACATCATATAGGTAAAAGCAACTTTTACTAAAGTGACCCATGCCCCTGAAAGGGTCAAACATGCAGTACAAAAAAAGGTGTTATCAAATCCCAAATATGCACAAAAAATACAATTCAAAATATTTACAGTAAATACATATATAATATAGGATGCCCGCACTTCCCAAGTGATTCAGTTTGTATTTGTTTCTTAATGCATTTTCAATACATTTTTAAAGAAAATTGCAGGTTGAGAAGTACAAAAAAATCTGAAAAATACAAAAAAAAAAAAACTCAAACCAGAGAATGTTTTACTCTTCCAAATAATGCCTCTCAAAGCAATAAACTTTTTCCTTATTAAAAAGATAATAATAATAAAGAATATAAAGATGTTGACTTACCTCGCAGCAATATCCACCACAGCAGCAGCACCACTACCAAGGCACCGTTTCCCCGTGAGAGACCACAACTTGACCCCATCTTCGCCAACCATAAGTGAAAGTTGATGCATGCAAATGCAATTCACACAAACCACGGAACCCTTGAACGCCAAACCATGAAAAACGAGGAATAAAACGAAAGCAAGCGCGCGGGCTTTCCGTGTCGTCCGCCGTCCCACGCGTGGATCCAGCGGTCCGGTGCGTGGCTCCGAGTGGCTGCTTCTTGCTGCTCGGAGGAGCGGCTGCGCCTGCACGGGGTGTGGGGGTAGGGGGGGCAGTGCGCTTTGTGCTCTGGTGGGGGGAGCGCAGCTCACTGCCTCATAGCCCACGCTGCTTCCGCAAGAATAGAATTTAACAGTAGGTCAGTCATGTCAACATCAACACGCCACATGCAGACAATAATTAATGATAGCTATTCCATGCCGTATTATTCATATTATTAACCGTTTAGACGGCAAGTGACATTTTTTTTGGTAATAAAATAAATAAAAAAATAAAAATAAAAACATAAAAAATAAAAACAAAGACTTGTGTTCACATGCGGATATCACTATTTGGGTCATGAAGGGCAGTGTTTTTCTACTTTTTCTGAGTCACGGCACATTTTTACATTGGAAAAAAATCTTGCGGCACCAAAAATGTTCCAAAATTACTTTCTGTACAGTACCTTTATTCATTAAAAAAAAAAAAATATATATATATATATTTTTTAAAAATCAATATGTACAGTGTGTCACAAAAGTGAGTACACCCCTCGCATTTCTACAGATATTTAAGTATATGTTTTCATGGGACAACACAGACAAAATGACACTTTGACAAAGAAAAGTAGTCTGTGTGCAGCTTATATATTACTGTAGAGTTCATTTATTTTCCCTTCAAAATAACTAAATATAGCCATTAATATCCAAACCCCTGTCAACAAAAGTGACTACACCCCTTAGAAACTACGTACATCCCTAAATGTCCCAATTGAGTACTGCTTGTCATTTTCCCCCCAAAATGTCATGTGAGTCGTCACAGGAGTGCTGTCAGCATTGCTGCAGAGATTGAAGAGGTGTGGTGGTGGTGGTGGGGGGGGGGGGTCAGCCTGTTAGTGCCAGACGGTACACAAGAAAACCCACAAACAGCTTGCTGAAGACATGTCAACAAAGAAGATGGATTATTGAAACCATGTCCTATGGTTTGATGAGACGGACGGGCTTTCTTGTGTACCGTCAGAAGAGGGTCCCTCCTGGGGTGACAGCCATGCACACCAATTTGATGTAGACTGCGGCGTATGGTCTGAGCACTAACAAGCTAACCCCCCACCTCTTCAATCTCTGCAGCAATGCTAACAGCACTCCTGTGATGAGTCACATGACATTTTGGAGGGAAAATGACAAGCAGTACTCAATTTGGACATTTAGGGATGTGCGTAGTATCTTTGCGGTGTACTCACTTTTGTTGACAGGGGTTTAGCTATTAATGGCTATATTTTGAGTTATTTTGAGGGGAAAATAAATTAACTATTATATAAGCTGGATACAGACTACTTTTCATTGTGTCAAAGTGTCATTTTGTCAGGGTTGTCCCATGAAAAGATAAACTTAAATATCTGCAGAAATGCGAGGGGTGTACTCACTTTTGTGATACACTGTAGGCCATGTTGCTTCAGCCTTTAAAGCAGTAATGTGAAGTTATTTCATAACATGCCAAATAGGGTCACAATTAAAGTAATTAAACATTGTCCAACAAATAAAGCATGAAAAGATAATTTATACGTTGTATATTTGACAAAATAATCGCGTTTCTGAAGTTCGAGCCTGAAAGGGGACGAACCCGGAAGTGATACGTCACACCGGGAACAGCGATGGCAACACCATACATACGGCCGCCATACAAAGCCCTTCAAACAATGATTCAAACAGCGATATAAGCGATAGATCGAGCGCGACGGAGGAGATCCAAGTTTTTGAAGAGTTGGAGGAAGAAGAGCTTGGAATTTTATGTTGGACCTAACATGTATCAGCCAGACGCTAATCAGGATGCAAACAATGTGCCTAGACTACCTGACATGGAATGGATACAAGACCCATCGAGATTACAAGATTGGTAAGATATAGGCTGTTATTATTTTCATGATTTGAAGATGCAGACATTTGCACATAATTTTATGTTTTTGTCTATCTGATGACATTGTTAAAAAAAAAAAATCAGACGGCAGCTCTCGTGCATATAAAATAATAATATAAAAACATTGGGGGGAAAGAAGGAGATGAGTCGTTGATGGCTTTCTCCACTTTATTGTGGCAACAATAAGAAAACAAAATAATAGCGGACTGCCGCCACATTCGACCGCAAAGTTTTGCTTCTCGCTGAGCTCCTCCTCGCCTCCTACTACTCCAGCGTCTCTTAAACAGATCGTGCATAGTGTCTTATTATGAGCTTTTTGTTTACAAATGTATCGAACACATGACATGCTGACAAATTTGTTTCTTTATTAACACATGGAGCTAACAGTACAACACGGCTCGAAGCTCTCGGCAGGAAGTGGCGTCTAATGGCGTGAGGAAATGTTTTTTCACACAAGCGAACAGATTACAAAGCACCACTTCAGTGTTGTCCCGAGACCACATTTCCCATGATTCACTGCGTGACCTGCGCGCTCGCTGATTCGCTGCCAGACATTAAAAGCAACACGCATGTTGTTGTCACCTGTCAGTGGCGCTCGTAAAACACAAACTAGAAGGCTATCAAGCGATCACCGTGAAAGAAACGCCGAACCGTACAAATGCAATGCAATGCTTGAAGCTTGGTGGGAATACATAATACAAATACAAATGAATGTGCACAAACTCACCGGCGGTGTGTGTCTCTTACTGCAACGTGACCGTGAATTACCACAACGCCGACCCGCTTATATGCACATCCACACCCCTTTCTCGATTGACAGTGGATTAACCCTATCGGACAAGATCGCAGATGACGCACAATTTAAACACGCTTAACCTCGCGAACGCAACAACAACTATGATCGGAGATTGCCACGAGTTAACTTTCGGCTAACGTCGCTAGCTTCTACTGTTCATTCCACAACAGTTGGCAGCTCTGCTTTGACAAAGTCATCAGTCATCTATCCAAAAATCACACTTTTTGGCAAGTCCTTGATCATAAGCAGACGGTTAAGGAAGCAGGCATCTTCGAAGTGTTTGCAGCAGAGAACACTACTCGATGATGGCATGAAATTCATTCACTTCGTGCGAACAAAAGATGTCCATTTACGTGCCCTGCTATCCTTTGGCCACTCATACAACTTTTCGTTCAAGTGAGAACAAAACATCGCCACACACCGCCATGGCATCTTACAGAGAAGCAATGCAACAAACAATACTGTTCTATGGCGGACTTCCCTCGCACTTCTAGGTGTGACGTAATTTCCGAAGATTGCCGAAGAAAAGCATTTTCGTTGTCAAGGGCGTTGCTATGGGTTAAACAAAGAATCTGGAAGGGTTGCGTTAAAAAAAATAACGAAAATATGCTCATAACTGTTTAGCCATTGATATTATTCAAAAACATGGTTGGCCAACCTTACTTCACATTTCCGCTTTAATTTAATTTCCCCTCAAAATAACTAAACATAGCCATTAATATCCAAACCCGTCAACAAAAGTGACTACACCCCTTAGAAACTACGTACATCCCTATATGTCCAAATTGAGTACTGCTTATCATTTTCCCTCCAAACCCCTGTCAACAAAAGTGACTACACCCCTTAGAAACTACGTCCATCCCTAAATGTCCAAATTGAGTACGACTTGTCATTTTCCCTCCAAAATGTCATGTGACTCGTCACAGGAGTGCTGTCAGCATTGCTGCAGAGATTGAAAAGGTGGAGGGGGGCGGGTCAGCCTGTTGGTGACAGACGGTACACAAGAAAACCCGCAAACAGTTTGCTGAAGACATGTCAACAAAGAAGCTGGATTATTGGAACCATGTCCTATGGTTTGATGAGACGGACGGTTTTTCTTGTGTGAGGGTCCCACCTGGGGTGACAGCCATGCACACCAATTTGATGTAGAGTGCGGCGTATGGTCTGAGCACTAACAAGCTAACCCCCCACCTCTTCAATCTCTGCAGCAATGCTGACAGCACTCCTGTGACGAGTCACATGACATTTTGGTGGGAAAAAGACAAGCAGTACTCAATTTGGACATTTAGGGATGTACGTAGCTTCAATGCGGTGTACTCACTTTTGTTGCCAGGGGTTTGGATATTAATGGCTATACTTTGAGTGTTTTTGAGTGGAAAATAAATTAACTCTTAGATAAGCTGCACACAGACTACTTTTCATTGTGTCAAAGTGTCATTTTGTCAGGGTTGTCCCATGAAAAGATATACTTAAATATCTGCAGAAATGCGAGGGGTGTACTCACTTTTGTGATACACTGTATGCCATGTTGCTTCAGCCTTTAATGGTCTGTGCTGAGTGATCATCACACACTAAACTAACTTGTGACGTTAGCATAGCGTTCGCACTAGCATTTAGCCCTGTGATTCTGTTTCTTCTTAAAGTCTTGGAAAACATTTTACATACAGTTTGTGGCGTCCAGGTGAGCTTAATTAATTGCAAATAATATGCTGTTTTCCTTCTGAGTGTGTATTATCATCATGAAAATGGTCCTTGTAGACTATAGTTATGTGCTAGTCTGTCAATGTAATTTGAAATTGTTGGAAACCTTTCTTTTATTAACTCATCGACTAAGACTTGACGTTTATAGACAAAAACATTTTGAGAATTGTTGACTAAAACATGACGAAATTTGTCAGAGTTTTCGTTGACTAAAACTAGATGAAGACGAACACATTTTGAAATTACTAAATTACGACTAAGACTAATAAGTTTTTTCGTCCAAAAGACTAAGACAAAAATTAAAATGGCTGCCAAAAATCCAACACTGATTCAAACAAAAGACTGGGTATGAAACTTACTGTGGGATACAGGCACAATGGAAGCATGGACACAGACATGAGATGAGAACAGAATGATGCAACAAGAACAGACAACGCACGGGGATCTTAAATACAGACAAGAGGTAACGAAACAATGAGGCACAGGTGGGTGATAAGGGGCAGCGGATTGGTCAAGACACAAGGAGCAGGCCACAACAGGTGAAATCAATGGGTAATCACAATGACAAGACACACAAGGGCACAAAGTTGACAGGACTTAACTCAAGTCATAACAATAAAGTTATTAAAACTTACCATTGCATGTCAATAATTGTAGTATGAACAACATTTATAATCCAGCAGCTCTGCAAGGAACATGCTGTCTAGGCAAGCAGGACGGAGTGATATCACATCGTTTTTTTCACCGCTGATTTTTTTTTTTTTTTTTTTTGTGGGAACAAAAGCAGCACGAGTGGCTGAAGCACTCCTCTTTATTGTGGTCGCATTACACAGCTAAAAAAAAATAGTCCTGTAGAATGAAATTAATTACGGCAGTTAGGTGTGACATTGTTTTGGCCGCATGGGTATTTGGAACAATGATTTGCATTTTGAATCTATTTGACTATGTTAGATCTGTTAATATCGTTTCCTATTGAGATGCTATTTTGGGACCAGTGACTCGCGCTAGCTTAGTCACTCCAGAGCCTTGAAACTAAGAAATAACTGACTAACTGTACATAATTTGTTGAAATCAACTCCACCGACTAATGTCACACCCAGTAACTCGAAGATTAATCTTAATGTCAATCATTCTGAACCTGCCCTTTAGATTTGATTCAAAATGAGGAATAATGAGGAATATTAATTAATTAATTAATTAATTAATTTTTTTCATATTTGAATAGGGCATTCATTGGGTGCCATTGACAGCGCTTGACGTTCAATCCATTTCGACAGAGAGGAGCAAATGAATGAATGAGAGAGAAACAATAGCGTATTTAACTTTGGAATTAAATATAATGTTAAGAATTTTTTTTTTTTGTCAAAAATATGGTCACCACCTGACACCTTGCTTGCTACCATGTCACGTTGAATAACACGCTATTGGAACAGAAAAGTTTACTGTTGACAGAGGAGGGGTTAACATGGCGCAAAAAACAATTAGCGTTTTTTCTTTACAAAAACAGCGAAATTTTCAAAAATTCAATTCAAGGTCGAAAATGAAGATGATTACGATAGTTTTTTTTGTAGCCATACTATTGTTTGTTATTGCTGTTGAGCAGCCGCCGTGCAACGCGCTGTTGGATATTCGTGTGCAATTTATTTGAGTGTTGTGAAAAGTGGGCATTAAACAGAGTCTTATTGGTCCTTTTCGCTTTCAAATGTGTTTGTGTGTCATTGCGCCGTCGAGCTACGGGGATTTGCATTATAATACACTGGCGCTTTTATTTCCAATACAAAAACTCAACAAACGTTTTTGTATTGGTGTACCAGAATACTGTCTTTGTAGTAGCCTAGTAGTAGTACGTGATCCAGCATGTGTGTGTACTGCACGCCTTGAATGGAGAAAAAGCGCTAGCATGACAAATTTGGACTGAAAAGTCTTATTTTTGGATGGGAAAAACAAAACAAGATCCTCAGCACCCCCTGCTGTGAGTGACTTCCAGCGCCCCTGCTTCCCAGTTTGAATGAATGAAATGTTTATTGTCATCATCATCGGTATCATTGACAGTTGCAAAATGTGATATGATTAGCCCGAAGAAAGAAAGAACCGAAGAAAGACAAGGGCAGACGGGACAAGCATATGCTTATCAAGACCCATCCGCCTGCAGCCAAGGACGCACAATCAAACATGGTAGAGTTGCATACATCACATTACGTGGGTTTAAATGAATTAGATGTCTGTCGCCATTCCGGGTCACTTTCTGTTGATATTGGCACACTGCCGGTACATTTTGGGGCATTCCAGGGTCTTTTCCGGTACATTAAAAAAAAAAAAAAAAAAATCATTTCCTGCTTATTTCAGGGCATTTCCAGGTCATCTCATGTTGATTTTGTGTCACTGTCTGTAATTCAAGACATTCATTGGTCAAGTCTTATACATTTTGAATCACTTCCAGTTGATTTTTAATTTTGTTCATTCGCCACACAGTCAAGAGTGGATTGGACATCTATCGCCATTAATGGTACAGAGAGATGAGCAATCACGGCCAATCCAGCAAGTGTAAATGAAATGTTAAAAACAAAAATACTTTAGAGTGTTGCTTTGGGCCATAATCACCGTGTATTTCAGTTTTTATTTGCTTTAATTTTATTAATTGGTCTTTTATTAAGACTGTATTGATTTTAGGGCTGTCAAACGATTAAAATTTTTAATCGAGTTAATTACAGCTTAAAAATTAATTAATCGTAATTAATCGCAATTCAAACCATCTATAAAATATGCCATATTTTTCTGTAAATTATATATATATTCTGTAAAATAAATTGCTGGAATGGAAAGATAAGACACAAGATGGATATATACATTCAACATACGGTACAAAAGGACTGTAGTGGCCATTTCACTCTACTGTCATTTAAATCTGTCTATGCTGTCCTCACTCCGAAGCGTCTACTTTTTCCGAAGCTAGACAGTTAGTGAACGACGCCCTAATAATTAGACTTCTTCCTTTTTCATCTGATTTATTAATAAAATGGCCTCAAACCATTGTCCTCTTTAGACCGTCGTAAAACTACAAAAAAAAAAAGTACACAAGCATTGCATTAGCAACAACGTTAGCTTAGCACGCTATACAGGTTCACTAAACATAAACAAAAAGCGTCTCATACAAAAAATATAACATTTCGCTTACTAACATAATATGTACATTCTTTACAACAACCATACTTACGGACAAATCTTGTCCAAGGATCATATAAGCACAACATTATCAGCCTGAGACGTCGTGCAGCTATAATGAACTGGAAAGAAAACAATAAACCATGTCGCAAAGCGACCACAAGAGTTCGCTGTTGGACAGCACAAAAAGTCTTGCTGTAAAACTTACCAAAAGGCAGAATTCTTTCTGAGCGGGACATGTGCGTTAATTGCGTCAAATATTTTAACGTGATTAATTAAAAAAATTAATTACCGCGCGTTAACGCGATAATTGATTTATAAATTTATTTATAATAGGAGTGGGAACCTCTTGGTACCTCACGATACGATACGATTTGCGATACAAAGCTCACGATAATAATGATCTGACGATATGGCGATACGATTATCGATACATTTGTAGAATATCCTAGAATGATTTTCTGACGAACAACTAATTAACAGAAAAACAAGCTTCTGCTGTGAATTGGAATGAGTTTATCACTAGTAGACGTCCAATCCATTTGAAATGGGAGGGATGGCAGCGAATGAACATTCGTTCATTCGCTGCCATCCCTCCCACTTCAAACGGATTCAACGTCAGTGGCAGCCAATGCCAGGCAATGAGGTAATTTTGGGCCATTTAAGGTCATTTACCTGTTGATGTTACTTCCTGTTGATTTCGGGGTATTTTATGGGTCATTTCCTGTTGATTTTGAGTTACAGAACAGGAAGTGAATGAATAGGCAAATGAATAGGCAGTGACTCGAACTCAACAGGAAATGACCTATAAATGCCCTAAAATTAACCGCAAGTGACCTGTAAATGCCCTGAAAACCCACAGTCTAAATGGATTGGTCGTCGTGCACCGTCAATGCAGCCTTAGAATTAAATGATACACTATTATGGTGGAATATTTGGTAGCAACTTGTTAGTTCCTTTTTATTTATTTATTTTTTAGATATTAACACCTTTTTAAAACGATATCTTGATTCTTGGCAGAAGCATATCGATAACCTTTTAGGATACAATGTATCACGATATATCACCATTTCGATATTTTGTCACACCCCTAATTTATAATGATAAAAATGTAATAAATACAATACTGTGGAAGCACTGTGGAAGGGTGGTTGGCATGTCAGGCAATTTGTACTGGCCGGGTACTTCGGCTTCCTCCCACATCCCAAAAGCATGCATGGCAGGCTGACTGAACACTTCAAATTGTCCGTAGGTGTGAGTGTTTGTCACTATGTGCCCTGCGACTGGCTGGCAACCAGTTCAGAATGTACCCTGCTTCCTGCCAGTTTCTAGCTGGGATAGGCTCCAGCACCTTCGTGAGGACGAGCGGTTCAGAAGATTAATGATGAATTTTTTAATGACCAAAAAAGGTCACTTGCCTTATAATGGTTTATAAGTCATAAGTGTTAAAAAAAAAAAAAAAAAAAAACACTTTTTTTTTTTTTATATCACTAAAAATGGTTACTTGGCTTATAAAGGTTTAAAGGGATCCTCTATTTTTAAGACAAGTAATTCTTAAAAGATGAATGTTAGTATGAGTTATAATAATTTGATATTAAAACCCCTCTTAATGTTTTTGTTTTAATAAAGTTCGTAAAAATATTTTAAGTGATAGGTCGCCATTCTTGTTACGTCGCAGTGCGTGACTTCACCGGTCCCGTTGCCGAAATTCCAGCGTGTCACTCGTTAGCTTTCCCAACATGTCGTCAGTTCTACCCTTCCTATTTGAACCAGATCTGAAAAGTGAAGAGCAGGACAGCACTGTCGGTCATTCACAAAATGAGCTTCAGGGAAAAATGTGTGCAGCAAATACCTGATAAGACAAAAGTTGGGCAAAACTGGTGATGCGAGAGAGTGCCGTTAGGAACTCCGGTTGGGAGCGAGAATGTATCCTGTTGGGAACTCCGGTTTTATTAGCAGATATTCAAGGTAAGCATATTGCTTTTTCAAACTCATCCCAATATAATTATGTAGATTGTTAGCATCCAGAGCTGTCGTGTGCTTTACATACAGTACAGGCCAAAGAGCACACCTTGTGTAATCCATGTCTTGTACATTGTAACGCGTGGTAGCTAGGATACGTGTATAAAAGTACCATAAAGGGGAGAAGATTCCACTTATGCACATTTATTCACAAAAAATAAATATTTCCACCTTGACCACTCTTCACTTGGGAGCTCAGCAGTACGCAAACACGCGTTCCCTGACGAACTCCAACATTGTTGTAAGGTCCACGTCAGAGTCACTGTTGTCACTGTTTTGTGCCATAGTGCTTTAATCATTTAGTATGATTTGGGGATAACTTCCACGAAGAATAGTCAACAAAAAAGTTAGCAATAGTAATCCAAATCCGTGTTTTTTACTCACTCGAAGATCCAGGAATTAGACCGATCCCACGGCAATGTCGCAGCTGCGATCAGGCCGTCGATTCCACAAAATAGACTGATCCGAAAAGCCGCTGTGGGACCGACGAATCAAAAAAATGGACAGATCTGAAACCAATATTGCAGATGCGGTGGGACAGTCGGATCCAGAAAATAGACGGATCCCTTACTTGACTGAGGATCCAGGAAAAATGCTCAGGCGCCAGTTGTAACGCGTGGTGGGTAGGATACGTGCATACAGGGACCAAAAAGGGGGAGAAGCTTCCACTTATGCACATTTATTCACTAAAAATAATAATTCCACTTTGACCACTCACTTCACTCCGCTTGTTTCCGTTTGACTGGAAATTGCATCCAAGAGCAGCACATCGTGGCATTTTACTTCGCCAGGTTAGGCAGCAATAAGCAATTATTGAACACGCTACACATTTGGAAAGATCCCAATGACGTCATCACTGCGAGCCCGCAAACCATGGCGCCAACTAACGGTAAATGGTAATGGTAAATGGTGTTATACTTATATAGCGCTTTTCCACCACAAAATATGGACTAAATATTATAAAATATTGCGATTGATTTAACATTTTATGTGTTTCTAACAACATATTTTAGTACAAGAGAACAATTGTGGTTTATTAGAGCCTACATGTATTTAAGTTAGAGGATCACTTTAAGGGTTTTAAGAGTCAACTTTTGCATAGCTGTCCACTATAGTGATCACTGTCCCTCAAAGGGTTAATCGTTATTTTGATGAAATCTTTTAAGAATAAAAATAAATTGAAATTGTAATCATGGAAAAAAATAATCCTAATTTTGACTAAATTAATGAATTCTGATTGTTCTTGTTAAAAAGCTGTAATAGAAGCGAATCCGAGTTACATCACAAAATTACAGGTATTCTATTACGCCACAAGATTTACTCACGAGTTAAATTAATAGGCTATTGTTTAAATTATACCAATCAATTCAGTATTAGTGCAAGCTTCTGATGCCTACTCATGTTATATGTCACAAATGCAAGTGTATTATTGAATATTTTATTTTTGAGTCATGGAAATGACAACTTGTTAAATGCTACCTTCAGGCTGAATGAGAGACTGTGGGAATTTTTCCCACTTAGGAGTGTTTGGTGTGTGTGTGTCGGCTCCGTTAAAGTGTGTGACTGGATGGTGTGGAGTGATGCATTGCTGCTGCCTTAGGGCAGGACACCAGTCAGTCACAACGTTCTCTTCGCAAGCTATGTCTACTTGCAGCAGTAATGGAACTCACAAGACTGCATGTCACAACCTCGCAGAAATTGCATTCACAGTACGTTTACTAGTCATCTAGTGCTTATGGTTAGGGTGTAAAAATTATTTTTTTGTAGTTACAGTATGTTTTTTTTTCCGGAGAGCCAACCAATATTTAAATCTTTGGCTTCCTTTGACGGCACTAGACGCTCAATCCATTTTGATTGGACGTCTAGAGCCGTGGGTGCCAGGATCTATTTTGAAAGTCAATAAACTGTTCAGAGACATTGTTGACCTTAAAATTGTCAAAATCTTTTTTTTTTCCTAGCCTCTTAATAAAAATAGTTTTCTCAGTCTTTATTTCCCTTTTAAAAAAAGTCAGAAGCAGAAAAAAACAATTAAATTTTTTTTTTTAAAAACAAAAATAAAAACGGAAAAACAGAAATATTATCTTTTATACATTTGTTCATTCATCTATCATTTTTATCTTTATTTATTTACACATTTTTAATAAAAAATGGGGGGAATTGGTAAACAGTCTCCTTTTTAAACGTGAATAATTTAAAAAAGGATTAAACAGTAAATATATATATTAGGGCTGTCAAACGATTAAAATTTTTAATCGAGTTAATTACAGCTTAAAAATTAATTAATCGTAATTAATCGCAATTAATTGCAATTCAAATCATCTATAAAATATGCCATATTTTTCTGTGAATTATATATATATTCCGTATAATAGATTGTTGGAATGGAAAGATAAGACACAAGATGGATATATACATTCAACATACGGTACATAAGGACTGTAGTGGGCATTTCACTCTACTGTCATTTAAATCTGTCTATGCTGTCCTCACTCCGAAGCGTCTACTTTTTCCAAAGCTAGACAGCTAGTGAACGACGCCTTAATAATCAGACTTCTTCCTTTTTCATCTGATTTATTAATAAAATTGCCTCAAACCATTGTCCTCTTTAGACCGTTTACGTAAAACTACAAAAAAAAAAGTAAACAAGCATTGCATTAGCAACAACGTTAGCTTAGCACGCTTTACAGGTTGACTAAACATAAACAAAAAGCGTCTCATACAAAAAATATAACATTTCGCTTATTAACATAATATGTACATTCTTTACAACAACCATACTTACGGACAAATCTTTTCCAAGGATCATATAAGCGCAACAGAGACGTCGTGCAGCCATATTGAACTGGCAAGAAAAAAATAAACCATGTCGCAAAGCGACCACAAGAGTTCGCTGTTAGACAGCACAAAACGCCTTGCTGTAAAACTTACCAAAAGGCAGAATACTGTGTGAGAGGGACATGTGCGTTAATTGCGTCAAATATTTTAACGTGATTAATTAAATAAATTAATTACCGCGCGTTAACGCGTTAATTTTGACAGCCCTAATATATATATATTTTTTTCAAATGTCATTTCTTTCTCCGTATTTCTTTAGAAATGGGAAAAAACTGTAAATATTCTCTAATTTCAGGACTACGGAAATTTCATAGAAAATTTACCTAGCAAAAAACACAAAGTCAACACCCATTGACTTTCGCGGGCCGCCATTTTGACACCCCTGATTTATGGGGACCAAACATACAAATGACAACTAACAGAAAACCCCAAAAATACGTTTGTGCTGGACATAATCACTTGCAACCATGTTCAGGACTTGCTGACATAAGCTTTTTAAAACGTATATTTACAGCGAACAGGAGTACACATACATCCTGTTCTCTCTATCAAGGGACGAAACAGATCATTATATGATATAGGAGTCTGAGAAGGCACCATTAGAACATTGGATCTTGGATAACATTTCCACATGACAGACTATAGCTGTCTTGAGACATATGCTTAACAAGAATCAATAAGAGCAAGGGATTGTGGTAGTTTAGACATGGCATGTCCGACCACCGGTCTCCAAGAAACATCTTATTTAATGCTGTGATGGCATCAAAGTTGGTGTTTCAACACATTTCTTAATCAGTGATAGCATTGTCAGTGTCCTCTGATGTATTGCATTTCATTTCCTTGATTTTCCAACAGGATGAGTGTGTGCCGAGAGCCCATTAATGTGAGTTGTGCATCTTGACCCCTATTAAAGTATTGTGACTTACACAGCAGATGGCACACACGCATACAAAGAAAAAGAAGAGTGGCCATGGCAACAGAACTATAATGGTGACCTGGTGTGTGCTAGAATCACTTGGTCTAATTTGTTAAGTACCACCTCAGTATATTTCATTGAATCACTGTAATTAATTCACAAAACAAGTTACTTACATTTCCAGCACTTAATAGCAGCTGGAATATTTTCAAAAAATTATTCGGAATGGTTACATTCTGATTACATTTTTATATGTCGTAAAAAAATTAATATAAATACGCTTTAAAATCTTTTTTTTTGTCATTTTAACCCTATTTTGATCATCTCAGTATGTATATGGCGGAAAACGCAGAGAAGACTGAAAAAGCAGTTTCTGCTCTTGCATCCCTCTTTAAAATAAACTGCTGCATTTTAAGCCAAAAGAACTGTTATGTTTGATAGAATAATATGTCTATATGCTGCAATACCAGATTCATGCCGCATTAAGCCCCTGAAGTATTTTTAATTTGTCTGTTTTACCCTGGAAACCCCCGTTTACAGACACCGCGCAACCGCTTTTGTTTCAACCCAGCCATAAAAATAAGCTCAGTAATTATTTTTATTATTCGAAATGTCTTTTTTTAGCTTAGAATCATTAATTGACACCTAATATTAAAAAAAAAAAAGACTAATATATTATTTACTCGCATATTTTAAACTTTTAAACAAATTATGTGCCAATGAAAAAAATGGTCTCTGTAAAAAGGTCATGGATATCTAACACAGAACTATTTTTTTTGTTATCGTCGCATTTTCCCCCAATATTTTAGATGATAAATAATCGATCCAAAGAAAAAAAATTGAAAAAAACGTTTAAAAGGGTAAAAATGAGAAAAAGAAAATCACAATCACTCCTTGATGTCTGCGATTTCTGCATCGCGACCCTTGTTATATTACAATGTTTCACCCATACAATCCCCCCAAAAATCCAGCTGTGCCTTGACACTCGGTGATACACGCTACATGGAGTTTTTGGATCGAAACAAGGTAAGTACGCGATAATATCTCGTTAAAATCATGGCGTTTTTAATTATGCTCTCGCATGCTCTCACCTCCAGTGAGAATTTTGCTCTTTAATTTTTTTTTTTTTTTTTTTAAATGCCCTCCTGTTCAAAATGTTTCTTCCCCCTGAACATTGAGATTTTAAGCTTTCCAATGATGTTTCACACATGCATATAGGATAATTTTGAAATTTGGCCAAATTAGGGGTCTCAGAGCGGAACTTAACTTACTTCGAGTTAATAAGTAACAAGTATTGACATAATGTTTGGTATTCTTTTTGTTCTTCATTTTATATTTTCTGATGAGCTTTCACAAAACATATGTGATCAGTTTGGATAGCAGTCAAATATCAATATATTTATGTGGATAACTCTGTAGAACTGCCATTAAAGATAAGAGGAGTTACAAGATTAGACTGAAAACCAAAATGATCAGAGATTTAAATATACAGTAAACACAGCAAAGCAATTTTCATCAAATTTTAAGGAAGATTTTTTTCCGATAGAGCAGGTAAGCAATCATCACCCATAATGCCGTTCCCCACAGACTTTGAAAGAGCCACTCCCAGTGGCTTTGCTGGAAGCGCATCTCCCAGCTGAATGGGAAATAGAAACCTAACATAGAGTGTCCAACGTACACCAAAATGGAGTTCATCCCTGAGGACAACAGAAAGTTATTTATTTTTTAACACAATGAGCCTTTCGTAGTAATGTTTAGTACCTGGATACACGAATGGTTGTCCGCCCCACCAGCCCATAACATCCATGATAAAGTACATGCCTGCTAGCAACAGGAAGGACAGACAGCCCATAGACGTCACATAGGACAACGACCTGGTGAAAAAGATCACAGAAATTGTTTGATACAACAGCACTGTGTAATTTTAGCAGAATAGTTTCAAGGAAACAGGAAAAAAATAATTAAAATGCGGTTACAATCATAAGACTGCAAAAATAATGACATGACATCTGTCATGAAAATAAATGAGAGCTTATGACGGATGTCATTGAGTGTAGTTGAGTAAATCATGTCAGTTTTGATGTAATATTGAGATTTTTGCAACTATTTTGGGGTTGGGATTAGAGTTTAGGAACTGTGTTAGGCAGTGGCGCGGGAAGTGGGGTGCTGAGGGCGCTGCAGCTACCCCCGGTGTTGGGAAGGGAAAAAGTGTTTTGGTAGATTCTTTTTTATGTTTGTTAAAAATAAATACATATATACAACACTGACACAACAGGGTATTTAACTTTATGGATTCCAATATGTGGCGTAAAACACATACAAGACTGAAAAAGCAGTTTCTGCTCTTGCACCCCTCTTTAAAATAAACTGCTGTATTTTAAGACAATAGAACTGTTGTGTTTGATAGAACAATATGTCTATATGCTGCCATAGCAGATTCATGGCACATTAAGCCCCCGAAGTATTTTTAATTAGTCAGTTTTACCCTGGGAACTCCCATTTACAGACGTCGCTTAACCGCTTTTGTTTCATCCTAGCCATAAAAAGAAGGGAAGTAATTAAATTTATTATTCAAAATGTCTGTCATTTTTAGCTTAGAAACATTATTTGATGTCTAATATTTCGTTAAAAAAAAAAAACGACTTTAAAAAATTATTCACCTGCATATTTTAAACTTTTAAACAAATTACGTCACAATGAAAAAAAATGGTGTCTATAAATAAGGCACGGATATCTACCTCATAACTATAGCTTAATATATATATATTTTTTGTAACTGTCACATTTTCCCCAATATGTTAGATGATAAATAATCAATCCAAAGAAAAAAAAAATGTAAAAGGTAAATATATGAAAAAGAACGTGTCAATCACTCCTTGATGTCTGCGATTTCTGAATCCCTTCTTATGTTACCACGTTTCACCCATAAAATCCCCCCAAAATCCGGCTGTGGCCATTCGCATCTGTGTCTTGACACTTGGTGATACTTGCCACATGTAGTTTTTGGATCGAAACAAGGTAAGTACACAATAATATCTAGTTAAAATCATGGCGTCTTTAATTGTGCTCTCTCATGCTCTCACCTCCAGTTAGGGTTTCGCCGTTTAAAAATTTTTTTTTTAAAAATTTAAATGCCCTCATGTTAAAAATTTTTCTTCCCCGAGAAAATTTTAAGCTTTCCAATGATGTATCACACATGCATATCGGACAATTTTGAAATTTGGCCAAATTGGGGATCTCAGAGTGGAACTTCAAGTCACCTGAGTGTTTTCCGCCATATATGTTGAAAAAGCTTTTTTTTTTTCTGTTAATAAAATGGTCACCACAAGAGCTGTTTTCGTCAATGATGACCATAACAAAAACATTTCGTCAAACAGACAATTTTTTCATGACGATGGCGGGACAATAGTGATCTAAAAACGTGTTTTCGAAGACTGAAACATAACGAGACTAATTCCAGTTTTTGTCTGACGAAACGGCAATGAAACAAAAAAGCGCCATAGTTTCCGTCACATGTTCACGATGTGTAGTTAGCCAATGTGGTTCTGCTGCTCTCCAGTCTACAGGCTTGCACACAAGGTAAGATTTGTTTTCGTATCTTTGCCAGAGAGAATTTGCAATGTTGCTTGAGCCTTTAAAGGTCTATGCTTAGTGATCATTACACACTAAATGTATCTCGTAGCGTTAGCATAACATTCGCGTTCAACGCTATGCTATGCTCACATTAGCATTAGGCTAATGTTAATGTAAAGCGTCGTCTTAAACTCTCGGACAAATAGCAAATTATTCAAATTTTACAGACAAAAACATTCTTTGTTAACGTAGACTAAAACTAGAAGAAATTAGTCTTGAGTTTTCGTCAACAAAAACTAGATGAAGACCATTTGAAATGACTAAAATATCACTAAGACTAATAAGAATTATCGTCCAAAAGACTAAAACAAAAATAAAAAGGGCTGCCAAAAACAACAATGGTCACCACCTGACACCTTTCTTGCTACCAGGTCATGTTGTATAAGGCGCAATTGGAAAAGTTAACTGTTGACAGAGAAGGCGTTAACATGGCGCAAAAACGAATTAGCTTTTTTTTCTTTCTTTACAATAACAGTGACATTTGATTTGATTTGGAAAAATGATTTGCGTTATAATACACAGGCGCTTAATTCGAATACAAAAACTCCAACACACACTTAAGGTGAAATAGAACGCTGTCTTTGTAGTAGCCTAGTGGTAGTACGTCAACTATCCAGCATGCATGTGTACTGCCATTGTGCACGCCCTATACGGAGAAAATGCGCATGACAAATTTGGATCGAAACAGCTGTTTCTGGATGGGAAACACTAAATAAGATCCTTGGCACCCCCCTGCTGTGAGTGACTACCAGCGCCCTGGTGTTCGGGTTAGGATACCTATTGAAATCTGTGATTAGCATTCACTAATGTTCATGACCGTGTCATGTCAGAATTATGACTGTATTTTGACACTGAGTTCAAATAAAGCGTTATCTGAAACGCTAAAGGTTCTTTACTTCCGACCTAGCATGATTATACAACTCCTAGCAAAAAGATGAAATCACAGTGTCTGGTATCTTGGGGAATAATCATGCAGTTGTTTAATTTTTCAGAAAAAAAAAAGCAGATCATAGATATGACACAAAACCAGTCATTTTTAAAAATGGCAACTTTCTTGCTTCAAGAAACGCTAAAGGAAATCAAGAAAAAAAAAAAAGATGTGGTAGTCGGTAACAGTTACTTTTTTAGACCAAGTCAAAGGGAAAAAATGTGGACTCAATCAATTTTGAGGAATAAATTATGGAATCACCCTGTAAATGTTTAGTATCAAACTCCTCAAAGAAGATGTCAGTTGCTCACAATCAGCTGTCTCTAAAATCTGGACCAAGTACAAATAACATGGGAATGTTGTTAAAGGCAATGATTCTCGCGTCACCTTACACATGAATTTATCGGAATATACAGTGAGGCAAATAAGTATTTAGTCAACCACTAATTGTGCAAGTTCTCCCGCTTGAAAATATTAGAGAGGCCTGTAATTGTCAACATGGGTGAACCTCAACCATGAGAGACCGAATGTGGGGGGAAAAACAGAAAATCACATTGTTTGATTTTTAAAGAATTTATTTGCAAATCATGGTGGAAAATAAGTATTTGGTCAATACCAAAAGTTCATCTCAATACTTTATGTACTCTTTGTTGGCAATAACAGAGAACAAACGTTTTCTGTAACTCTTCACAAGCTTTTCACACACTGTTGCTGGTATTTTGGCCCATTCCTCCATGCAGATCTCCTCTAGAGCAGTGATGTTTTGGGGCTATCGTTGGGCAACACGGTCTTTCAACTCCCTCCACAGATTTTCTATGTGGTTGAGATCTGGAGACTGGCTAAGCCACTCCAGGACCTTGAAATGCTTCTTATGAAACCACTCCTTTGTTGCCCTGGCTGTGTGTTTGGTATCGTTGTCATGCAGCCACGTCTCATCTTCAATGCCCTTGCTGATGGAAGGAGATTTTCACTCAAAATCTCTCGATACATGGCCCCATTCATTCTTTCCTTTACACAGATCAGATGTCCTGGTCCCTTTGCAGAAAAACAGCCCCAAAGCATGATGTTTCCACCTCCATGCTTCACAGTGGGTATGGTGTTCTTCGGATGCAATTCTGCATTCTTTGTCCTTCAAACACGAGAACCTGTATTTCTACCAAAAAGTTCTATTTTGGTTTCATCTGACCATAACACATTCTCACAGTCCTCTTCTGGATCATCCAAACACTCTCTAGTGAACCGCAGACGGGCCTGGACGTGTACTTTCTTCAGCAGGGGGAAACGTCTGGCAGTGCAGGATTTGAGTCCCTGGCGGCGCATTGTGTTACTGATAGTAGTCTTTGTTACTGTGGTCCGAGCTCTCTGTAGGTCATTGAGTAGGTCTGGGATTTTTGCTCACCGTTCTTGTTATCATTTTGACGCCACGGGGTGAGATCTTGCATGGAGCCCCAGATCGAGGGAGATTATCAGTGGTCTTGTATGTCTTCCACTTTCTAATAAATGCTCCCACAGTTGATTTCTTTACACCAAGCGTTTTACCTATTGCAGATTCAGTCTTCCCAGCCTGGTGCAGGTCTACAATTTTGTCTCTGGTGTCCTTCGACAGCTCTTTGGTCTTGGCCATCGTGGAGTTTGGAGTGTGACTGACTTAGGTTGTGGACAAGTGTCTTTTATACCGATAATGAGTTAAAACAGGTGCCATTAATACAGTTAACGAGTGGAGCCTTGTTAGACCTCGTTAGAAGAAGTTAGACCTCTTTGACAGCCAGAAATCTTGCTTGTTTGTAGGTGACCAAATACTTTTTTTCCACCACGATTTGCAAATAAATTCTTTAAAAATCAAACAATGTGATTTTGTTTATTTTTCCACATTCTGTCTCTCATGGTTGAAGTTTACCCATGTTGACAATTACAGGCCTCTCTAATCTTTTCAAGTAGGAGAACTTGCACAATTGGTGGTTGACTAAATACTTATTTGCCCCACTGTAAGTCTGAAAGGGGCTCATGTGTTTTTTTAAAACCAGCAAGCTGCTATTCAAAATGAATTTTGTTTTGTCTCATGTCTGTGATTAGCTTTTTTTCCCACAAAATTAAACAACTGCATGAACATCCTCCGAGACTGGTGATTCCATCATTTTTGCCGGAAGTTGAATAAAAAGCTAGCTCCATAAAGCGACGCTTGACCTGTGAGACAGTAAAACTGAAATTCATAATAAATTTGATTACAAAATTCCCCAGGCAGACTCCAAAATCATTTTCCTACAAGACTTGCGTATAAAGCAGCAGTAGCAGATCCTTGGCGCGTGCCCCGCGGCCTCTTGCCAGCCAGCCATGTCCCGTCTGTTCCTAAGTGCAAGAATGTTTGATGCAATATCATCTAATGCAAAGTGGCTGCCTCCCAGAGTCTTCGAGATGGCTTTTTTCCTTTTTTTTTTTTTTTATCTCAGCTGAAGTGGGGCCAAAAAGGACTCTTGGCTGGGAGTTAATTACCGCTCGACATCCAGGCAGGGACTCATACTCAAGAGCTCAATAACCTGTGCATGATGAACTGCCTATAAAAGCTCGAGCAGGTAATGGCGAGGGATAAGCACAGCTTTAGTTAGGGGAAAGGCCCTATGGAACTTCAGGAAGAATTTGCTTACACATCACAGATGAAATGGCATTCTTCCTGCTGCAACATTAAGAGGTGCCCATCATACTAAGAGTAATGTGGAAGTGGGATAAATAGTGTGTGAGGAAGTGCAATGGTTACAGAAAATGGACTTACACTTGTTAACCCTTTATAAGGCACTCATTTAATCCATTGGCTGCCATTAGCAACGCTAGACGTCCAATCCATTTTGACTGGGAGGGGCAAATGAACGCGCCGTTAATGGCACTGAAAGATGAGCATTCACAGCCAGTCGTCCCACTTGATATGAATGAGACGTGTATCGCTGTCAGTGGTGAGTAATGAGTTAAATACAGTAAAATTTAAAGTTAGTTAAAGTTAAAGTTAATTTTGTTTTATTATTAATTTATAATGTACAAACCTATCATGGAATTTAGAAGGGGAAAAAAAATCTAATTTAAAGTGTTATTGGGGGCCATAACCGGAATGTTTTTTTTTCCCTTTCTTTTTTTAAATTCATTTTGACATTAATGTTTTTGTTAAAATCTTAAACATGTATTCATTATATATAGCAACAGTATGTATTTAAATAATCTAAAAAAAATACACAGTAATTATCAATAAAACTAAAACATATAATAACTAAAAATAAAGAAGTAATATAAAAATAAAATAGCAAATAGAAATTTGCCTGGTGAAGGGTAAAAAAACTATTACTATAATTTTCGGACTGTAAGAATCCTGTGGCTTATAGTCCAGTGCGGCTTATTTGTTGATTGATTTGGGTTAGTTAGTAACAGTTTATTTGATAGCGGCGTCATAAGACTGTCATAAGACCGTCATAATTATGACATGACACTATTATGGCCATTACCGAATGCTTATGACAGATGTCATTAAGTGTCATCTGGCAAATTCTGTTACTTACTCGAGCTATGTCCAGCTCGGATCTTTTCGATCCATTCAAAAGTGAGATAATTTGCCGTATAACACCAAATGACATCTGTTATAAGCATTCATTAATGCACATGACAGCGCCATGTTTTAGTTATGATTGTCTAATGACAGTCTTATGGCGCCACTGTCAAATAAAGCATTGCCAAATACCATAACAAGCAATTAATGAAACAATTGAAACAGTAACTGAAGAAATAATTTGCACAGAACATGAATTTTGATTGTTATTTACATCTGTAGCACTGCAATGCATGCTAGGAGGCATGTTGGACAATGACAGGTTGGACAGCAGGTGGCAGCAAAGGTTGCCTGTCTCCCCCAAGGGAGCAGTGATGGCCAAATGAAGCTTTTTGAAGCAATGAAACTTTGCAGCCAATTGGTTCAAATGGTGGTTCATTTGGTCTTATGACAGTCGTTTGATGCTGCTGTCAATTAAAGTGTTACCAGTTACTATCTTTTAATGTAAATATCCAATAACACAGCGAGGACAGTTGCGGCTTATAGTCCAGTGCGGCTTATTTGTTGATTTATTTGGGTTAATATGTAACACTTTATTTTACACCGGCGTCATAAGACTGTCATAAGACCGTCATAATTATGACATGACACTATTATAGGCATTACCAAATGCTTATGACAGATGTCATTAAGTGTCGTCCGGCAAATTATGTTACTTACTCCAGCTATGTCCAGCTCGGATCTCTTACATCCATTCAAAAGTGAGATAATTTGCCGGATAACACTAAATGACATCTGTTATAAGCATTCATTAATGCTCATGACAGCATCATGTTATAGTTATGATTGTCTAATGACACTCTTATGGCGCCGCTGTCAAATAAAGTGTTACCAAATACCATAACGAGCAATTAATGAAACAATTGAAACAGTAACTGAAGAAATAATTTGCACAGAACATGAATTTTGATTGTTATTTACATCTGTAGCACTGCAATGCATGCTAGGAGGCATGTTGGACAATGACAGGTTTAACAGCAGGTGGCAGCAGAGGTTGCCTGTCTCCCCCAAGGGAGCATTGATGGCCAAATGAAGCTTTTTGAAGCAATGAAACTTTGCAGCCAATTGGTTCAAATGGTGGTTCATTTGGCCTTATGACAGTCGTTTGATGCTGCTGTCAAATATTGTGTTCCCAGTTAATTTCTTTTGGTGTAAATATCCGATAATACAGTGAAGACAGTTGCGGCTTATAGTCCAGTGCGGCTTATCTATAAACAAATGCCGTTTTCGTGTGGGTGTTGGTGGGTGGCGGCTTATAGTCAGGTGTGTCTCATAGTCCGCAAATCCGATCATTATCAAAATACTGAATAAACTTTAACAATAAATGTCACATTTTTTATCACCAGTTAGCTATAACATTAGTCCTGGGTAAGTTAGCTTACTAAGCTAATTTAGTATCAGTGGTTATCTGTGTTCATACATATGTACAAAATCGAACAAACTCAAGGCACAGTCTTTCACCGTGAAGATGTAACATTTCATTGCATATTTTTGGTTTATCTGCAAGAAATCTTTACTGTATATAAAAACAACTGCTACTTCTGTTCTCATTCTTTTATTAAGTAGGCTGAGGTTTTTCCTGGTATGTGCAACTTTGTACACGTTGAAAAACAAATCACCTTAAACCAAAGGCGTAGTTTTGGTCTCAACATTGGTAGGGACGATATAACAGCATAATCTGCATGTACACTTTTTGCTAGGGATGGGACATTAATAAGACCAAACAGATTGGGTGAACGGGGGTAAGGGCTACCTTTTTCACAAATATCAACCTAATTAATTGACATGAGGAATCATGAGCGCTCATTACGTCAATCACGGTCGATAAGTCGATCGTAACGCTACTGTGGGTAGCTTGTGGCATCCAAAAATATACATAGATATATATATTTATGTACATAGCAAGTTATGATTATGTTGTGTATATGTTGAGTTGTGTGAGCTACATATGAGGCTATGCAGCACCCGTCTCTCTCTCTCTATGCAGCTTTTTGCTCACTTTTTTCTGGTTCTGTAGTTTCCAGCAGAGTTCACTACATTTCTTACAGTTTAATTAACGTTAACAGTAGAAAAGTAGCTTTTGCAGGTTAGCAAGTTCACACAGTTTAATGTTGTGCTAACTCTGATGCAGGTCGGACTTTCAGTAGCAAAATTATTGGCGTGTTTCCCACCTCGACAACATTGGCATCTTTTCAAATTACTTACTGTGGCTGCTGCTGGTCAAAAAAAACTTCTTATATCCTTCCTCTTTGAAGGGGTCGGAGGAGGCGGCATGTTGTCGACATGTATTTCTGTCGGGGTCGTGTGAGTGTGCGTGTGTTTGTCGGCGCTGGGTCAAGTTATCAGCCAATCAAACGTGAGGGGGGATGGACCGGCAAATTCAGAAAGTGAAAAGGGCTAAATGTAAGTTTGAACATAATGAAAATAATTCACTAAATAACGGTAGGGTCAATTCTATCCTTACAACATATGGGAAGATGATCTACGTATAATGAAACTCATTATAATGCATATAAAATTGCTTAAAAGTTGGTGGGGACAATTTGAGCATCCTGAAAAGTTGGTAGTGTTATGTCCCTGCCGTGCCTATGCAAACCTACGCCCCTGCCTAAAACCAACTGTAATGTTATAAAAACATTTATTCATGTTTCTTACCAAAGTCCACGTCGCTCTTTTGGTTCTGACTGAAGCTACTGAAAGTTTCCGTTGAAGCAACATTCATTTATTTATTTATTTATTTAATAGGGACAGTGCACATTGATGAACATCTAAAAAGATGTAAATATGCCAGATTGTAGCAAGTATATGCTAATTTACATCTGTAAATTTGTTTATTGTGCTGTACGGTATACTCGAAATCATCAAAACATTATGTTATTCAAGATGCGGCACTTTGGTCTTTTTCTCCAGGTAGTCACCTGACCGTTTGGGAACAGGCTACACTGTGGTTACGTTGATGGTTTTCCCAGATCCTGCTTCCATTCCGTCACAGTGAAACTACGGAGCAAGTGATTCTGCCAAGACTGCCGGTGGGGGTGGAAAAGATTGGGGGGAGTCCCGATTTTGTAGCTCGTAAGGAAGAGTAATCATGTTAGGAGGATGGATATGAGCACTTCACATCACACTTCTGACAACCAGGGTGATTATTTACAGTCCAAGCTGTCATTACAGGTTACTAAACGCGTGTTTTAGTAGCTGTGATTTGCGCCGTTCGGAAAACATCCGTTCTTTTGTGAGGAAAGGAGCTGGATTTAGAGGGTCAGGAAGCACTTACCATAGGTTTTTATTGACAGGTATAAATCCTTCTTCTCGCGTGCACTTAGAAAGGATGGCCGCCGAGATTCCCTAAGGAGGGAAATGAAACAGATTTCAAATCGATGAAGAGGAATAAAGCGAGTTGTATAGGGCAACTAAAACGCCAGGCAACGGAATCAAGCGAATTCTGCAGATTAGAAGATCGGAATCCATTAAGACACAAACACACCGACTTCATCAGTCACCAAGCTAGTGGGGTCTCTTCAAAAGAATCTATACAGTGACCAGTCGACCTTCTGGTCTCCATACACAGTAGGGGTGTGCGAATAAATCGTAAACTTGATATATCGCAATATTTTGTAGCTAGACATGTGCCGGTTACCGGTTTCAAGGTACAGTGGGGCAAATAAGTATTTAGTCAACCACTAATTGTGCAAGTTCTCCCACTTGAAAATATTAGAGAGGCCTGTAATTGTCAACATGGGTAAACCTCAACCATGATAGACAGAATGTGGGATAAAAAACAACAGAAAATCACATTGTTTGATTTTTAAATAATTTATTTGCAAATCATGGTGGAAAATAAGTATTTGGTCAATACCAAAAGTTCATCTCAATACTTTATTATGTACCCTTCGTTGGCAATAACGGAGGCCAAACGTTTTCTGTAACTCTTCACAAGATTTTCACACACTGTTGCTGGTATTTTGGCCCATTCCTCCATGCAGATCTCCTCTAGAGCAGTGATGTTTTGGGGCTGTCGTTGGGCAACACGGGCTTTCAACTCCCTCCACAGATTTTCTATGGGGTTAATATCTGGAGACTGGCTAGGCCACTCCAGGACCTTGAAATGCTTCTTACAAAGCCACTCCTTTGTTGCCTTGGCTCTGTGTTTGGGATCATTGTCATGCTGAAAGACCCAGCCACGTCTCATCTTCAATGCCCTTGCTGATGGAAGGAGATTTTTACTCAAAATCTCTCGATACATGGCCCCATTCATTCTTTATTTAACACAGATCAATCGTCCTGGTCCTTTTGCAGAAAAACAGCACCAAAGAATGATGTTTCCACCCCCATGCTTCACAGTAGATATGGTGTTCTTCGGATGCAATTCAGTATTCTTTCTCCTCCAAACACGAGAACCTGTGTTTCTACCAAAAAGTTCTATTTTGGTTTCATCTGACCATAACACATTCTCCCAGTCCTCTTCTGGATCATCCAAATGCTCTCTTGGGCCTGGACGTGTACTTTCTTCAGCAGGGGGACACGTCTGGCAGTGCAGGATTTGAGTACCTGGCAGCGCATTGTGTTACTGATAGTAGCCTTTGTTACTGTGGTCCCAGCTCTCTGTAGGTCATTCACTAGGTACCCCCCCCCCCATGTGATTCTGGGATTTTTGCTCACCGTTCTTGTTATCATTTTGACGCCACGCGGTGAGATCTTGCATATAGCCCCAGATCGAGGGAGATTATCAGTGGTCTTGTATGTCTTCCATTTTCTAATAATTGCTCCCACAGTTGATTTCTTTACACCAAGCGTTTACCTATTGCAGATTCAGTCTTCCCAGCCTGGTGCAGGTCTACAATTTTGTCTCTGGTGTCCTTCGACAGCTCTTTGGTCTTGGCCATAGTGGAGTTTGGAGTGTGACTGACTGAGATTGTGGACAGGTGTCTTTTATACCGATAATGAGTTAAAACAGGTGCCATTAATACAGGTAACGGGGTGGAGCCTCATTAGACCTCGTTTGATGAAGTTAGACCTCTTTGATAGCCAGAAATCTTGCTTGTTTGTAGGTGACCAAATACTTATTTTCCACTCTAATTTGGAAATAAATTCTTTAAAAATCAAACAAAGAACTTGCACAATTGGTGGTTGACTAAATACTTATTTGCCCCACTGTATGCCACGGTATGAATAGATCGAGGTTTCAAAACCGCAAAGGTTTTTCCGTCATACCGTCCCTAAGGTATTAGCTATTTTTTATGTACCAAAAATGCATAAAGAAATCCCTCGCTTGCAGCTGCAAAGCTCAACCCTTCCGCACTGGTTGCTGCTCAGTGTCAGTGAGATGCCCCAAAATTAACTCATTCCCTGGCAATGGATGCCACTGACTCTCACAGATGTCCAATCCGCTTGAAGTGGGAGGGATCGCAGCCAAATAAACAAATGTTCATTTGCTGCCACCCTCCCAGGTCAAATGGATTGGACGTATTCAAGTGATAAACTCATTCCAATCACAGCAGAAGGATGAAAATAGCTTGTTTTTCTGTGTATTAGTTCTTTTGTAGAATATCCGGGAATGATTTCCTGACCCATGTATCAATAATTTTCGTATCGCCATATCGTGAGATCATCGTTATCGTGAGCCTTGCATCGCAAATCGTATTGCATTGTGAGGTACCCACCCCTAATACGCACAACGCACCATCAAATGAATCTGGCATCAATAAATGACCAAGCTTCTCTAATCTGTTCCCATTTAGATATGATTTAGATATTTGAAGAAACATTTTGCACACAAGGGAAAAAGCAAGCAGGGGCAGAGATCAGAATCAGTGCTTGCTGGGTGCATATCCATCATCCATGTATAGATGACAGAATCGATGGTGTGGAAATAGCCTAGCCGGGGCTGAATTCAGCCTCCAGGCTCTCCAGGCTGCAGGATGTGGAATGAGGCGGGCGGGTATGTGGGCCAATCGCTCAATTTCAATCTCTCACTTCTGGAGCCTGATCGTTGGGATTTAATTAACATGCCTTGTTGTTGTTTTACCTCTTTTTTATTGGTGGAGGGAGCAGCTCGGCTTGCCCCTCAAATACAATCTGCCTTAGAAATCAGACGAAAGCCCACCACGGTAGAAAGCGGGTTTAGATTTTGTGCTTGTATGGAAACGTTTTGTGGTCTTATGGTTGGCCTTCTGCAAGAATGAACACTGTGACCTGCTAATGTCTAAAACATTCAAGTTTCCTTCCTTCACATAATTGTGGTTGTATCAAGACCAGGTTGCTAAAGCCATTAACTAAGTCAAATAAACTATTTAAATGAACAAGACGTGATCCAGAATTGCCTAAAAATGATAAAGAAGTGACCTGGAAATGCCCCAAAATAAAGTGCAAATGACCCAAAATCAACAGAATGAGCCCAGAATGCCCCTAAAAAATCAATAGGAAGTCATTTGAAATCAAGAGAAAGTGACCCGTGAATGTCACAGAATCAACAGGAAGTGACATCGAAATGCCACAAATCAACAGGAAGTGACCTACAGGAGTTTAATGACAAGCATGAAGGCATTCCCACGCAGTTTCTGAAGAAATTGGATTTTCTAGTTCAAATTCATATTTAATCTGTGAAACTGTAAAACTGTGAAACATATATCCAACATTGCATTTTTGCCCTGCATCCCGTCATCAATAAACACTACAGCTCTCTGCCAACATCATTAGGTTGAGTAGCAGCCACGTCATTAATTGTTCAACCGAGGTTGTGCGGGGAATCATAAAAGTCGCATGTTTATTAATCTGGTTATGCTTTACTTTATCACCACTGGGAGAAAGATTCAGGATGAAAATAAATTGATCTCATTTGCTTCACTTCCCTTCAGCCAACACTCTTCAATAACAGGTCTGTAATATCCACTGCCGGAAGACATAATGTGGATATTTGTCTCAGATTCAGGTCAATGATGTTTACGCCAGAAATTCAATTGATTGTCACATATAACAAACAGAACTTGTACAATATCAAATATTTTCAACTGTATGTTGGCTTGAATTCTGTTAAAAAGGCACTCTACTCAGTTTCCAATATTTTTAAACTGTTTCATGCATGTAGGTGAAAGTGTCACTTTGGCTGACCTGTGTTATCCAAATGTTTCTTTTATTTGATTGCGATTGCATTTAGAAGTTAAAGTGCATACATCAGGATAAAAAAAGATCTTAAATAGCATTATTATGTGAATTAAAATCATATTTCGAGACGATTCGAATATAAACAACAATTTGGCAAAGCGCAGATGACGAGAAATTAGTCTTTTAATCCGCCGTTTAGCCACGCCTACCATTATAGAGCTCTAGCGTCCCCAACAGTAGGATGATGTCGGCAGGGTCATGGTTTCATCTGATTTAGAATTCAACCAACTGAGGCGGAATTACTCAGAACGAGGAAAATGCGACAAAGAGAGCCGCAAATTGTCATTGTTTCAGTCTCTCTACTCCAATATTTTTACAGGATATTCTTTTTAATCGAAGTGTTTTTCCCCGATTGCTAAATAAATGATATGGTGGTGAAAAATAACAGTCTTGTGCTAAATGGTATATGAAATAATCAAAATGCATTTATTCAGTACGACATGGCAAAATTACTCCATAATGGTCAAAACTGTGGACTTCACCTTTACACCTCCCGAATTATATTTTATGCCACCATAGTTAGTCAGGCTTTTGTCATTTCCCTGCCCCGGCATCGGAGAATGTAAACAAACCAAGAGGCATGACAGCTAGTCGACATGCTAACCCAAACCGAATTATGTCTCAAAGTCTTATTTTCGCTTTTCGAAGAGAAAAATCACACAAAACTTGCCCGGATCATTTCACACAGCGGCGGGGTTGGCGATTGTCTTCGCCGATCGGCATCCTGCCCGGCAGCGAGCAAGTTACAGCTCGATCCCCGGCTACGGACAGGACAGCTCAATGGGGAAGCTGGACTGCCGGACAAACCGGCCGATGCCGGGGGAGCGGGTAGCTGCCAAATGGTCAACACGAATATGGCGTAAAATAATGCTTTACTACACGGCAAAGACGTAAACAGACAGCGGAGTGCAGTTGTTGTGCAGCTAGCATGGCAGGATGTGTCTGAGGAGAACTTTTCTACAAGTCAGTCCATGATCAAATGTAAGTAAATAGTCGTTTACTGAAAGAAAGTTTGTAGTGTTTACTTTGTAATCGCTGTATTCGCGGCCATTTTAACACAAAGTTGCAATTTCTGATGGGGTTGAAAATTTGACAGAACACCGGGCACACGAAGGGCAATAAGCCGAGTATAGAGGGGGGTTTGCAAATAAGCTGCCGGTCGTCGGCCGAGTGGCATTTTCGGGGGACAGTCAGCTACAAAATGCAAGCCACCTCCGTATTAAAACGTGTGCCATGATCCCAATATTTGACATAATACAAAAAAACGATGTTTACTCACTTCCTCGTAAGTCCAATGGTCCCACAGTAGTAGGGGTTGTTTTGGCCAATATCGGTGGACGGGAACCTTTTGAAACCCAACATGGCTCACACGCCTCTCCTTGGTGCAGCAACAATTTTCTGCAGCCGTTTGGCTGGCGTGATGCGAAAAATAAACAAATTAATCCGCAAGATCAGCTGAATCTGCAGTCTATCTGCATGCTATAAAGCAATGCTGTACTGTGAGATGCTGACCTGGGTGATGTCACATTTGCATTCCTCCTAAACCCGAGAGTGAAGCCGGAAGTCACTCATTTTCATGGCGCGGGATTCAAAAATTAAATATATAAAACGAACGCTTCCACACACATCCAAGTGGTCCATTTCATTCAGGAGCATAATTCACTGTGTGAAATATGAGATAAACCTGCTTTTTGGTGTAATCCGCACTTTAAATCCTCCTGCAGATGCCAGGATTTGAAATTGTGCATTCTGTCACGTGACACTGTGCACAAATATATAAGTACCTGCCTTCTTTGTTCATCTTTTATGCCCACTGTTATCAGGAGCAGTGAGCTGTCAGGAGGTTGCCACCTGCTGCATACGGTATATATATAATACATTATTTAAATCTATACATGTGCAATTGCTGTGGTTAAGTGCAATATTTTCGTTGCATGACCAGCTCCTGTCTTTTGTCATATTATTTCCCACAACCGCAAGAGGTGGCCCGCAGCAAGCGCAAAATGGGAGGAGCCATGTAGGGTGACGTAGACACTGTCAGGATGTGAAAAGCGTGGACTCCAGCAAGCATATTTTACTTAAGCATCAAAGCATATATTTTTCACTGTAGCACAAGAAAACACCATTTTTTTTCTATCTCAATGTGTAATGGAGATTTTTTAGTACTTTTGGTTAAAAGGTGAATTTTTTTGGTTGTTATTCTTGAACTACATTTTCACATAAATACACATCGAGATATCATTTAAGTTGGAAAGGAGAGGTGTGAGAGCCATTTTTTGGGTATCCTGGAGCTTGCAACACTTAAAAAAAGCGCTTTAATAAAGGTTTCCTCAGCCTTGATTTGTGTGTATCTGTCTGCCAAAACAGCCTGATAGCACAGATATTGGTATGCCTGCTCTTCTGTTATTGGATGCGTTGTTAAATGTCACCACGGCGACGTTGTGAAAATAGAACAAATTTCTTTTTTGGGCCCCGTCCGTCGGTGCAAATTTTCTCAAGACTTGCCGCTCCATCCAAAACGGCTGCCATCGCTCACTTTCACCAAGAAGCCCCCCCTCCCACATACACAATGAATGGGTTGAAGCACACCATTTCACATCGGACTGCCATTAGTGTGATATGGCCTTAAAGTGCATGTGACAGGAAGAAGCATGTTTATTTCGTAACACGCGGTATTTTATGCTCCTGAATGATATGGACCGCTTGGATGTGTGTGGAAGCGATTGCTATGTTTATTTAGTTTTTTGAATCCCGCGCCATGAAAATTAGTGACTTCCGGCTTCGGTCTTGCATTGAGGAGGAGGGCGCTGTGACGTGTACGGTAGAAGCCGTCCTCTTCACTATACAGCGTACTGTTGTGTATGAGAACGAAGGATTCAGCTGATTTTGCAGATTAATACGTTTATTTTTCGCATCACGCCAGCCAAACGGCTGCAGAAAAATCATTCTGAATGAGGGAGAGGGGTATGCGCCTTTTTGGAGTTTCAAAAGGTTCCCATTCACCGTGGATATTGGCCAAAATAAGCCCGACTACAGTGGGACCATTGGACTTACGAGGAAGTGAGTAAACATCTTGTTTAGTATTATGTCAAATATTAATACAGCTATTACAAAGTAAACACTACAAACTTTCTTTAAATAAAGGACTACTTACGTTTGATCATTGATAGGCATGTAAAAAGCTCTCCTCATGCACATTAGCACGTTAGCTGCACAACAACTGCAGTCACCCTCCTCCGGGGAACGAACTGTAAATTGCTCTCCGCCGGGAGGTTTGCCAACCTGCAAAGACAATCGACAACTCAGTCATCATGTCAAATAATCCAGGCGAGTTATGTGTGATTTTCCGCTTCGAAGACTTTGAAACATCACTCGGTTCGGGTTAGCATGTTGGCTAGCTGTCACGCCTTTTGGTTTGTTTACATTCTCCGAAGCCGGGGAAGGGAAATGACATACAGTATGTCCGATTTAGGTGTCATAAAATATCGTTCGGGAGGTGCAACAGTAAAGGTGAAGTAGACAGTTTTGACCATTATGGAGTAATTTTGCCATGTCGTCCTGAATAAATGCATTTTTATTATTTCATATTCCATTTAGCACAAGACTGTTATTTGTCATGACCATGCCGTTTATTTAGCAATTGGGGAAAATACTTGGATAAAAAGAATATCTTGTAAAAATATTGAAGTAAAGAGACAGAAACAATGACATTTTGCAGCTCTCTTCGTCGCGTTTTCCTCGTTGTGAATAGTTCCCCCTCGACGGGCTGACTGGTCCTTCTCAAGCCATTTATATAGCTATTGGGAATAAATACTTGGATAAAAAGAATATCCTGTAAAAATATTGGAGTAGAGAGACTGAAACAATGTCGTTTTGCGGCTCTCTTCGTCGCGTTTTCCTCGTTCTGAATAATTCCCCCTCAGTGGGCTGAATAGTAAAACCGATGAGCCCAGTCTACCGCTGACGTCATCCACCTGTTGGGGACGCTAAAGCCCTATAATGGTAGGCGTGGCTAATCAGCAGATTAAAAGACTAATTTCTCGTCATATGCGCTTTGCTAAATTGTTGTATATAGTCGAATCGTCTCAAAATATGATCCTGATTCACATAATAATGCCATTTAAGATTTTTTTTCTCATGTCGTATGCTCTTTAAGTCACCACACGCATTGCCACCGATGGCCAATCAGTGCAAAGAGTATGCAAATTAGCTCCAGTCAGCTGCATAGGAACGAGAATTGATAATTCAGCACAAAAATCATAAAAGGACTAACTAAATTGTCTTAAAAATTATATTCTGGGCACTTTCAACACAAATTGTCATGCAACCCTTGTAAAATGGCATCACATGTTAAAGTCAAGTGCACCTTTAAACAAAAACAAGAAAATTCATTATCATAAATAACTCAAGAAAGAAGTTGTAAGATTATATAAAATCTGATGAACATGTTTTAAAAAAGTCTTGCAATTTGCTATTTTAGCAACATTTTTCATACTCAATGCCTATTTTTTTTGTGTTTTCACTTGCCAATTGGTCTGTCCTTTCACCCAACACAGTTTGATTTCAAAGGCAGTGATGTAGACAGCCCATCCAGCTCCATCATCACTTCAAGTCACATGACCTGACACAACACTTAAGGATGTTTCCCTCCATGCCACGGAGGCTGCTCCTAACCCCATTTAACAAAAATGACACATAAAGTATCTAAGCAACACGTTGCTCTGATTAGAAAAACAACAAAGTGTAGGCCTTCTACGTGGCCGATTGACAATCTCATTAGAGTGGACTGACAGCCTCCTGGCACGTTTTGAGATGCAAAACAGGTCATCTCGTATAACCCTCGCCTCTCCCTATGGGATGCATTCCCCTCTCAATGAAATCAAGGCCAGCTTGGCTCTTTTTTTTACCCTATTTGTGTCTGGAGACCACCCAGAATAAGGTGAAGCTCCAAAACAAATATTAACTCCAAGCTACTATTCACTGAAAACTTTTTTTTTTTTTAATTCTTCTTCTTCTCTGTTATACCAGTTTATCATTACTGCCATGTATTTGGTCAGCAAATATTTGCAGATACTGTACTTACCATGCAGGTGAGCAACCTTTTTCTCTATCAGATGCAATACACTGGACAGTGTATTGGAAAACTTAATAATGATAATGTTGAGTGTTTCTCACCACTAAACTCACCAAATTGACGATAAAGTACTTTGTGACTTTGATTTAAAAAAAAAAAAAAAAAAAAAAAAATGAAAAGGTTTTACCGTTAAACTGACAACAAACTAGAGAAAAAAGGCTGGTATTTCAACTTGTTTTTATACTAAACAATTGCAAAAAAACAACAACAACTATGACTTGTATCTTTAACAGTACATCAAACTACAATAAAGTACAATATTTATTTTCTATGTTATTTTCAGTTACAAAAAGAATTTTAGAGTAAATTCAAGGTTTACTGAAGCACTATATTCTTTTCTTTTTTTTTTGTCCAAATAATACCAAAGAACTGAATGTTTCCCTTTTTTTAGTAACATTACCGTGTTTTCTTTTAAAGTTGAAATTTTATTTAATAAAAAAAAATTAATTCAAAGTACAAAAATTACATTTCCATTCTTGCAATTTACTTTACTTCAATGTATTTAGTACAGTAAAAAAAAATTGTTTTATGGTGTTCTGCTTTATTTTGTCAAATTTAAACACTTTTACACTCATTTATCGTTTGAATTTTACTGAAAAAAATTATGTATTTTGTAAATTGGAAGGTTTCCAAAGTTTCTTAGCTTAACCGTAACCTTCCCAAACCCTTAAAGACCAAATGTGAAGTAATTTCATAACATGCCAAATAGGGTCACGATTAAAGTAATTAAACATTGTCCAACAAATAAAGCATGAAAAAATAATTTATATGTTGTATATTTGACAAAATAATCGCGTTTCCGAAGTTCGAGCCTGAAATGGGACGAACCCGGAAGTGATACGTCACACCAAGAACAGCGATGGCAGCTCCATACATACGGGCGCCATACAAAGCCCTTCAAACAATGATTCAAACAGCGATATAAGCGATAGATCGAGGTCAAGGGAGGAGATCCAAGTTTTTGAAGAGTTGGAGGAAGAAGAAGAGGTTGGAATTTTACGTCGGACCTAACATGTATTACCCAGACGCTAATCAGGATGCAAACAATGTGCCTAGACTACCTGACATGGATGGAGACAAGACCCATCGAGATTACACGATTGGTAAGATATAGGCTGTTATTATTTTCATGATTTGAGGATGCAGGCATTTGCACATAATTTAATGTTTTTGTCTATCTGATGACATTTTTTAAAAAAAAATAATAATCAGACTTCATGTTCATTTTGGCAGATCCGGCAGCTCTCGTGCATATAAAATAATAATATAAAAACGTTGGGGGGAAAGAAGGAGATGAGTCGTTGATGGCTTTCTCCACTTTATTGTGCCAACAATAAGAAAACAAAATAATAGCGGAATGCCCTGCCACATTCGACCGCAAAGTTTTGCTTCTCGCTCATCTCCCTCCTTGCCTCCTACTACTCACAGCTCTCCAGTCCCAGCGTCTCTTAAACGGATCGTGCATAGTGTCTTGTTATAAGCTTTTTGTTGACAAAGGTATCGAACACACGACGTGCTGACAATTTTGTTTCTTTATTAACACATGGAGCTAACAGGACGAACACAGCTTGGGGCTCTCGGCAGGCTGTGCGGAGCGATCGATAGAGCCTGTGCCTCTCTATCACACTCCCGCGTCACGTGACCAAAACAAGAGTAACGTTGCGTGCACTTCAGGGTGCCTCGAAAAACATTATATCAGAATATTACATATGAAAGAGTCGGAGATTTGTTGATGCACTGAGAAGCTGGACCAACAAATCACACTCCTGACATTAAAAAAAAAAAAAAAAAAAAAAAACTAGAAATTTGCGGCATCTTGGCAGCAAGCAGCCAGGATCAAACGGTATTCCAACATGCCAAAAAGACTGTTGCATTTAATGTCTTTTTTCAAAAAGAAGGAAGATTGTTCAAAACGAGTCAGAGAAGCACATATAACAGAAAGAAAAAAAGGAAAAAGAAAGAAAAAAAGGAAAGTCCCACAGCATAGCAAGTGGGCATTTGTGTTTTGTTTTCAGCACCATTTTCTGCATAATGTAATGTCCGTAACTGGGTGCGGGCCCGTGAAGGGGCCATCGGACAGCAGAGTGGTGACGTAGCGGGAAGTGAGGAGAAGAATGCGGCATGAGAGCGAAGATTGCAGTCGCATGTTGCAGCAGTCCGCTGTTATTTTTGTTATTTGTTATTTAACTGTTGCCACAATAAAGTGAAGGAAGCTGTCATTCACTCCTCTCATTTCTATTTCCCTATTCGGGCTTTTACAATATGTTCCGGGACCTGTCCACGTGCCGTCATCCCTGTGCTGTCATATGTACTTTGTGTTCCGGCACCTTATGATTTACAAATTAAGCACTGTTCCACAACAGTTGGCAGCTCCGCTTTGAGTCATCAGTCATCTATCCAAAAATCACACTTACTTTTTTGCAAATCCTTGATCATAAGCAGACCGGTTGAGGAAGCAGGCATCTTCGAAGTCTTTGTAGCAGTGAACACGCCTCGATGATGGCGTGAAATTCATTCGCTTAGTGCGAACAAAAGATGTCCATTTACGTGCCCTGCTATCCTTCAGCCACTCATACAACTTTTCTTTAGATTGAGAACAATACATCGCCACACACCGCCGTGGCATCTTACCGAGAAGCAATGCAACAATACTGTGTGTATTGCAGACTTCCCTCGCAGTTCTCGGTGTGACGTAATTTCCGAAGATTTCCGAAGATTGTCGAAGAAAAGCATTTTTGTTGTCAAGGGCGTTGCTATGGGTTGTACAAAGAATCTGGAAGGGTTGCGTTAAAAAAAATAACGAAAATATGCTTATAATTGTTTAGCTATTGATATTATTCAAAAACATGGTTGGCTAACCTTACTTCACATTTGGTCTTTAATTTCTTTTCAAATTTGCACTTACTGTATTTTAATGGTTTACAATTGTAAATCTTTATCTTAAAAATTCATTTAATACAGCAAAACAATATTTTTTGTTTTATGGTATTTTTTAATGTATTTTGTACTACTGACTTATTATTTTTTTCCCTAATGTTAATAAAGAGTCATTGAACATCTCGTGACATGTATTTTACTTAAGAATGTGGAACTCCACATGGGACACTCCTGTGAAACAGTACACATCCCCTGTGGCGCTAGCAAGTTGTGCCTGCCTGGAAACACACCATATGTGGATGCTTTGAATTGTACTGAGATCACATATGTCCTCACTAAGCCTTGCTAATGAATGGCTTTAACAGTGATGACTAACATCTAAGTGGACCTTCGAAAAAAACAGAGCAGGATTTACCTGCCCTGATGAAATGCTGTTATGTGAATGTGCCATGCAGTCAAAGCGTTTGTTGTTGGATTCCAACTACTAAATGACGTACCAAGATGATTGCCCACACTAGGAACCTGCACAGGATGTGGACGTTCTTCCCCTTGTAGAAAATGATAATTTTCCCAGCCTACAGGGAGATAAAAAAAAAAATAAAAAAAAATCATTTGCACACAATTTAAATGTAACACCTGACAACATGTAGTATATTCAATTATTTGGCCTTGGGTAACCAAATAGGCCTGGGAGGTGTCCCTGATGTGGCGCTCACATTTCTCCCATCACATAAAGCCAGATGTGTGTAAGGCATCTGCACCCTCTCTTTAATTTGGTGATGATGAATACATCTCAGCCGAGGACATTAGCACTGGCCGGCACAGAGGAAGGCCAGTGGACACCTGGCATGTCATCCAACACACAGTGACTGATGTGCTCAGTCGCAAAAGTCCATCGGGAAATGAGAAATGTTGGATTTTGCATGGCAGTTTCCCACTACAGCAAGTCATGAACTGACTAAGGAGATTTCCACTTCAAGATTCAAGGCTCTTCCTGACATTTGACAACATTTTTAGAGGGAATGATGGAAGCTGTGCATATACATGAATAAATGTGGGTTTTTATTTATTGTGTGTTTTTAACCCTTTATGGGGCACTTATTTAATTGGCATTTTGAGTGGGAGGGGGCGAATGAATGGAAAGATGAGCATTCATTGCTGGCCATCCCAGTTAAAATGGATATCGTTTTATATGGAAGGCAGTGAGTTAAATACTATGAAATTGAAAAAATGTGTGTTATTGGGGGCCCTTACCGTAGTTTTATAAAAAAAACAAACAAACAATTAAATAAATAATATTACAGTACTATTGATTAAAAAAAGTATACTTATAATTCGACCTGTTACATTTTGGGTGATATAGGCCACATTGTATGAGGTTAAGATATAAATAGTCATTTCCCTTATAATGTGTTAATATGAAACGTATGTTAATGTGACGAAAATTAGCTTAGCGTGACGTGAAATAGCATAACGTCATATGTAATTCCTTTACTAATTACCACAGCGAATACTCCGAATACTATGCATTAGGGGTGTAAAGGTACACAGAAATCTCGGTTCGGTACGTACCTCGGTTTTGAGGTCACGGTTCGGTCCATTTTCGGTACAGTAAGAAAACAAAATGCAAAATATAAATGTGCTAGTTGTTTATTACACACCTTTGTGCTTTCAACAATAAAAACATTAGCCTATACAAAGCTAGAATTCTGCTCAAAAAGTAGCGGGTATTTAAAGATAATAATCCAACAACAATTTGCCTTTCAGACCCCGCGTATTGGTCAGCTTTCTTTCTGAAAGAAAGAAGAAAAAAGAAGTCCTGTCCTAAAGAGAAAAGCAGTCCCAATGACAAAGATTTTAACATGTATTTTATAAATGAAATGCCTTAATGAATCTTTTTTTTTTCTTATGAACGGTTTTCAAAAGCTTTATTGGTGGATTTTCTCAAGTTAAAGCGCCACACAGAAATTAATAAATTTAATTGTGTAAGCAGGATCTGTATTATTCTTATTATTTAATTACAGGTGTTTTAGCTTATTTCAATGTATTTTTTTTAAAATGGGCTATTATTTCTTTTATTATGTGTTTGTATTTTACAAATGTGATGTAGTATTCATTTATATTGTATATTTTATGCTGTATAACTTTGGTTCCTATGTGAATATTAGTTCCTACTTGTTTTGTTGTGGTAGGAGGGTTTTGTATTGAACACGGGGCCGTGTTGGTTATTATTATAGCAGAGATGACAAGTTTAAATCAACAAAAGACAAGTCAACTGTGCCCCGATCTACCACTCAAGAGATCTAATGGACTCAAAAAGTGGGTTACGATTGCATATTAGTTTGGAAATCGATCGGATCCACCGTATTTTTACACGAGTGACTTCCGGTCTGCTAGCTAGTAGTATTGACGCAGGAGGGCCGTTCTTTTTGCGTGCATCGCGTTGAGTCGCTTCTAGGACGCGTATAACACGCGGCCGCACTGCGACTGGTGTGCATTGGCTGATTGACTTTATTGGCCGTGTTTCACTGTGTTCTCGCGGCGGCCACGTTTTCGCACCGTTGACGTTTCTTACTGTCCTACCGTGTTGGTCCTCATTATAGTAGAGAAGAGGGAGTAATTATTTTCTACACAAAGAAACTGTAACCCGATCAACTCACAGCCTCGAAAAGTAAGGGTTACATTACGTCAGAAACTCGTTCGGTACGCGTCCGTTCCGAACCGAGCACCAAGTACCGAAACGGTTCAATACGAATACATGTACCGTTACACCCTTACTATGCATATAAGTGGGCTGGCAGTGAATGAGTTAAAGTCAATCGTAACTGACACTAATCACAAATTCGATCAAATGCAGGCAAAAAAAAAAAAAAAATACACATAATCTGTTTTACCTGCATGCCCAGAAATCCCATCACAACAGAGTTGATTGTACCCAGAATCCCCTCTGGGTCGAAAGGTTGGGTGGTACGATACATTTCCTGAAAAAGACATAAATTTCGGTTTTAAATCATCCCATTAATACTAAATAAAAATTATTACATTTTAAAGAAGCTTACTTTACAAGTAGGATACCGGTACATGTTGTCACCAAATATCAACCTGTCGATGTATCCTGCCGATCCTCCCGTGCAGTTTGGGTAAAGGCCATAATCTCCGATTCCACCAGCTCCCAAATACCCTCTGATATTAAGACATACATCAACATTAACCCTCTGATGCATGAATTATGGAATGTTGGTCAAAACTTTTTTTCTGAAGTGTTTTTATTCTTCTCAGGACATGAACATTTTTTTGTCTTAGTCAAAAATATGATTTTTCTTAATTAAGGTATAGACATGATCAATCCAGTGGACTGTATGCGCCTGAACACTCAACATAAAAAATGGGAATTTATTGGAAATACTGTATGAACTACAGTGGTATGAATAAGTATCTGAACCTTTTGGAATTTCTTACATTTCTGCATAAAATCACCATCAAATGTGATCTGATCTATGTCAAAATCACACAGATGAAAAAACAGTGCCTGCTTTACCTAAAACCACCCAAACATTTACAGGTTTTCATATTTTAATGAGGATAGTATGCAAACAATGACGGAAGAGGGAAAAACAAGTAAGTGAACCATCACATTTAATATTTTGTGTCCTGCCTTTGGCAGCAATAACTTCAACCAGACGCTTCCTGTAGCTGCAGATCAGTCTGGCTTATCGATCAAGACTAATCTTGGCCCATTTTTCTCCACAAAACTGCCGTAGTTCAGTCAGATTCCTGGAATGTCTGGCATGAATCGCTGTCTTTAGGTCATGCCACAGCATCTCAATGGGGTTCAAGTTTGGACTTTGATTTGGCCACTCCTGAACGTGTATTTTGTTCTTCTAAAACTATTCTGAAGTTAGTTCTCCCCACCGTACTTCTGTGTTTTGGATTGTTGTCTTGTTGCAGCATCCATCCTCTTTTTAATTTCAACTGTCTGACAGAGGGCCTCAGATTTTCCATCAAAAACATCCTGATAAACTTTTGAATTAATTCTTCGATTTATGATTGCAAGTTGTCCAGGCCCCGAGGTAGCAAAACAGCCCCAAATCTTAATGCTCCCTCCTCTATGCTCCACAGTGGGGATGAGGTATTGATGTTGGTGAACTGTTCCATTTTTCCTCCATACATGGCGCTGTGTGTTACTCCCAAACAATTCAACTTTGGTTTCATCAATCCACAAAATATTTTGCCAAAACTTCTGTGGAGTGTCCAAGTGCCTTTTTCCGTGGAGTCCTCCCATGAACACCATTCTTGGCTATAGTTGATGTGTGCACAGAGATATTGGACTGTGCCAGTGATTTCTGTAAGTCTTTAGCAGACACGTCATGGTTCGTTTTTACCTCTGAGTATTTTGCGCTGAGCTTTTGCGTCATCTTTGGTGGACGGCCACTCCTTGGGAGGGAAGCAACAGTGCCAAACTCTCTCCATTTGTAGACAACTTCTCTGACAGTCGATTGATGAACATCCAGACTTTAAGAGATGGTTTTGTATCCTTTCCCAGCTTTATATAAACCATGTGTGTGTTTTATAGTGGGCAGGGCAGCTTTAAACCGCTCATCAGCCGTTGGGTTACACCTGACTTAAAATTGTTTGGTAAAAATCAATTGCTCTTTAAGTCTCTTTAGGCTGAGGGTTCACTAACTTATTTTCCTCCCTTCTCTCATTGTTTGCATACCATCCTCATTAAAATATGAAAACCTATACATGTCTGGGTGATTTTAGTTAAAGCACTGTTTTTTCATCTGTGTGATTTTGACAAAGATCAAGTCACATTTGATGGTGATTTTATGCATAATTGTGAGAAATTCCAAAAGGTTCAGATGATTTTTCATACTACTGTAACTTGTGGTCAATTGTAAATATAGAGACCCTTGTTTCTTTTTATGCTTTGATAAACTTTTCAACAATTTTGGGGAAATATTAACACTTTCAACACTATAAGAATAAGGCAGTTTACAAAATAGCCCAGGAAATTCCATCCAGCTCCAGTGATGATGACTGAAGTGACAACAGTGAGGATGAGTGACTGCCAGAGAACAACACTGACATTGGTGCTTAGGTGAAGGAGTCACAACTATAAGTTGTTTATAACACAATAGCTGAAACAGATAATGTTTGTTAATTGTGCGTGTTCGGAGCAACACACAAAATGTAGCACTTAGCAGAGGACTCCGAGCGAGGAAGATGGATCCTCTGCCTCACCTCCTCTTACCGCACATGACAGAGCCAGATAGTCTAATTACACCCTCTGAAGCATTCAGCGCAAGCCCATAAATCACTCTAGTTCATAACACCAACAGCACAAGGTGCACACAAACTCATGATACACCACAAGCAGCATGCAGAGCTCAGTGCAATTTACACCTTCGCTACACGAGATGGTGAATTATTCAGTGCTGTAGATTCACTCGGTTATATGAGGCTTGGCAGGCTTGGACAGACGTACGTGGGGCAGTTGGGTATAGGCAGGAGGAAAGTGATGCACAGCCACAAGGTCTCCAAAAGGATGATGGTCAGCCACTGGGGCCAGTACAACACCACGTCCTCGATGGGGGCCCACCACTGACCCTGTGGTAGAAATACTTCAAATGAACTGCCAATGACGATGATAAACGTGCAATTTTGTGGGAGTGTGGCATCAAATGATTCGCTACCATCCCTCCCAATTCAAATTGATTGGATGTCTATCAACATCAACATTTTGAGCTGATTAGTCTGGGCAACAATTTGGAGGAAAATGTTTTAGAACTGACAGTTGCTTTATATTAAAGCGGAAGATCAACATTTTTGACATTGGGCTTAATTTTTGAGTTAGCGGGGGTTTAATTAGTCGGTGGAGTTGATTTCAACTAATTCAATGCAGTTTGTTAGTTATTTGATAATTTCAGGGTTCCGGAGTGGCCAAGCTAGCGTGAGTCAATAGTTCCTTCCTAGCATGCCAATATAAAACGATATTAACAGATCTTACATAGTCAAATAAATTAAAAATGCAGATCGTTGTTCAAAATATCCATGCGGCCAAAACAATGTCACACGGAACTATTTTTTTTTCAGATGGGTAATGTGACCCTGTACCGGTGCCCTATTTTCGGCTTGGACTCGAGCAGAGTCCGATGGCTGGATGGAGCCCTGGTGGCCATTATTCTTGCTTCATACTTGTATGACATTGGCGTAGTCACCTGCCACTCAAACATGCCGGGAGTAGCGTTGAAGTTGAATCTTTGTGTCAAAATGATTCAATCGAAAAAAAGTGCCTTCAAAACTTTTTCCACTTAAAAAAAAGTGCGTTCAAAACTTTTTCCACTTAAAAAAAAAAAAAAAAAAAAAAAAAGTTTAAAACGTTTTGCTTTTCAAAAAAGTGACACTTCATTAAAAAAGAAAAAAAATTTAAATAAAAAAAATATTTTCAAAAAATATATATTTTTGCAAATGATTTTTTTCTTTTATTGGGATTGAATGATTTAGACACAAATGTCCTACCCATAATATGGCTCAACCTCAAAAAGGATTGCTTCAATCAAAGAAAACAGTTTCAATGAAAAATGAAGTGTTCAAATGCGAATTTCTGAGTCTCAAATATTTTTTGACATTCAAACCTTTTTTTCTATGATTGGATCTTTTTTTATTTTTGATTGAAGTGATTTTTCTTTTGAAAATATATATATTTTTTGTTGAAACAACTTATTTTTTGATTGAATAATAAAGACACAAATGTCCTAGCCAAAATGTGGTCCAAACGCAAAATTACATCACTTCAATCAAAAATGTTGTTTCAATAAAAAAAAAACTTGACTTAAATTTTTTTTTTTTTTAAATTCAATCAAAGAAAAATAGTTTTCAAATACATTTTTTGAGTTTCAAATTTATTTTTGCATTCAAACACATTTTTTTTTATTGAAGTGACTTTTTCTTCGATTGAAAATATATACTTTGATTGAAGCAACTTTTTATTTGATTGAAGCAACGTTTTTTTTTGATTGAATAATAAAGACACAAATCTATCTCCATACATAATAAAGAGGAGGGCTTCGGCCACTTGTGCTCATGCTGCATTCGGGGAATGTAGGAAGTCGGATTTATCCCACTCGGACTTTAGTTTTACGATTGACCGTCTGCTTTTTGCGACTGGCATCGCATTTTGTCGAGTGACGTCTGATTGAAGCAACTCGTGAAGTCGGGGTACTTTTTTGTCTGACGAGGGCCTCACAGTTCATGTGGCGTTCCAATGATTTTTTTTCCTGGTCGGAGGTTGGAAATCTCTAACTTCCAAACCTTCTTCGAATGCAGCATTACTCTACGGAGTCTTGACTGAAGAACAGCAACATAGTACAACGTGCCTTTAAAGGCTGTGGAAACAGACAGAAGAAATGGGCAAATGAAGGTTTCCTCAAATTCCCTCTAAAGAATGAGGAACAATAAAAAATTGTGGATACTTGCTGCTGGCTACGACATAAACACCGGTGTGTGGAAAAACTATCACTCCGCTCTCCAGTCTGTTACCTACAGTCCTGCTGGATTACAAATGTTGCTGTTCATACTACAGTTATTGACATGCAAAGGTAAGTTTTAATAACTTCATCCTGAAAACATAGCCAACACTAGTGATTGCATGGGTGATTTTCATGCGTGCATATGTTGTTTTTTTATTAGCATGCTAGGACGGGCCCAGTGACTCGCGCTAGCTTAGCCACTCTGATGCCCTGAAACTAATAAATAAATAACTAACTGCATGGAATTTGTTGAAATCAACTCCACCGACGAATTAAACCCGCCCTAACTCGAAGATTAAGGCTTATGTAAAAAATTTTGAATTTCCCCATTAAGGTTTAGATACAACATCCAAAACTGAATTAAATTTTCTTTATCATATAAATTTTTTTTGCCACAACTTACCTTCTCACCACAGTTTTACTACAACTCCCAAGTTCTCCCACTCAGAAATGATGGGCGGGTTTGAAATTTTACATTGTAGGTGCGTGTCCACTGTGAGATACAATTTTTTAAAAATCCAGAAATCATGGTGTATGGATTTTATAAAAAATGGATTTGTAATATACTGCTGCAAATAAGTATTTGAACACCTATCTATTAGCTAGAATTGTGAACCTCTATTAGTCGCCTTTGAAAAGTCCAATGAAGACTTTTTGAGTCTAACTTTTTGATCTGTTTGAGGCGGTTAGCTGCATATAAACACCTGTCCAACCCATACAATCAGGAAGACTCCAATTACTAACATGGTCAAGACCAAAGATCTGTCCAAAGACACCAGAGACAGAATTGTAGACCTCTACAAGGCTGGAAAGGGTTACGGGGCAATTGCCAAGCAGCTTGGTGATATAAGATCCACCGTTAGAGCAATTATTAGAAAATGGAAGAAGCTAAACATGACTGTCAATCTCCTTCGGACTGGGGCTCTATGCAAGATCTACCTCGTAGGGTTTCAATGATTCCAAAAATGGTGAGGAATGAGTCAAGAACTACACAGGAGGAGCTGGTCAATGACCTGAAAGGAGCTGGGACCACCATTTCCAATGTTAGTGTTCGTAATACACTAAAACATCATTGTTTAAAATCATGCATGGAACGAAAAGTTTCCCTGCTTAAACCAGCACATGTCCTGGCCTGTTTTAAGTTTGCCAACGACCATTTCGATGATCCAGAGGAGTCATAGGAGAAAGTTATGTGATCATATAAGAATCAAATGGAACTTTATGGTCTTATTTCCACTCATCGTGTTTGGAGGAAGAAGAAGGATGAGTACCATTGCAAGGACACCATCCCTACTGTGAAGTATGACGGTGGTAGCATAATGCTTTGGGGGTGTTTTTCCGCACGTGGGACTGGACGACTGCACTGTATTATGAAGAGGATGAACAGGGCCATGTATTGTGAGATTTTGGGGAATAACCTCCTTCCCTCAGTTAGAGCATTGAAAATGGGTCGTGACTGGGTCTTCCAACATGACAATGGCCTGAAGCAGACAGCAAGAATTACCTAAAAGTGGCTTTGTAAAAAGCATATCAAGGTTCTGGAGGGGCCTAGCCAGTCTCCAGACCTAAACCCAATAGAAAATCTTTGGAGGAAGCTCAAACTCAGTGTTTTTTAGTGACAGTCCAGACAACTGTACATCTAGAGAAGATCTGTGTGGAGCAGTGGTGCAAAGTTGCTGCTGCAGTCTGTGCAAACCTGGTGAAAAGTTACAGGAAACTTTTGATCACTGTAATTGTAGTCAAAGGCTACTGTACCAAATATATGCACCTATTTTCTCAGGTGTTCAAATACTTATTTGCAGCAGTACAATACAAATAAAGTGTTTAAGAAAATCATACACTGATATTTCGGGATTTTCTTTTTAAAGATTTTCTCTCACAGTAGACAAGCACCTACCGTAAAAATGTCAAACCCGCCCATCATTTCTAAGGCTACGTTCATACTACAGGTCTTAATGCACGAATCCGATTTTTTCGTGTTTTTCCAACTCGAGTGAGGCATTAACTTGACGGTCTGAACGTGACAAGTCGCATAGAACGGGACCATTTCAAATCCGATCTGGGTCACTTTCGTATGTGGTCTAAATCCGATCTGGGCCACATTTTCCCAGACTGTCGCGGCGGTCTGTACTGTCCAGTCCCGCAAATCGGATTTAATGCAACAATTACGTCATCAAATAGCGAGAGAGTTGTTACCGTAGCGATGCACCTGTGCGTTATTAGCGCCTAGCTTGCAGTGAACACGGCTTTTGAGGAAGAGATGAGCTTGACAACAGTCATAAAAAATAAAAATGGGTTGAGGATAAGCCTGAGAATGCTCAGTTTTCTCTCTGTTGCAAGTGAGCAATATTTCAACATTGCCTCCACGGCCGAGAGTCGGGACAAACTGCCTGTATGTGTGTGTGACGTGCACGGACAGTGCGTGCATGCTATCGATCCATATAAACTTTGAATATAAGCCTAAACGGGGATTATTTATGTCTGTTATTTGTGTCCAACTTTTGAAAAGCTAAATATGATATCCCTGGAATGACGGATGACGTCTGTCATTTGTTTTGATGCTTCTGCGCATGCGGGTCTTCTTGCTTAGCGCGTGTCGGACTGCGAATTAGTGCGCATGCGTAATACTTGAACGGTCTCAATGGATAAAGGCAGTCTGAACGGGCACGCCAAAAAAACGGATATGACAAAAAATCGGATTCGTGCATTAAGACCTGTAGTATGAACGTAGCCTAAGTGGGAAAGCTTGCAAAATCGCAGGGTGTTCAAATACTTATTTTTCTCACTGTATGTATATTATTCATCGTAATTTTCAAATGCTTAAAATTAGGGTTGTTCCGATTATGTTTTTTTGCTCCCGATCCGATCCCGATCGTTTTAGTTTGAGTATCTGCCGATCCCGATATTTCCCGATCGGATTGCTTTTTTTTGGCTCCCGATTCAATCCCAATCAATCCTGATAATTTTTCCCGATCATATACATTTTGGCAATGCATTAAGAAAAAAATGAATAAAACTCGGACGAATATATACATTCAACATACAGTACATAAGTACTGTATTTGTTTATTATGACAATAAATCCTCAAGATGGCATTTACATTATTAACATTCTTTCTGTGAGAGGGATACACGGATAAAAAGACTTGTGACTTTGTATACTGTGACTAAATATTGCCACCTAGTGTATTTGTTGAGCTTTCAGTAAATGATACTGTAGCCATGCCCAAATGCATGATGGGAAGTGGAACCATGACTGTGCATACTGCTATCAATTAATATATCTTCTCTGCGTTGGGAAATAACATAAGGTGTTAAGAAAAAGATCAATTGCTACCTTGCTTCCTCACATTGCTTCCCATGATATTTCTAATCGTAGGGAGAAGGATTGTAAGGCTTTAGCCAATTAAAAAAAGGCTCCAAAGGCTGCCACAATTCACTGAACTCATTTTACGCTGCCTTTTATCTCTCTATATAGGTAAAACGGCCCCATTACAGATTGAGCGCGACAGTGGATCGTGCAGCGCATGCATTAATTGCGTTAAATATTTTAACGTGATACATTTTTTAAAAATTCATTACTGCCGGTATCGGGATAAATTTGATAACCCTACCTTAAGCCTAAACTAAAGACTCTGGATGAGTGTAACATATTATGTCTGTAACGTTAAATACAATTAGAAAACGATTTAATAAAAAAAAAAACATATATTAAAAAAAGGCATGGCCGATATTTTTTTGCCGATTCCGATATTTTGAAAATGACGTGATCAGACCCGATCGATCGGGAAATCTCTACTTAAAATCACTGCAAAATATATAAGCTTTTTACCGCATTGACTTCCAGTGACAGTGAGAGACGTCCTGTCAAGTCAATTGTATCAAACGAGTTAAATAAACCAGCATCTGGATTATGGTTGACGTGTTTTCTCATCACTAGCACTAAAAGAGTTACTTTGTCCAGGTATAATTTCTTCTTTAAAAAAAAAAAAAAAAAAGTCAGCAATGAGCCTTACTGTCATTGGTGGATTTTCTTTGTGTTCCCACAGAATTTGCAGTAGAGCCAAAACAAAGTACGTGAAGCCCAGACGCTGCAGTACCCCTGGGATCCTGAGCCAAGACCAGGACACTGCAACACATGATGGAACTCCCTGAGTGATGAATACATGAACACACGCATAACTCACAAGGGCTGAAGTTGTTCCTGCTGATCTGAGCGTATTATAAATCAGCAAACTGATAATATTGGTAATGGGATCTCATCCCACCAATACACCCGCTGCATTCCAGAAAAGACTGATGGACAGCACAAGTCCGTGGGGAATGTCAGCATGCCGGATACAGATGCTGCGTAGCTGATCAAAGGGTCCGACTTATCTCTTGTCTTGGCAAATTGCGTAGAATAAGATTGAGTCTTGGTTGAGAGATTGATGATAATCTACACATTAGGTAATTGAAAAGCTCTGTCCTGCAAGAAAAAAAATGTTGTAAAGACAATGAAATCCCATTCACCGATAAGGTCATGAACACAAGTGAGAGGATGGATTCTTGGAAGGAGTTTTACTAATGCTAAGTCAGTTTTCCAGTAACATTTCTGTCTCATATACTGGACTGTCTCAGAAAATTAGAATACACAATATTCTAATTTTCTGAGACAGTCCTGTATATTGTTCTATGTAAAGGACGTCAGCCAAGGTCGGCCCCCCACATTTTTACCACGCCAAATCTGGTCCCCTTTGCAAAAAGTTTGGACACCCCTGCTTTAAATGGTGGATTAATGTACAGGACTGTCTCAGAAAATTAGAATACACAATATTCTAATTTTCTGAGACAGTCCAGTATAAACAAAAGTTTGAATGAAAGATATTGTGCTGAAAGTGATTCGGGAACTTTTTCGAAAAGTGACTCAAATGCTAAATTATTACGACAAAATTATTTCTGTCACACTGTCAGTAAAATACACAGCCTGCCTACGTAGCTGCAAAGCTAATTATGCGAGCAATAGTGATGGCTCAGCTCAATAGTGAAGCAATAAGTCTTGCGCCGTCGTGGCAATCATTGGTGGCTGACAACAGCAGCTGTTGCGTTTGATGAAAGCAATGATGTGCTTGGTTGTTATTTTATGTGAGAAAATAATTTTTTAAAACAATTTGTTTCAAATGAAATCGTCCAGTTAGCAAATCGCAAATTGCAGTTTGATAATAATGCATTTGATCAAGGGCGTAGGTTTGGTCTCAATATTGGTAGGGCCGATATTACCGTAATGCACATAATGCAAATAATGATCTAAATAAGGGACGACTCGCTTGACTTCGTTTTTCCTTGTGGAGGCTGGCCTGACCGCAGTAGTTTTGACTGTTAGCAAGTTTAATATTATGCTAATTTCGGCCACAACACAGCACAGAGACCGTGCTTATCAAAGTCCTAAATGATATTCGTCGGAATACCGATGCAGGCAAATCATCTGTTCTGCTTCTATTGGTTCTTAGCGCCGCATTCGACTCGGTTGATCACAATATACTACTTAGCAGATTGGAGCAGTGGGTAGAGCTTACTGACACCGTTCTTCAGGGGTTCACATTTACATGATAGGGATTTCTTTGTGCCAATCGGAAACCATCAGTCAGAACGAACCAAATTCATGTGTGGAGTAACCCAAGGGTCAATTCTTTGACCACTCTTATTTAACATCTATATGCTTCCCCTAGGTCAGATTATGGAACAGTATGACAGCTCCTACCACACCTATGCAGATGAAACACAACTCTATGTTTCTGTGTCCCCATATGATTATAGTCCCTTAGTCTCCCTGAGTAAATGCATTCATCAAATTAATGAATGGATGTGCCAGAATTTTCTCCAGTTAAATGTGGAGAAGACAGAAGTGAACATTTTTGGGCCAAAAAAGGGAAGGTCAAAGATAAGCAGGCACCTTAGCACAATGTCACTTACAGCTACAAATCAAGTCAGAAACCTTGGAGTAAAATTTGATAGCCATCTAAAGTCCGTCACTAAATCTGCTTATTACCACCTAAAAAAAATATAGCCAGAATTAAGGGGCTTCTGACTCAACAAGACATGGAAAAACTTATGCATGCATTCATTTTCAGCAGATTGGACTACTGAAACGGTATATTTACAGGTCTTTAGAAAAAAACAGTCTGGAAGCTGCAGCTAGTACATAATGTTGCAGCCAGAGTCCTCACAAATATAAGGAAACTGGACCACATTACACCGGTTTTGAAATCGTTACACTTGCTTCCAGTGAGTCAAAGGATAAACTATACAATACTACTGCTCATCTACAAAACACTTAATGGCCTTGGACCAAAATACATGCTTGATTTGTTAGATTCCTATGAAACATCTAGACCCCTAAGGTCGTCTGGAACTACCGGTAGTATGTTTTAAGAACAAGAACCAAGTAGTTAGTTATTATGCTCTTCACCTCTGGAATAAGTTACCTGAAGGTCTGAAGTATGCTCAGACTGTTAGCTCCTTTAAATCAGGGCTAAAAACGCCTTTGTTTAACACCATAACTGTCTACTGTATATATGTCAATCTATTAGCTTTCTATTCCTCTTGTGCTTATCTCCATTGCTGATTTCAATTATTAGCAGTAGCAGTCATATTTGTTTTATTTTTTATTTATTTTTTATTCTTTTTGTGATTAAATGCGATTTTTATATATATTTTTATTTCCTATTTCGATTGTCTTTGTTTTTCCGTTCTATTGATTTTAATGTGATTTTTATGATCTTCATGTGATGTAAAGCACTTTGAATTGCCTTTTGTTGAATTGTGCTGTATAAATAAATTTGCCTTGCCTTGCCTAATTCTGATGCAGGTTAGAATTTCAGTAGCAAAATTAGTTGTGTTTCCCCCACCTCCACAACATTGACATCTTTTTACATGACCTACAGTGGCTGCTGCTGGACGAAAAAAAAACTTGTAATATCCCTCCTCTCTGAAGGGGGCGGAGAAGGCGGCATGTTGTCGACATGATTCTGTCCGGGTTGTGTGAGTATGTCTGTGTGTGTGTGTCTTTGTGGCGGGACGGTGTGCTTCAAGTCATCAGCCAACCAAACGTTTGTTTGAGGGGGAAAAAAATGGACCGGCACATTCAGCTAGTGAAAAGGGATAAATGTCAGTCTGAACATAATGAAAATAATTCACTAATACTGGTAGGGTCTATTCTATCCTTACAACATATAGTGAGACAATCTAAATTACCTCTATATTTGAACTCTTTATACAATGAAATAAGGTTACTTAAAAGTTGGTGGGGACAATTTGAGTATCCTAAAAAGTTAGTAGTGTTATGTCCCTACCGTCCCTATGCAAACCTACGCCATTGCATTTGATATTAAATATTGTGGGGCTAATCCAGCATCATAGTAGCTGTCATACAAAAAAATGTACATGCCTATACATAAAATCAATATGATTATGACATTACAATGAAATTAGTACAATATGTTTTTCTTATTCCCGGACAAGCTAGTTTCCTGCTGTAATTAATTCTCAAAGCACTCAACAGGCAAATGGGTTAATGTTTATATGAGGTGACTCACAGTTGATTTCAACGGCTATCGCAGGTTCCTCTGCGTCAACTGACATTGACGCACACGAAAATAATGTGACTGGATTCTCTTATTAGATCAACGAAACAGCCAAGGGTGTCCTTGGAGAGCGAGGTCGAACCTTCAGTTTATGGTAAAAGTCATATTGTTGTGAAAAGCTACAGGAGCAGCTGCATGAAGCTGAGGGCTGTAACTCTATCTCTTTGTAATCGTCCATTACTGCTCCGCTTGTTTTTGCTCAATCTTCCCCTGTTAAACATCCCCTGGTACTGGATGGGGAATACGCGCACACACACAATAACAATATTTTTGTTAACCCGGTTACACAGACATGCACCTGGGAAAAAGTCCATTAGCCACTAGCTAATGTGTGAAAGGGTGGCGCGTGAACCTTAGGTGGTCGATAAAAATGAGGAGTCTACCTGCTTTTAACCTTTATACCAATACAGCTTTTAGCCCCAATCATCGTTCAGCTCACTTAACATATTCATGTCATAATTTGAGAACATTTTTTGCAGCTCTTCATTGGCTCCACTTTGTACGAGTGTGGCTGACTCTTGTTTTTCAAAGGAACAAGTACATTATTTATGTGGCAAGTGGACTAGCTATTATGCTTTAATGATGTTCCCAGCACAGAAGTGAAGTAAATAACAAACTTGTCCGCAAACAGGATGTGCTTGTTCCATTAGCAGTACACGCTAATTTTGCACCTACATGGCCCATCACGCGGGGAGTAGTTGAGGAAGCAGAAGCCGAGCGTCAGCAGCACCGCAGTTCTCCACGTGATCTTTCGCAGCAGCTGCAGGCGGCCTACGCCTCGCCTTTGCATGGACCTGAACGCCAACACTACTGAAGTCCCGATGATGAAGACGAACCTCGAAGACACAACAACAGATGTTGCTCAAATTGTTTTTTATATTTTCCGTTAGCGGAAGTGTAGTAACAAACTTAAAACATGACTTACCATGGCATGACGAGATCCGCTACAGTCAGACCTAGAGAAAAATACGATATCATCATACATACTCAGCTCCTGACCTCAAAAAGTTTCTGTAACCCAAAAAGTTCTACAACAAATACAGACAATATTTTGTCCCTAAAAGTAAAGTATCTGTTAATAACATGATTAATAAACAGGCAGAGTCCTGTGACAGTAGCGGTCCTTGCAGCAAAGCAAAGATTCATCACATCACCTGTAAAATCAATGCAGGGTTATAGATTTGGCAAAGATGCTATTATAGAACTTCAAGTGTGCACACCTCATGGCAAAAGAAATCATTTTGAAATAAGAAAAAAACAGTTTTGATTAATTCTGTGTACTGCTTCTTACTCGTTCATTTTATACCCTCCCTCACACTTTCATCCACCCTTAATTACATTCTTCCTCCTCCATTATTGTAAGTAACGATAAATAATGATAGATTTAATATGTTATGTACAGTGAGTGATCAATTATGTATGTGTTTTAGGGTTTGGAGCAAATTTGTCATAATTTGAGATGAGGTGTCAGAAGTTTTTGAAATGATAATGATATTTTTCATGATTTTGGCCTTTTGTACAGCAAAAAAACCCCAAACTTGTATTAGTCATGCTAACAACAGATTTTAAGTACCGTAATTTCGGACTAAAAGGCGCACCTGACTATAAGCCGCCACCCACCAAATTTGACACAAAACGGCATTTGTTCAAAGATAAGCCACACTGGACAGTAAGCCGCAGCTGTCCTCAATGTAATATAGGATATTTCCACCAAAACATAATAACTGGTAACTAGGGCTGTCAAAATTATCGCGTTAACGGGCGTTAATTAATTTTTAAAATTAATCACGTTAAAATATTTGACGCAATTAACGCAGATGCCCCGCTCAGACAGATTTAAATGACAGTACAGTGAAACGCTCACTTGTTGTGTTTTATGGAGTTTTGCCGCCCTCTGCTGGCGCTTGGGTGCAACTGATTTTATAGGCTTCAGCACCCATGAGCATTGTGTAAGTAATTATTGACATCAACAATGGCGGGCTACTAGTTTATTTTTTGATTGAAAATTTTACAAATTCTATCAAAACGAAAACATTAAGAGGGGTTTTAATATAAAATTTCTATAACTTACTATAACTTATAACGTACTAACATTTTTCTTTTAAGAACTACAAGTCTTTCTATCCATGGATCGCTTTAACAGAATGTTAATAATGTTAATGCCATCTTGTTGATTTATTGTTATAATAAACAAATACAGTCCTTATATACCGTATGTTGAATGTATATATCCATCTTGTCTTATCTTTCCATTGCAACAATAATTTACAGAAAAATATGGCATATTTTATAGATGGTTTGAATTGCAATTAATTGCGATTACCGGTAATTACGATTAATTAATTTTTCAGCTGTAATTAACTCGATTAAAAATTAAATAAAACATTTTAATCTACTGGTAATACTTTATTTGACAGTGGCATCATAAGACTGATATAAGACCAAATGAGCCACCATTAGCCAAATCGTGACTCAGAACCAATAGGGTGCAAACAAGGGCGTAGGTTTGCATAGGGACGGTAGGGACATAACACTACCAACTTTTCAGGATGCTCAAATTGTCCCCACCAACTTTTAAGCAACCTTATTTGAATTATATAATGACTTCAGTTATATACTGTAAGTCAGGGGTGTCCAAACTTTTTGCAAAGGGGGCCAGATTTGGTGTCGTAAAAATGTGGGGGGCCGACCTTGGCTGACGTTTTTTACGTAGAACAATTAGGGCTGTCAAAATTATCGCCTTAACGGGCGTTAATTAATTTTTAAAAATTAATCACGTTAAAATATTTGACGCATTTAACGCACATGCCCCGCTCAAACAGATTAAAATGGCAACAAAGTGTCATTTCCACTTGTTACTTGTGTTTTTTGGTGTTTTTTCGCCCTCTGCTGGCGTTTGGGTGCGACTGATTTTATGGGTTTCAGGCTTCAGCACCATAATTATTATTGACATCAACAATGGCGAGCTACTAGTTTATTTTTTGATTGAAAATTTTACAAACTTTATTAAAAGAAAAACATTAAGAGGGGTTTTAAAATAAAATTTCTATAACTTGTACTAACATTTATCTTTTAACAACTACAAGTCTTTCTATCCATGGATCGCTTTAAGAGAATGTTAATAATGTTAATGCCATCTTGTTGATTTATTGTTATAATAAACAAATACAGTACTTATGTACAGTATGTTGAATGTATATATCCGTCTTGTGTCTTTTCATTCCAACAATAATTTACAGAAAAATATGGCATATTTTATAGATGGTTTGAATTGCGATTAATTATGATTAATTCATTTTTTAGCTGTGATTAACTTGACTTTAATTGTTTGACAGCCCTAAACAATATATTTTAAGCAAATTTTAGCAAGCCATTCTGTGCGTCACATTTGCTTTATTATTTTTTAAAATTAATAATTTCAACAATCTCCCAACTAGCCTTTGTGGTGTTCTCTTTCGACTCTCGGGCTCTTGCGAAATACTACTGTGAAATAAACTAGCTTCAAGTTGCTTCAATTTCTCACAACGTATCTTCCCTGTAATCTTGTCGTACATGTCAGCGTGTCTTGTTTGGTGATATTGCCTCACATTGAACTCTTTAAAAACAGTGACTGTCTCTTTGCAAATGAGGTGGACACAGTTGTTGCGTATTTTTGTGAAGAAATAGTCCAATTTCCACCTATCCTTGAAGCGTCGGCCGTCACAGTCAACTTTCTTTTTTTTTTTGTTGATTGTCGTCATTTTAGAAAATTGGGAGTAAAGGGTGACATGGGGTAATGTTGCTTCGAGTGCTGCTGCCTTTTAATGGGTAAATGAGGAGCAGCATTTTGTGTGTAAGCTACTTCATATGCTGGTAGCAGTACTGTTGACCAATTTATTAAGTCTGTGTGCGGGCCAGACGTTATTGATTTTAGGACAGAGGCTGGGGGCCGGATGAAATTTGACCACGGGCCGCATTTGACCCCCGGGCCGGACTTTGGACATGTCTGCTGTAAGTCATTTAGACTGTCTTCCCATACGTTGTAAGGATAGAATTGACCCGACCATTATTAAGTAAATTACAGTACTTTCATTATGTTCAGACTTAAATTGCCCCCTTGCTGCATGTGCCAGTCCATTTTTTCCCCCCTCAAACGCACGTTTGATTGGCTGATGCCTGAACCCCCTTCCCCCCTCAGACAAACAGACGTATTCACTGCCTGACAGAAATTCAACCTCCTCCACCCCCTTTGAAGACGAGGGATATTAGAACTTTTTTTTCTGCCAACAGCAGCCACTGTAAATAATGTAAAAAGACGTCAATGTTGTGGAGGTTGGGAACACACCAGTAATTTTGCTACTGAAAGTCCGACCTGCATTAGAGTTTGCATAACATTAATCTATGTGAATTTCTCAAACTCGAGAAGGAAGCTGCATTGAGAGAAATATCCTCCTGTATGTTTTCTACTGTTAATGTAAATTAAACTAAGAAATGTAGTGAACTAAGGATTACCGCCTTATAAATAGTTAATTGATAATGAACAAGTTTGTATTTCTGCTGTATGTTCATATAATTTGTGTTCAAATTTTGCAATTTAAATTTGCTAATAAAATCCAGGCATCTATTCTGGAAGGTTTCAAAATGTTTTTTTTTTAGTTGTTTTTTAAAACAGAGGTTTGAATCAAATGGTGTATCACCTGAACCAATACACATGAAAATTAGTATAAGTCAATACAGATTTCTTTTGCATTGATCATTGAGCCTATCAATTTATTAGCTTCATAATGTCGAGAAATGTAGCCCTGAGCGCGTTCACCCAGTCTGTTTGGTCTTATAAATGTCCCTACCCCAGCAAAAAGTGTACATTCAGGTTATACTGTTATATCCTCCCTATCAATGTTTTGACCAAAGCTACGCCATTGGCTGCAAAGCTTCATTGCTTCAAGAAGCTTAATTTGGCCATCACCGCTCCCTTGGAGGAGACAGTCAACCTCTGCTGCATCCAGCTGTCAACACTGTTTATGTCGAACATGCCTCTTAGCATGCATTGCAACGCTACAGATGTAAATAACAATCAAAATTCATGTTCTGTGCTAATTATTCCTTCAGTTACTCTTCCAGTTGTTTCATTAATTGTTAGCTCGGATATTTGGTAACACTTTATTTGACAGTGGTGCCACAAAACTGTCCTAAGACATTCATAATTATGACATGACACTACCATGAGCATTAACGAATGCCTCTGACAGACGTCATTTTGTGTCATCTGGCAAATTATCTCACTTTTGAAAAGATGTAAAAGATCCGAGCTGGACATAAATGGAGTGTTGGTGACATAATTTGAGGATGATCCTTAATGACATCTGTCATAAGCATTCATTAATGCCCATCATAATGTCATAATCATGTCATAATTATGACAGTCTTATGGCAGTCTTATGACGCCGCTGTCAAATAAAATGTTACTTATAAGCCCATATAAATCAACAAATAAACCGCACTAGACTATAATCTGCAGGATTCAAAATGAGGGAAAAAGTAGCGGTATATAGTCCGAAAATTACGGTAGATGTAACTCAAATTCTTCAGCAGTCTTAAGTAACTTATTTTTAAGTATTTGTAACTCACTTTATCATATTAATATTATAAACTTCATTGAATGAGTTGCATTATCAAGTTTGTGTGCTGTACTTATTTTTTTATTTAAATTGAACTTAAAACGATATGTTATATGAATTTAACCTTATCCTCACTCTCTATGTCTTCTAACTTCCCACGTGGAACAACTTGTTATTACTTTTAGTTCAAACTACATAACTGAAGTTGATTTTGCATGCCTCAGATGAATACTTTACCATTCCATGGCGCATGTTGGAAAAACCAGTAGCCCCCTCCACCGTAGTTGACAAACACCATCACTGTGAGAGCAAACCTACAAAGACAGCATTAGAAAGAATTGGAAAACTGTTTTCTAATCATAAATAGTATGTTAGATTAGAATTTATGGATTTTTACTGGCTAACAAGCTTCATGCTGCCATGTGAGAATGTTTTATTAATCTCATTTTGCTGAACGGCCAGTGGCCATCTTGGAGGGCAGTGCAATAGTAAGATCGCTACTTTGGAAGAGTATGGAAATCCAATCAGAATCCCTAAATGCAAACGTAAGTGTGATTTGATTTGATTCAAGGGCCTTTGTTCGATTGAATATGATGTTATGTACACATTTAACTAGGAGTGGGAAGCTCTTGGTACCTCACAAAACGATTTGTGATACAAAGCTCACGATAACGATAATCTCATGATATCGCGATACAACGATTATCGATACATTGGTCAGGAAATCATTCTAGGATATTCTACAAAACAACTAATAAACAGGAAAAACAAGCTATCGTCATCCTTCTGCTGTGAGTTTATCACTAGTAGATGTTAAATCCATTTGAACTGGGAAGGTGACAGCGAATGAACCCCTCCCTCTTCAAATGGGCCCCTCCCACTTCTTTAGCTATCAGCCAATGCCAGGCAACGAGGTAATTTGGGGCCATAGCAGGTCATTTACCTGTTGATTTTCAGTCACTTCCGGTTGATTTTGGGGCATTTTATGGGTCACTTCGAGTTGATTTTGGGTTACAGAACAGGAAGTGACCCTGGAATGAATAGGCAGTGACTGAAACTCACCAGGAAGTGACTTGTAAATGCCTTAAAATGAACAGAAAGTGAGCTGTAAATGCCCCGAAAATCGGAAAGAGTGACTGTGAATGCTCTGGTTCCGAATGGACAAACGTTCATTCGCCCTTCCCAGTCTTAAGGGATTGGGTGTCGAGTGGCATGAACAGTGTTGGGAATAACGCCGTTATAAATAACGCCGTTAGATAACGGCGTTTTTTTTTTCAGTAACGGGGTAATCTAACAAATTATTTTTTCAGCCGTTACAACGCTGTTACCGTTACTGACGGTCAAAAGCGGTGCGTTACTTACTCTGAATAAATTGAAGAAACTACCAACTGTAGCGAGTCTACTCTGCTCTGTTTATTTGTCATCCAAGACTTGGGGTGCGTTCAGGTTCGAGAATAGCGCACGTGTTTTGTTTTGTTTTGTGCTTTTTCTTAGCAAAGATATAGCACACAGGACGTGCTGGCACTCTGTTTCTTTAATAGCACATATAACATCAACATTAACACAAACGTACGGCTCTCGGCAGGCCGTGTCTCTAACCCACTCCCGCATCATGTGAGCAAAACAATATTGGCGCTGTGTGCACTTTAGGGTGCCTCCAATAATTCTATATCAGAATATTATAGCATGTACTTCTTATGACTCCAGGCTGTTTGTCCTTGCTCATTCAACTAGACAATGCTTTCCAAAGCTTGCTAACGTTTCTGTGTTTGCTACACCTGAATGCTAGCCTCGTTCCCATCCCCCACTGTCAGCCAGCAAGAATGATGCTTCCATCTTGAGGACGGCAGACGCTTTGAGGGTGACAGGAGGAGTAGGGGGACGAGGCTACCTGAATGCACCACCTGGATAGATGCGATGGAAGTGATTGTGATTGGCTGATGGTTAGAGTCATGTGTCATGGTAAGCCAATCAGAGCCGGTGTTTTCACACACAAACCGGAACCGCGTGCGGCAAACACTCACACGCAAAACAGATGCAGAGGGATATGATGGCAGAGCATTCAGAGGAAAATTTGTCCTTTACGAGGTGGAGATATAAACACTATTTCAAGTCAAAATACTTATGGTACAGTAGGCTAAGTCTACTTGACCAGTTGTCTCAGGTTGTGAGAGTTAGATTTAATTGATTAAACTCACTTTATATTGTTTACTGCTGATTGTTATTTTATTATATTGTTTACTGTTTATTTTTGTTGCACTTCAAGTGTAGGATATATCAGTTGCTGGTGAGGTGCACTAAATATTACAAGGTTCTATAACACAACTACCTGTCTGTTCTTCTCTATTCAACTGACTCCAATACTGCTCAGAAAATTTAAATTTCTTTGACATACAACAGCTTCTTTTTAAAGTAACGGAAATAATCACTTTTCCTGGGAACTAGTTACTTTTACTATAGAGTAATTCAGTTACTAAATCAGTTACTTTTCAGAAAAAGTAGTGAGTAACTATAATTACTTTTTAAAGTAACGTGCCCAACACTGGCCTTGAATAGCAGCCAGAGAGTTAATTGAGACACTATTATTGTGGAAGATTTTGGTAGCAACTTGTTGGTTCCCTATTATTATTATCTTTTAAACATTGACACCTTTTTTAAAACGATATTTCGATTCTTGGCATGAGCATATTGATGACCTTTTGGGGTGCAAAGTACAACAATATGTCACCATTTCTGTATTTTGTCACACCTCTATGTTTAACGCAGTCAGTTACATTTCAACTAAAGCAATAACAAACACAAAGCAATACTGATGGGTTTTTTTTGGGGGGGGGGGGGGGGGGGGTAATTTTGTTGCTGAAACAATTCTGAAGTTTAAATGAAAACCATTGTATTTAACAAAACAGAATATCTATATGAAGAAGATCATGATTGATGTTTTGCTTTTCGATAGATTTGGATGTATCTAATCTGCGTTATGGTGAGTTTGCGATTACTGAACCACAGAAGTCGACTGTGCTAAAAACAATTTAAAAACTTTTTTTTTTTTTTTTTAATTTCAAAAGTAAGATATTAAAAAAATGTTGATATTCCACTATATCCCGCATGCAGGATAATGCAACCTGAGCAATATGAATCACTCAGGAAATGAACACTTGTCCTCTGGATCTCCTCGAGCAGGACTGCTGACTAAAGGCTTTAGTGTCTAATATATGATACACTTTATGCTTTGCTGTGAGCAAGGCTGCTGAAACACTGGACACTTGATGGACTACTTCACCGAATCCTGTACACCGGCGGTAAAAAAGTGTTGAATGTGAGAAATCTGCGCAGTATAGCTTTACATAGCGTAACCCCACAGAGGGAAGTGTAGTGGTATGTTGTAGCTTTGCTCTGAGCCAGATTTTATCATTTCACCATCCGAAATACATCGCATATACCGGATATAGTTTTAAAGTGGTATTCAATAGTAAAAAGATTGTCTTCAAGTGTCATAATGAAGTCAGTAAAAGTTCCAGTCAGTCCGATAAGGTGCACTGTATCTACTTCTGCCTCCATTCGATTAAGGGGCGCAGTAAACCATTAGTGCTCTTTTAGCTGCAGATACGAGATTTTAATCAGGCACAATCTTCCACAAAGGTCCATCAAAGAGAACTACACGCACGTGACCGTGTAATCTATTTGATGCTCACATATATCACTGAAGTTTTGACAAGCATATCCATTAGTCGCCATAGTGACTAAGAAAAAGGTTAAATAAGTGACCAGACGAGACCTGGTAAAAGAAATGAATGCGATATGAGGGTTTATAGGCCATCTATCTAATGAAAACATTTCAGTTTAGGCAGATTAACCCTTTGTCTGGCGCTCATGTGCTCATTGGCTGCAACTGACGGCGCTAGACGTCCAACTTATTTTGACTGGGACAGCTCTGGACTGTCAAACTGGACTGGACAGCTAGCATTGACAATGACACTGAAACATAACCATTTATATGCAGTCCTCCCAGTTTAAATGACTTGGACATCTATCGTTGTCAATGGCAATGAGTCAAATACTGTGAAATTTAAACATTATAATAATAATAATCTATTAAATTGTTATGGGGGCCATAACCTGAGTATATGTCTGTTTTGATTCATTTTAATGTTACTAAATTGGTATTTGTTAAGGTTTTATTATCGGGATGTCCCGATCGCATATTTTTGCACCCGAGTCCGAGTCACCGGATTTTGAGAATATGCCGATACCGTTTTTTTGTTTTTATTTGAACAAAAGTTGCAAAAATGTTACAGTACTGTAGTTTTTACAGTGCTTCCTCTTACGCTTTTTCCTGCAGTGTTTCGGAGTATAAAACGTATATCTTTTTGTATCATTTGGCAATGCCATTGTATTTCTGGATTCTTTTGTTACTTTTTAGCCCTTAAAAAGTAAAAAAAAAAAAAAAAGTAGGCCTGACTGATGTTGGAAAAATTAACGTTATGATAATATTGCCATTAACGTGGAAAAATGCTTGGATTTTCAGTATTAAATGCTTCATTGAGTGAGTCCACTCAAATTCGCTCACGCTGCCGAGAACAGCCTCTCACTTACCAAGCTTAACGATGATTAACACATTTGTGCCTTTGATCGTAGAGCTACTGAGGATTCTCTGGCCAGATCAACGCTACAAACCTGTCAATCATCATTAACTTTAAAGCAGAAGTTCAGGATTTTTTACATTAGGCTTAATCTTCGAGTTAGCAGGGGTTTGGTTATGGTAGAGTTGATTTCAACAAATTCCGTTTTGTTTGCAAGTTATTTGTTAGTTTCAGGGCTATGGAGTGGCTATGCTAGCGCGGGTCAATGGCACCATTATAGCATGCCAATGAAAAAACGATACGGATACAGATCCAAAATAGTCAAATAATTTCAAAACACAGACCCATGCGGCCAAAACAATGCCACACCAAACTACCGTAATTCATTTCATTCTGCAGGACTATTTTTTTTAGATTGATGCATAATACGACCCCAATAGAAAGGAGAGCTTCAGTCACTCTTTCTTACACTGCATTCGAGCAAGGTGGGAAGTCAGACTTATCCTGCTCGGAGGGTACCAGGGTGACCTTAAAGCATTTCAAGCAAATATAAAAAGCAAAGATGGCTGATCGCCACACGTTGTTTATTATTTTGGCCTTCAAAAGAAATTTTGACCTTCAACAAACCTGACTTCTCATAAGCGATCAAATAGTGGAGGTGTACTCATGATATTTTCCAGATCAGAGGTTGGAAACTCTGACTTTCCACCTTCCTCAAATGCAGCATCAGTCTGCTGAGTTAACTGAGGGCCGGCAACATGGCGAAATGTGCATTTAGAGGCTGTCGAAACATACAGAAGAAACGGGCAAAGGAAAGTTTCCACAAATTCCCTATGAAGAACGAGGAAAAATATAAACTGGTCACTTGCTGCTGGCTACGACATAAAAAAATCAGCGGTAAAAAAAAAAAAGATGTTATATCACTCCGCCCTGCTCCTTTGGAGAGCTTCTGGATAACAAATGTTGCTGTTCATACTGCCTTTGCCTGACATGCAGCCCCATATCATCAAGGACTGAGGGAATTTTGATGTTTTCTTCAGGCAGTTATCTTTGTAAATCTCACTGGAACAGCACCAAACAAAAGTTCCACCATCATCACCTTGTCCAATGCAGATTCTTGACTCTTGACACCTTGTCCAATGCATATTCTTGACTCTCGACAAGGTGATGATGCTGGAACTTTGGTTTGGTACTGTTCCATTGAGATTTACAAGATGACTGCCTGAAGAAAACATCAAAATTCCCTCAGTCCTCGATGATATGGGGCTGCATGTCAGGCAAAGGGACTGGGGAGATGGCTGTGGTTAAGTCTTCAATCAATGCACAAGTTTACATTGAAATTTTAGCTTTCATATCTCATCAATTGAAAATATGTTTGTCATTTTCCAAGATGACATTGCATCATGCCACACAGCTAAAACTGTTAAAGCGTTATTTGGAGAAAGACTCATCCAGTCAATGTCATGGCCTGCAAACAGCCCAGATCTCAACCCTATTGAAAACCTGTGATGGAAATTGAAAAAAATGGTCTACAGCAAGGTTCCGACCTGCAAGGACGATCCGGCAACTGCAATCAAAGAGAGTTGGCACCAAATTGATGAAGAATACTCATCAAGTCCATGCCTCAGAGACTGCAAGCTGTCATAAAAGCCAGACGTGGTGCTACTAAATACTAGAAATGAGTTTTGATTGTTATTTCTTTGTTTGTTTCTCATGATTCCATATTTTTTTTCCCTCAGAATGGAGTGATTCCATATATATTTCCCTGCACTTGCTCTAGAAAAGTAACATTTACTGACCGCCACAATGTTTTTTTATTCATTTCTTTTAGTGTTTCTGAATACTAAAGAGTTGCACTTTTGAACTAATTCATTATTTTTTCAAGCTTTTTATCTGAGTTTATTTTACATGATAAAATGTCTGAGTGAGTGGTCGTCCGAGACCGGTGATTCCATACTTTTTGCTAGGGGTTGTATAATGGTGCCATTGACTCGCGATAGCTTAGCCACTCAGGAGCCCTGAAACTTACAAATAACTTGCAAAAGAAATTGAATTTGTTGAAATCAACTCCACCAACTAACTAAACCCCTGCTAACTCGAAGATTAAGCCTGATGTCAAAAATCCTGAACTTCCGCTTTAAGTACCACACGGCAGCTGACGAACAGCTAGAAAAAAACAGTTTGGTCGCAGTGCTCAGCAGGAGGGTGGGTGAGGGGCTGTACGAGCATGAAGAGAAAAAGAAATATATCTTTTTTTAATTAAAATAAAACAAATTTCTCCTTGAAAGCACTTTGTTGTAAAGATGATTTTCAGGTTGAATCAGGTTATTTTGCAAATCCTACTCAGTTTCAAACTCCAACATGTCTTCCCCTGAATATTTATATACGCTAGTAATTGATTGATTTGATGGGGTCGTCATAGTATCAATGATTTATAGGCAACAGATTACTTTGAGACGGATCTTGCCTGCAGTAGCGAGTGGTTACGACTCACTTACAGACCTCTTTGATATGAATTATTGCATATGCATTAGCAATTTCAGTTCCACCTTCACCACGATGTGCTGTGTTGCAAATATATAGTTGCTACTGCATGATCAGAAATATTAGAACACCTCTTAATCTATCGAAAAATCAATCAATTTCTCACTGAAGTTGAGTCTTTGCCTCATTATCATTATTAAGAATAATGATACTGCATACATTATATAGGGTTCCTGCTGCACAAACTTCAGGACATTTGTGAAACCCAATCAGAGGAAAAACCTGGAGCTCAGTCAAAACGGGGGAAGAAATGAATGAGTCAGCCATCTGGCCAAGAGCTGGCAATCGTCTGGTCTGCTTTATTATTTGCTCTCCTGTTCCGCTAAATACTGACTGGGCAATTTCTTGCTCGCAGACTGGTGACAAGCTTTTAGTCGTGTGGCACCAAATTAAAATTGGAATCCTTTTAGAAAAATTAACATGCTACCGTCACTGAACACGACTTTATATCATGTCAGGGGAGCAATTATTAGAAATGCCATTTTGCTCACAACTAACTCCTTTTTCCATGAAGAATGGATCAGTATTTATGGTAGATGACTGATGTCTGGGTTCTCCGAGGCAAGAACTTGTTACTTATCCGGGGCAGAGATCATAAGTCAAAAGGCTTAGACGCACTTTGATTAAATATCTCTGCCAGGTATTTCACATTATTACCAGTCAGGACATTTATATTGGAAGCAGTGGGTACAAAAATTATGGCACTCCTCAACAATGAGTTGGACTCCATTTGCCTGGGGCTCAACTAATAAAATCTTGTTAAATTTCTACATCACTATATTTAACTCTTTCATGGGCAAATTATAACTTTTTTATTTTTATTTATTTTTCTAACCCTTACAGGGCACTCATTTAACTCATTGTCTGCCATCCCTAAAATATATACTGTACAGTAGGGCTGGGCAACATGGCCTTGAGTACTTTACATGGTAAATTGAGCGGATTTAGCTCGATAACGATAAATTCGCCCAAGAAGACTGTTATATATTTTGAAAATCTGAATCAATGCATAAAATACTAATTCACCGTTTCTGTTTGATTTATTTATCAGCTTCAAACTGAACATATTTAACAATTGTACATGAATGTAAACATTAAGTATATAAAAATATCTTGTAAACAATAAGCATTCAAGTATGAGCATTTATAATGGCTTGTTTGACTTGAACAACGTAGAACATTGTAAATATTAACATGGCCACTGTGCAAAAATGTCATTGAAACACAAATGACAGCAAGAGGGGCTTGAACAGAGGACCGAGTATCAGACAAATTATTGTTAAAGGCTGCTGTGACATGATTACTCAACCCAAGTGTTGACTTCAAGGTTTCAAGTTTTTTTCTCACAGCATTTACTGAAATACAGTGGTATGAAAAAGTATCTGAACCTTTTGGAATTCCTCACGTTTCTGGATAAAATCACCATCAAATGTGATCTTTGTCAAAATCACACAGATGTGAAAAACAGTGTTTGCTTTAACTAAAACCACCCAAACATTTATAGAGTTTCATATTTTAATGAGGATAGCATGCAAACAATGATAGAAGGGGAAAAAATAAGTAAGTGAACCCTCTGCCTAAGGAGTCTTAAGGAGCAATGGAAACCATTTTCTACCATACAATTTAAGTCACGTGTGTGCCCAATCACTAAAGAGTAGTTTAAAGCTGCCATGCACACTATAAAACACACACATGGTAAGAATTGTTTTGATAAGAAGCATTGTCTGAAAATCATGGCTTGGTCAAAAGAGCTGTCTGAAGACCTGCGATCAAGGATTGTTGATTTGAATAAAGCAGGGAGAGGATACAAAACCATCTCTAAAAGTCTGGATGTTGATCAATCGACAGTCAGAGAAGCTGTCTACAATTGGAGAGCGTTTGCCATTGTTGCTTTTGTCACAGCTTCTATCACAGCTCACCAACATCAACACCTCATCCCCACCGCGAAGCATGGTGGAGGGAGCATTATGATTTGGGGCTGTTTTGCTACCTCAGGGCCTGGACAGAGTTTAGCACTGTTTCTTCCCTCCCAAGGAGTGACCGTCCACCGGAGATGACACCCAGAGTTCAGCGCAGAATACTTAGAGAGGTAAAAAAAAAAAACTAGAGTGTCTGCTAATGACTTACAGAAATCACTGGCACAGTCCAATTTCTATGTGCACACATACACTATATGTAAAACTATGGTCAAGAATGGTGTTCATTGGAGGACGCCACAGAGGAAGCCACTGCTGTATGAAAAAAAACATTGTTGCTCGTTTAATGTTCGCAAAAAGGCACTTGGACATTCCACAGAAGTTTTGGCAAAATATTTTGTGGACTGATGAAACCAAAGTTGAATTGTTTGGGAGTAACACACAAGGTCATGAGTGGAGGAAAAATGAAACAGCTCACCAACATCAACACCTCATCCCCACCGTGAAGCATGGTGGAGGGAGCATCATGATTTGGGGTTGTTTTGCTGACTCAGGTCAACTTGCAGTCATTAATGGGAGAATAAATTCAAAAGTTTATCAGGATGTTTTGCTGACTATTATACAAACTATTAAATGTGATGGTTCATTTACTTATTTTTCCCCCTTATGTCATTGTTTGCATACTATCCTCATTCAAATATAAAAACCTATAAATGTTTGGCTGGTTCTAGTTAAAGCAGACACTGTTGATCCATCTGTGTGATTTCGACTACGATCATATCGCATTTGATGGTGATTTTATGCAGCAATGTGAAAAATTCCAAAAGGTTCAGATGCTTTTTCATACAACTGTACACGCACGCACACATGCACACAGACTGAACCCTCCCCACGCCACCCGACAAACCCGTTTAAGCTATACTGCTCTAACTCTTATGCCAATGAAACATTTAAAATTTTATGATGGCAGTAATGACACGGAAATAAGCATGCACACATAGAAAAATAGCTGTATAAATAGCTCCATGGTTCGTCGTTCTTCTTGAATCCAAAATACAACGGACGTCGAGTTCTTTCTTGGCACCAACACCACACAATGAGCGCCAACTAATGCTATACTCGAAATGCCTGTGGCCTGGCTACTGGTAGCTGTTTCACTATTATCCGAATCCATCACGTTCACTTGTAGCGTTAGCATAGCGGTTGATAACAATGGACTTGTTTGTTTGATTTCCTGATAGTCACATAACTTCACACGTAAGGACATTGGCTGTACTTAAAGGAGAGTGAGCATAGCCGGACAACACATACCGTAGTAAAGTGGGCTGAAAAGACTTTAATTTTTTTCGTTTCATTAAATGCCGAATTTACCGACATGGTCAAAATTACATTGGTCATCGTGAAACATTTTGGTAACAGTAAATTTCTGGTAAACCGCCCTGTTCTAATATACAGTACATCGCAGCAGAGTATAAAATGCAGGCTCATCCAAATTAAGAAAAAAGCGTGACTTATATCCCGTAAAATGCATTTTAAATGAGCAAACAGGTGAGTGCCGAGAAACGGCACTGAAGAGAAATGAAATATGCTTCATTCTTTTCTTGAACCATCAGACACAGTTGTGCGAATGCACTTAACCAGCTGAACTCCCAAAATAAATAAACGTAAAGTGGTGTTTTTGGATCAGATGGCTATGTGCTGTCTGTGGTTCCACACAATTGAAGATCCTAATGCAAGCCACAGATGGAGAAGATGTTAGTCATCTGCTGGATACTCTATTGTGCTGCTGGGTTTTCTCCCTGTCTCAATTTTGGCAGGAGATCTATGGCCATGTGCATGTGTGCTGATATGTTGACTGTATTATTACATCAATTATTTGTCATGGGGGAGGTCAGAGCCACACCAGCATCCTGTTTCCAGAGAGGCGTGCTTTGTGTCTCCCCCCAGGCCACAATTAAGGCAAGCAGGGAGCCCAGATTCAATAACACACATCCACCCTGTCCAATAGGAAGACACACACACTCAGCGCATAGCTGAGACGCGCTGATATCAGACATTGTGCCCGAAACTACCCCGGTTGATAACAAAAGCTTGGGGGGGCTTTTGGCCAGACTGTGACCCCAGTAATTATTCTTTATGATATCAGCCAGTAGATTTTCATCACACTGTTACAAAAAGACGCTCATGTGGTGAAAGATCAACGAAATGGTTGTGGACAGCACACCTACCCTCGGAAAGCATCCAGCGAACGTAAACGTTTGTGCTTCACTTTGGTGGCACTGCCCTCAGTTTGTGTAGCATGGGTTTGGGCCTACAGGGAGAAGAAAAAGGTCACTTGACATCATGAGTAGAAGGGTTTATCATGTCAACATACAAGTGTGCTATGTGCTATTGACCATGCAGTAAGTTATGATTTTCCCCTTTTGGGACAAACATCCCACACGTTACACAATTAGTAAACCCTAACCCTATCCACAACAAATGGGATTCATTCTTAAAATGTAATATTTTGTCAGTCATTTGTCTCATTCTCCATCAATGTGCTATGGGAAATATTTAAATTCCATTAAATTAGTCTGAAAATTGTTATCTACTAGAAATAATGTATCTTTGTTCACTGATCTATGCTAGCGACCTACTAGTATAGGGGCAAACAGAACAACAAAATGCTCATCCCTCTAGATGGCAGAAGGTACAATTAACTTGTGAATCCATCTGCTGCCATTCATACAAAAGAATAACAGCTTTGTATTCAACTAAACAGGGCCTCATTTCACGCTGAAAAAGGACTTTTGAGAGTGAGTACAGAGGCAAGTTCTTCATTTCAGTATATTTATTTTGTGATGTTTTTTTTTTTTTATAATGTCATGGTTTGATATAGTCAGGGGTGCACATAAGTGGTCCGCATGCGCGCATGCATACTGGACGTAGACAAACGCGCTGGCCCTCAACGGCTTCCATACGCTTTTGCGTACCGATGGCTGACCACTGTATTTGCGGCGGACACGAGAAAATAACTTCTCAAAATGTCGAAGAGGCAGGCCCCACTGAGTAATTATTTCCGTGTTCTCCCACCCCCGTCAAAAGACAGACAGACGACAGAGACGTCACCGGAGCTACCGAAAAAAGGACTGAAGGGCTGAAAAGTGGCTGCAGGAGGTACCATGGCTAGAAGTAAATGATGCTCGCACAGAAATGCGTACAAAATGTGCCGTGAGAATCCCAATGTCGCTGATAAGAGCGGCGCATTTTATGTAGGGTCAAAGAATTTCAGCCATCCAAACTTTGAAAAGCACGAAAAAAAACAGCATGTGGCAATTAAGCAAACTATCAATGTCAGACAGCACTCTACTCGCCCTATGGACAAGTGGCGGAATAAAGGTAATAAAAATAGCGCCATGCACTGACAAACGTGTTTTTGCTCGCATTTTACAAAGCTAAACATGCACGTTCAATGAGCTCTTATGAGGAGGACATCCCACTTTTACAAAGGCTTGGAGTTAATGTGGTAGCCGCATAATGCCCTTTATTTTGAATTGGTGCTTTTATGTTTATTTCTTTACATTTCACCTCAAAGTAATGGCAATTTTGTTGTGCCAGTTGATGTTAATCAAGCATTAATTGTTAATATAATTAATTAAAGTTAATTGGCTGCAAGTAAAGCTTGTCATAATTTTATCGCATCAGGCGGGTTGGCTCTCAAGCTCAATGAGGACCAAGTCACATCTCCAGGTCCTCCTCTGAGAACCTGGGCAAAAAAAATATGTGCACCCCTGGATATAGTACATATTTGCATCTGCTAGTGATCAATGCAAATTTATGATGGCTCAAACTTGTGTTAGGATTTGTCTCAATTTCTTTAGTCAAGTTTAACCGTTTACACGACAATTGACTTATAAAACAAACCCCATCAAGAAATGGCGCCCACATACATGGACAACACATTTTGGGTCATGTAGGCCACAACATTAACATTTGGCACAGTACAATTTTGACCTGATTATTAGTATACATATATGTACACATATTTTTTAAATCATTAATCATTATATTTAAAAAAAATCGATTTCTAAATTAAATAAATACAAACAGAGCTATACTCCGAATGTGGGCCCTAATACTCTTAAATTGATTGTGTTGTTGCTGAAATTTCATAGAATTTAACTCATTCTCTGCGATCATTCAGTGCCAAACTCTCCCACTCAAAATGGATTGGACGTCTAGTGCCCTCAATGGCAGCCAATAAGTTAAATGAGTAGATTAAAACATCATCATTCATCAATAAGGGTGTAACGGTACATGTATTTGTGTTGAACCGTTTCGGTATGTGGTGCTCGGTTCAAAACGGAGGCGTACCGAACGAGTTTCTGACATAATGTAACCCTTACTTTTGAGGCTGTGAGTCGATCGGGTTACAGTTTCTTTGTTTAGATTATATTTACTCCGTCTTCTCTACTATAATGAGGACCAACACGGGAGGACAGTGTAACCCAGAAATGTCAACGGCGCAACAACGTGGCCGCCGCGAGCACGCAGTGAAACGCAGGCGTTAAAGTCAATCAGCCAATGCACACCAGTCGCAGGCCACGTGTTAGACGCGTCCCAGAAGCGGCTCAACATGACGCATGCGAAAAGAACGGCAGAGTTTATTATTTGACGCGAGACTCGACCCTCCTGCGTCAATACTACTACCGGTAGCTAGGATCGGGCAGACCGGAAGTTACTCGTGTAAAAATACGGTGGATTCGGTCGATTTTCAAACTAATATGCAATCGTAACCCACTTTTCGAGTCCATCAGATCTCTTGAGTGGTAGATCGGGGCACAGTTGACTTGTCTTTGTTGATTTACTGCTGTCTTCTCAGCTATAATAATAACCAACACGGCCCCATGTTCAATACAAAACACTCCTACCACAACAAAACAAGTAGGAACTAATATTCACATAGGAACTAAAGTTATACAACATAAAATATACAATATGAATAAATACTACATCACATTTGTAAAATATAAACACATAATAAAATAGATAATAGCCCATTTAAATAAGATGAATTGAAATGAGCTAAAACACCTGTAATTAAATAATAAGAATAATACACAGATCCTGCTGACACAATTAAATTTATTAATTTCTGTGTGGCGCTTTAACTTGAGAAAATCCACCAATAAAGCTTTTGATAACCGTTCATGAAAAAAAAAAAAAAAAAGATTCATTGAGGCATTTCATTTGTAAAATACATGTTAAAATCTTTGTCATTGGGATTGCTTTTCTCTTCAGCACAGGACTTCTTTTTTCTTCTTTCTTTCAGAAAGAAAGCTGACCAATACGCAGGGTCTGAAAGGCAAATTGTTGTTGGATTATCTTTAAATACCCGCTACTTTTTGAGCAGAATCCTAGCTTTGTATAGGCTAATGTTCCTATTGTTGAAAGCACAAAGGTGTGTCATAAACAACTAGCACATTTATATTTTGCATTTTGTTTTCTTACTGTACCGAAAATGAACCGAACCGTGACCTCAAAACCGAGGTACGTACCAAACCGAGATTTTTGTGTACCGTTACACCCCTATTTATCAAGTAACATTTTATCTTCAAATGTTGTTGGGTTTCTAACTTTTGAGACTATTTTAGGGAGCAACACAATCTCGTTGCCCTCTCAGTTAGATTAGCTGAACATGTTGGCCCCCATGCTGCACTTTAAAGGAGCAGATTAGGAAGACCCCATCTCTAATAACTCATGATGGATCTACATGCCATCTACAGAGCATGTGGAAGGCTGAGACATCTTGCTTGGAAGAATGAGAGGAGCCATTCATACTTAGAAAAAAATGCAGCACATGAACTAAGATTAGTGTGGATGCCTCTGTGTCAGTCTGCTGCACAATTGGCTCTGCTAACGTTTGTATCAATTTTTCTATTAGTGTCTCTGCAACTTGATGACTGGAGGCTCTGGGAAATGTTACCAGGCACATACTCTCTATTTGCGAAAACTAAACAGTGTAGTGCAACGGTTAGATCAAGACTTTCTTGATAGCAAATAATGAGCTTACAAATTACACCCTTTCTACTGTATATATTTTACGAACTGAGAAAGATGTGTTAAACTTACATTATCAAGCGAGTACTTGGGACTGTGACAGAAAATCTTCTTTAAAAACTTTGATGTTTGACATTTTCTGTAAGAAACACCAGATATAATAGTAAAACAGAACATTTGAGAGTAAAACTAGAACACAAGATGTAACCACATGGAAAATTTAAAGTTATATACCTGTAAATGCAGGGTGCAACAACAAATAAGAGCGCTATTATAGCCAAGGAGAGAGTAGCCACCAGAATAGCTAAAGATGGAAAAGACATAAATGGTTACATTAGAGTTGTCGGATAATGACTTTTTAACCGATAACCGATATCCTGATATTGTCCAACTCCCAAAATCCAATATTGATATCAAACCGATGCCGATATATGCGGTTGACGACTTGACATATTATGGCTAATTGGATTGTGATGCACAACTGGATGCTTTAATAATGATAAATGTAACAAATAAATGTTACATTTGTCTGCATCACGTTTGTAAATAAATGCAAAATAAAATTTTGTCCCCTATGAATAGAAAAAAAAAAAAATATCCAAAATGTCCGTAATCAAATAAAGGGAATAATTCACAAATAGACCCGGAAGCGCCACTAGGTAACGGCATAGCATTACAAAGACAGGCAGGCGAAAGGCAGACTAGTCCAGACACTGTATGGTCAATGAGTTATTCCCAAAATGCATTTCGTTGGGCTTTTGCACAGATTTTTGTATTTTATTACTTTTCTTAGTGACTATTTATTTCTGGTAACACAATAGTTATATGTAATGAGCTTATAATTAATTATTTTTCAATCATTTATTGCTCATTTAATTTTTGCACCATGAATGCAAATGGGTCTGCTCACATAACAAATCCCAAGCATCTTGTTTTGGAGTCATTTGTCAGTAATCTTAACTGCTGTGCTAAACTGTGACCAGCCCCTGTACAAAGGCAGAAAGCTTTTACGACCACTTTGAAGACAACATGAATATAGACTCAAAACAAATGTCAATATTATGCGATGACAGTTTAAAATCCGCATTATAACATAAAAGAAGTCGTTTTTTTTTTTTTTTAACTTGTTGTTGGGACCCAAATTTGCCTATACTTCTGAAAAATGAATGGCCTCTGATCTGATCCTAACAACTGGTACAAATAGTTCAATGTCGTGGACTCCCCTGAGTTTCAGTGTCTGTCAATCAGTGCCAAATATGATCCCCTGAGTGACAAACAAAAACCTAATGGACCTCACTCATGATAAATCCATCGCAGAGTAATCACATGGGTAATCTAATCCTGGGTATAGACAGGAATATGTATGCAGGAGCAAGGGAAAAATACGAGAACCAGTTGGGTTAGACTAGAATAGAAGTCAGTTTTACAAAACCTTCTATTGATAGCCACCTACACAACCTAATAAAATCTTTTACAAACAGAGATAACACCCAGTGTCCTAAAAAGTTAAGTGATAGCCTATATTAGACAGGTAAATTAGGATAACCATCAGCTGTATTATTCAAATGTCAGTGTTGTACTTTACCATAATACTGCATTCTATAAAAGTAGATAAACAGGCTAAGGCTCATATAAGTGTGCATCAAAGTGGAAGGGAGGCTGCGTATGCTTGTTTGCCATTTTAGAGGAAGAACAAATACAGAGAAGCCATTAGAACCTGAAAAGAAAGCCACACTGACACCACCTCAGAACATGGAGTGGACACTTCATCACCTTTGGAAAGTCATGGTATCTTTGGTGTTCGCTCATCAAAAACATCATAAAGCTCTCAGCGTACGAAGGGAAACACACTTTGCAGCGGTTGGCCTCATTCTATTACTGTCAGGATAAATGCGAGATGAATAGCGGCACTTCGGAACAACTAGATTAATTTCATCAATACATTTGCGTAAGCCGGGCACTTAATAGGATCCAGTATTTAACTTGAAGTTGTGGTTTAGGTGCAGCCAGGGTCCTAACATTAGGTGATATTGTGCACAGGCACGTCCTTTAAGGGAGACCACACCTAACAAATGACCTCACAATGTGGCCAATCAATGAGCTCAACTTTAAAATTCCCGAGCACGGCTTGAGCTGCTGACCAGACCATTACTTAAACTGAGCCTACCCTGTGGGGAGTTTGTATAATCACCAGTGTGTGTAGCTAATGGAAGCTCATCATAGTGTGAGGGGTGCAGTTCCACTGACCGTATATCTGCTCACATAATGGCTTCCCTGGCCTTAAAAGTCGGATCCACAACATAATCTGCAATATTGTTAAGTAGGGTGTACATTATGGACAGAGACGCTTTCAAAATCCCATTATGCCCTAATCCTTCCACCCTCCCTAATGTATTACCCACACTCTTCTACGCACAGGTTGGGGCCTTCAAAACAATAAGAAAAGCTTTTGCTTTTCATCCCTTTTTAAGAAAGCATGTCTCATGTGATCAATAAACTGGCTTTCCCAAGAGGGGGAGGACATGGTCCACTATGTGAATAAAAGCAAGTGATGCTCCTGTGTGCTGACTCAATGAATAAGACAGTACATCAAAAGCTTCGTTCAGCCACAAACAGTTATTTACACTTGATCAAAAATAATTATATATATAAAAAAACCCTCTTTATTCCCATCTTTCTAGAGCTCAAATCAAAGACTTGATACTTTTTCGATGACCCAACATGCCAATTTTCCTCAAATTTTGTTAACGAGTTACATCATCCCTTCAGACAGGTAACAGGAGTCTTGTTAGACACTTACGCAGGTAGGAATTGTTTGGTCTTCTATGCACAGAATGGATACAGGTGGCGTTGTTGGCATTATCTGATCTTAGGATCCGTACAGAATAGTGACCACCCTCCTCATATGTCTCACTCCATCTGCATTCAGAACATTCAAATAGTTATTACCAGAGGTAGGTAGAGTAGCCAAAAATTTTACTCGAGTAAGAGTAGCGTTATTTCAAAATAATATTACTCAAGTAAAAGTATAGTAGTCATCCAAATAATGTACTCCAGTACAAGTAAAAAGTATTTGGTGAAAAGAGTACTCAAATAATGAGTAACATTATGAGTAACTCCTGACATTTTTCTTTGATTTTCTTTTTTAAACAATGGTATTTTTTTATCACAGCACAAAGTTATCTTTATGAACTGTTGTTATAATTAATAAAAAAAAAAAAAAATTAATCATTGAATTCCACCTAGGGGGGATAACAGAAATTAAGCATTATACATCAAAAGAGCATGAGTGCACTCTAGTGGAGACAATAGTTCCAAGTTTGAATAGTGAATAGTTCCTTTAGTTACTATTATGAAATTAAAAGCATAGGCGGAGTTTGACTTTTGGGGCAGGGGGGCACAACATGTCTATGACCCCTAAATGCAGTGTCAGCAATTAAATTAACTCACAAGAATATTTATAATAATAAGTTTAAAAATGAGTGTTTTTTGTTTCCCATCATTCTTGAGGGGAATTCAGGCTGCTTAGGAAAGTCATATTTTCGCCGAGATCGTCATCCATTGAATATAGTACGCCCACCGGTGTCGTGCCAATGTAGTTACCGCCGTCAAAAATTGTATCCCCTGGGCGAAGCCACTGCGCTGCATTGATTTGCTTGATGTCTGTGTTTTGGTGATGGAGTTATCTACGAGGTTTTAAAACATGGTCCATCCATTAAAAAAAAAAAAAACTTTTTTCTCCCTGTTGTATAACGTAAAATATGTACTGAACGTAAAAATAGGCAATGTTTTACTGTTTTACTCGTACGATGACCTATAACTGTTATTACGGTAATTCAAGTCCTGTATGGAGTTTCTCCAGTTTAATAAACGTCAATGTCCAAAATATATAAAACTCTTCTTTTCTGGCTTCAACTAATTGTTGAAGTCGACATAATTCATAACTAATGTGTGTGTGTGTGTGTTTGCGCTCCCGCAACCAGGGGATACCATTTTTGACGGCGGTAACTACATTGGCAAGACACAGATGGTGGCTCTGTTGTACAATTAGCATCTTTAGTGGGGCAAATTGGCAGTGCTCTATGGCGTTTCATGATCCACATTTTCAATCCTTGGTTCTTGCTGAGTCGTTGTCGCTTTTGAAAGCTTAAGTTTGAAAAAATTACATATATCCATCTGGCCTCTTCAGTCCTCGTGTGGTTTTGGCTAAGCAAAGAAAATGACCGTCTAAGGTGCTAATGAAATGATCTGTTCGAAAAATAATGTTGACCCATTATAAAAGTATATTTTTTTGTTCATTTCATTCATTTTTGTTGTTTCATTGCGTCGCAACTCTTATCGACAATATTTTACCAGAAAACTTTTTTTTTTTTAAATTTTAAGATCATATATAGGAAAATCATTTACATGCAATGACACTTTTCGTCCACCAGGAGGGGGGATGCCCCCCCCCCCCCAACTCCACGTATCATTAAAAGGATCATATCTCCAGTTTTGCGTGGGCAATCGGTGCCAAAAAAAAAAAAAAAAACCTGGGAGAGAGGTTTAATTTCGCATTTTCGAGTCCTGCAGAGGGCAGCACTCTATGTCAAATACTTCATTTTTTTTTGGTGCTTTAACGACGCCATGTGATTAAACAGGCTGGCATTAGTGGCGTGATCATAGTACGGCAAGCTTGCATCTGATTGGTGTAATGTAGTCATGTGATTATTGTTGCGATGTCTCATTGGTGAAATTTGAACAGCTACTCTTGGCATCGCTTGCAAAAAAACTAATAAATCTAATATGTTGAATAAAGAGGAAAAATGTAACGACTCTTGTGTCGCCCAAAGTAGTGAAGTATGAGTAGCATTTTTTCTTCAATCTACTCAAGTAAAAATTATGGTTTAGTAAAACAACTCTTAGAATACATTTCTCTCAAAAAGTTACTCAAGTAAATGTAACGGAGTACATGTAACGTGTGACTACCCACCTCTGGTTATTACATATACAGAACGTATGCAGTGCTGAGTGGTCAAGGTTGACTTACAAACTGATAGAAGCACTGACCTATATTTTCACATTAAATGTATGCTATTTTCTTAATTTATTAGTTTCGGTTTTTGTTTTCTTTTTCTTTTTTTTTTTTATGGCTGAACGGGTTTGCAATTGTGTTATTGTTAACAGTTTTTCATCCATCACTGATCTTTCTGTTAACCGGATACAGTAATCGAACACCAGCAAAGCTCTGGTGTACCACCTAGTGTTGACTAATCATAAGTGCATTTATTCTTTCTCTCACGAGCCCATTTACGACCCCCAAATCCTGCAAAGCGTGCTCACATTGATCAACCGTTAAAATGATATACTAGCTATCACTTGGATTGTTTTTTCAAAGAGGAAAGGAAATCAATAGCAGCACAGCCTGGTTCGAGACCTCAGCAGTGACTAAAGAAGCCTATGTTCATATTGGGAGAGAACTTCTAAAGTGACATTTGACCTCTCTGCCAATTTATTTTCAAGTGACGCCCGAGTGGCGAGCATCCCTGTCTTCTTGTCGTATCTGACAGTTTATTTATGACTACTACCATTTTCAGTTTAACCTCTGGTGTGAGGTTTAATCCGGAACTGGCGCTGCGTTTAACTTTAATGACCACCTTCATATTGAAATGTCAGGTCTTATTAACCCCCTAAAGGCAACTGATCAATATCTACCTAGGTAGTGGTTTCAGAGAAGGCATCACTCAGTCAAAAGTACACTCCAACAGCACTGTAAATAATCGATTTGACCAGTGATGCTGCTGAATACTCCCTAATTTCATATAATAATTCAAAAAGTAAAATATTAGTTTTATTCAGGGGAAAAAAGCATGGCTGGTTTTGAATTGAGTAGTGCTCAGTCGATGTAAACTTTTTACCTGCAAAGAATTACATTCCTCTTGCTGGATTCCACTTGTATGGTCAAAGTGAATTTGGTGCTGATGACGGTAGACGCATTGTTGTAGCTGGCTTTCACATGGACCAAATGCTGGTACACACACTCAAAAATGAAAATTAGGATATAAAATGATTAGACTGCCTTTAGGAACCCGACCAGACCAGATAAAACTGACCAAATTGGGAGTTAAAGTGAGTTCATTTGGTGGAAGGTTATCTTGATGTTTTTGCAGGAAATTTTGCAGAATCAAGACTTAAAATGTGTGAACAATGAAAATCCATTCATGTGGAAAAGGACTGGCAACTGAACTCACACTGACAATATTTTTTCTAACATTCTAAATGTATATTTTGGACATTAACAGGATCATTTCTTCTCTCATTACAAAAACAGAATATACTGTAGCTTCTCAATTCATCAAAATCTTAACGCCTCATTCATTGTTGATGACTCATTTTAGTAGAGATGTTTACCTTGTAGCAATAATCTGAAGTGTACAAGACCTCCACTTCATGGGGCAGCTGGTTATGAAATATTAACAAAGCCTGGTCCATTTTCAGAGTGGGTGCTGAATGGAGACAAATAACGCTGATTTACAATGTGCAACTGACACTATGTACAGTGCCTTGCAAAAGTATTCGGCCCCCTTGAATCTTGCAACCTTTCGCCACATTTCAGGCTTCAAACATAAAGATATGAAATTTTTGTCAAGAATCAACAAGTGGGACACAATCGTGAAGTGGAACAACATTTATTGGATAATTTAAACTTTTTTAACAAATAAAAAACTGAAAAGTGAGGCGTGCAATATTATTCGGCCCCTTTACTTTCAGTGCAGCAAACTCACTCCAGAAGTTCAGTGAGGATCTCTGAATGATCCAATGTTGTCCTAAATGACCGATGATGAAACATAGAATCCACGTGTGTGTAATCAAGTCTCCGTATAAATGCACCTGCTCTGTGATAGTCTCAGGGTTCTGTTTAAAGCGCAGAGAGCATCATGAAAACCAAGGAACACACCAGGCAGGTCCGAGATACTGTTGTGGAGAAGTTTAAAGCCGGATTTGGATACAAAAAGATTTCCCAAGCTTTAAACATCTCAAGGAGCACTGTGCAAGCCATCATATTGGAATGGAAGGAGCATCAGACCACTGCAAATCTACCAAGACCCGGCCGTCCTTCCAAACTTTCTTCTCAAACAAGGAGAAAACTGATCAGAGATTCAGCTAAGAGGCCCATGATCACTCTGGATGAACTGCAGAGATCTACAGCTGAGGTGGGAGAGTCTGTTCATAGGACAACAATCAGTCGTACACTGCACAAATCTGGCCTTTATGGAAGAGTGGCAAGAAGAAAGCCATTTCTCAAAGATATCCATAAAAAGTCTTGTTTAAAGTTTGCCACAAGCCACCTGGGAGACACACCAAACATGTGGAAGAAGGTGCTCTGGTCAGATGAAACCAAAATTGAACTTTTTGGCCACAATGCAAAACGATATGTTTGGCGTAAAAGCAACACAGCTCATCACCCTGAACACACCATCCCCACTGTCAAACATGGTGGTGGCAGCATCATGGTTTGGGCCTGCTTTTCTTCAGCAGGGACAGGGAAGATGGTTAAAATTGACGGGAAGATGGATGCAGCCAAATACAGGAACATTCTGGAAGAAAACCTGTTGGTATCTGCACAAGACCTGAGACTGGGACGGAGATTTATCTTCCAACAGGACAATGATCCAAAACATAAAGCCAAATCTACAATGGAATGGTTCAAAAATAAACGTATACAGGTGTTAGAATGGCCAAGTCAAAGTCCAGACCTGAATCCAATCGAGAATCTGTGGAAAGAGCTGAAGACTGCTGTTCACAAACACTCTCCATCCAACCTCACTGAGCTCGAGCTGTTTTGCAAGGAAGAATGGGCAAGAATGTCAGTCTCTCGATGTGCAAAACTGATAGAAACATACCCCAAGCGACTTGCAGCTGTAATTGGAGCAAAAGGTGGCGCTACAAAGTATTAACGCAAGGGGGCCGAATAATATTGCACGCCCCACTTTTCAGTTTTTTGTTAAAAAAGTTTAAATTATCCAATAAATTTTGTTCCACTTCACGATTGTGTCCCACTTGTTGTTGATTCTTGACAAAAAATTAAAATTTTATATCTTTATGTTTGAAGCCTGAAATGTGGCCAAAGGTTGCAAGGTTCAAGGGGGCCGAATACTTTTGCAAGGCACTGTAGATCATAAATACTGTATATCTGATCTTCAAATTTACAATCATAATCTACTATGTTGATTTACGGTATTATTTTTGTTTAAAACGGTACCCATTTTAATCTTAGCTATGAGAGGAAAAGACGTTTAACAAGAATCTTATTTAAGCAAATACACTATTGAGCATTGTTTTGTTTATATCGTCAAATGGCAGCCGTTCCGTACAATACTTTAAAACCACGAATTATGAAATAACACAAGTGTGATGCCTACAAGCGCGATCAATGAGAAACACTTGACTTACCTGATACTGTTTGAGCTCCACAACTACTCGTTAAAATAACAGCTAAAGTCACAGACACAAGTCTGACCAGCTCCATGTTGTCACTTGAAAACACTTCCTCTGCTCATCTTTACAACTCCAGTATAAAGAATGGTCAAAGGGCACCTTGCAAATGAGGTTTGTGGTTCCTGTCATATGGTTTGACCAAGATAAAATTTAAATAAAAATCTCTACATATGAATAAATCACCATTAATGTGATTTGTAACCAGTAAACTAATATTGAGAGGAGATACAAATGAGATTGTGTTTGATATAATATGCGCATACATTTTTTGTTGTTGATGTAGAGTTTTATGTGTGAACACTAGCTACTATTAACCAAGGCCCCAGTTGTAGCTAAAAGAATTAATAATTATGGTATGGTGTTATTTTGGTAAGGAGCAGTGTTGTGTTTGGGTAACACGTCAAGTTTTAGATTTATGAATAAAAAGCTTAACCTTGTTTTGATCATCTTGTGACAACCCTTTAGTACATACAAGTATTTAGTCAACCACTAATTGTGCAAGTTCTCCCACTTGAAAATATTTGAGAGGCCTGTAATTATCAACATGGGTAAACCTCAACCATTAGAGTTAGAATGTGATTAAAAAAAAAAAAATCACATTGTTTGATTTTTAAAAAAATTATTTGCAAATCATGGTGGAAAATAAGTATTTGGTCAGTACCAAAAGTTCATCTCAATACTTTGTTATGTACCCTTTGTTGGCAATAATGGAGGCCAAACGTTTTCTGTAACTCTTCACAAGCTTTTCACATACTGTTGCCTGTATTTTGGCTGCCTGGTATACCGGACTCACCGCTGTTCCAGCGATTGAGTCTGGCAACCGTCCGGCGGATCAAATTCCGAGGGCGGAACAAGCCACAGCAAACAGACAGCGGAGTGGACCAAACAGCGACGGGCAGACGTGATGTTGTTAAAGCGACAAGTAATTAGCATGAGCGGAGAATGGAGAAGTTTATTCAACATGGCTAGCGCGAGCCATGTTGACTGTTGTCAATAACTTGTTTCGATGTGTTATTGGTCATTTAAAACTGGTTTTACCACTGATTGGAACATATTCTTGGCTCCCCCATTCGCCATCTGTGTTGTTGTAGAGACGACTTTCGGCGCGCAAGAGTGACTTTACTTGTTAAGAACACGTCACGCAAACAAACAAATCTGATTGGGCGACTGATTTTGTACCTTGCTCGAGAGACCGTTAATGGGTTGGGTCCCAGACTATTTCTCACAGTGTTTGAAAAATACAGGGAGAATAGTCTGGCTGTGCCAGGCAAGTATTTTGGCCCATTCCTCCATGCAGATCTGCTCTAGAGCAGTGATGTTTTGGGGCTGTCGTTGGGCAACACGGACTTTCAACTCCCTCCACAGACTGTCTATGTGGTTGAGATCTGGAGACTGGCTAGGTCACTCCAGGACCTTGAAATGCTTCTTACGAAGCCACTCCTTTGTTGCCCTGGCTGTGTGTGTTTGGGATCATTGTCAAGCTGAAAGACCAAGCCACGTCTCATTTTCAATGCACTTGCTGATGGAAGGAGATTTTCACTCAAAATCTCTCGATACATGGCCCCATTCATTCTTTGCTTTACACAGATCAGTCGTCCTGCTCCCTTTGCAGAAAAACAGCCCCAAAGCATGATGTTTCCACCCCATGCTTCACAGTGGGTATGGTGTTCTTCGGATACAATTCAGTATTCTTTCTCCTCCAAACACAAGAACCTGTGTTTCTACCAAAAGGTTCTATTTTGGTTTCATCTGACCATAACACATTCTCCCAGTTCTCTTCTGAATCATCCAAATGCTCTCTAGCGAACCGCACACGGGCCTGGACGTGTACTCTCTTCAGCAGGGGACACATCTGGCAGTGCAGGATTTGAGTCCCTGGCGGCGCATTGTGTTACTGATAGTAGCTTTTGTTACTGTGGGCCCAGCTCTCTGTAGGTCATTTACTAGGTGTCCCCGTGTGGTTCTGGGATTTTTGCTCACCGTTGTTGTTACCATTTTGACGCCACGGGGTGAGATCTTGCATGGCGCCCCAGATTGAGCGAGGTTATCAGTGGTCTTGTATGCCTTCCATTTTCTAATAATTGCTCCCACAGTTGATTTTACATCAAACATTTTACCAATTGCAGATTCAGTCTTCCCAGCCTGGTGCAGGTCTACAATTTTGTCTCTGGTGTCCTTCGACAGCTCTTTGGTCCTGGCCATAGTGGCGTTTGGAGTGTGACTGACTGAGTTTGTGGACAGGTGTCTTTTATACCGATAATGAGATAAAACAGGTGCCATTAATAAAGGTAATGAGTGGAGCCTCGTTAGACCTCTTTGACAGCCAGAAATCTTGTTTGTCGGTGACCAAATGCTTATTTTCCACTCTAATTTGGAAATAAATTATTTAAAAAATCAAACAATGCGATTTTCAGTTTTTTTTTTACTCCACTTTCTGTCGATCATGGTTGAGGTCTACCCATGTTGACAATTACAGGCCTCTCTAATCTTTTCAAGGAGGAGAACTCGCACAATTGGCGGTTGACTAAATATTTATTTGCCCCACTGTATATGTATTCAGGAGGTTCCAAATGTACTTTTGCATACTGTAGGGTGTTTTCACTTAACGAGATAATTTTGGTCCCATTTTCTATGAAAATAATATGTATATACAACTTGAGGGGTGTGCAGACTTTTTATATTCTTAAACATATGTATTATTTTTAACAACCTCTGTAGTGCTCACTCACTAAAAACAAGCAATTTTCTCCATTTCCCAATTCAGTAGAGGGTTAAAAGCCAGTCACTTGTCTCCTATACCCCTTGTTTCATTTCATTAAGCACTTCATTTCCTCGAGCGCTCACTGTGACAGATGACTATGAGGGCATCCTCATAGCAGCAACCCATTGACCTTTGACATTAACACCCCTTGGACAAGGAAGTTCACTCTCATGTAAAATCCATTCTAAATAGTCTGGCCTTATGTTCCCACTGAAGTAGCCTCAAACACAAGTCCAGCAGTAGGAGGTTTATGATTAATCCAATGTTGGTAGATAGAATTCTGTTCAGGCTTCTACTTGGGCAGCTTAGAGGAGGAGCTAGAGTGCAGCTCATGTGTTGTTTCCACCAGTTGCTGTCAGAGCACAAGAAGCTGAAGCATTGTGTATATAAGCCATTTAGCAAACATGGTGAGTAGTATCTGATCATCTAAATAAGCCTGTTGGAACCCTTAGGTGTAATTTACTAGTATTACAGTAACAGTAATAGTGTTGTGTTCTATGTTCTAATGCTGTGTTTATTAAAATTACATGCTGTGTGTTTTATTCTCCATTTATGCACATGAATGACAGCAGTAGGCGAGGCTAGAGTCTGCTTCTTGTCGGTTTGCTTCTGCCACTGATCAGAAGATTAGAATGTTGCTATGATACCTGTTGATGTCATTGCTCCATTGTGGGCTGTCACGTTTGTCTTTTTAAACACCCTCTTCCATGCTAAAATGCTTTATATAGAAATCAGGAATTAGCGAGAGTGCATGGTCACAAGGCACTAAATTAAGATCAGTTGAGTAATTCATGTGATTCCGCATCATGTGCCCAATGAACAGTGAAGGGGAAAAAAACATCCCACAACCCCCTCTGCAACTAGCCAATACCTTTACCAGCCTGTTTTAAAGCAAAGAATGCAGCTTCTCATTGTTTCCAGATGGGATTCCTGAGCAACCAATCACAGTTTGTTTTGTTGTAACTGCCCCTCTCGCAATCCCTTGTTTCAGTCCTCTAAAATCCAGACTTTGACTGAGGAGGAGAGAGCTCACCTTCTCCCGCTGTTGCAAAGCGCCCAATGGGTGGAAGTGGTGGGACGGGACGCCATCTACAAAGAGTTTCTTTTCAAAGATTTTAACCAGGTTCGTTTACATCTAACACATAAACATACCACAAAATTCAAGAAGCACCTTAGAAAGCATATTGACTAGTAAAATTAATATTGTCTCACCCAGGCCTTTGGTTTCATGTCACGAGTTGCACTACAAGCAGAGAAGATGGATCATCACCCTGAGTGGTTTAATGTTTACAATAAGGTATGGTGATCTTAAAATATGTGATGTTTAAGCTACACAAAGTTAGTCCCCTCAGGAATCTGCAATTGTGGAATTTACTGCCGATTTTAGCATCTTGTGCGAAAATCAAAACAGTTCGCAGGATACTGGAGGAGGTGCAAAGTGTTAACATTTTACCTGTAGTTTTTAACAGAAAATAAACTATTTAATTGCGTGGCTAAATGATTGTTTTTTTTTGTTTTTTTTCCAGCAGTCAGCATTTATGTTTATCAACAAGTGCATATTTTTTTTATATTTACTTTTCAAATTCAATCAATCAAATTTATTTATATAGCCCTTTACAAAACCCGAAAGGCCCCCAAAGTGCTTTACAACAAAACATGGCTCAAGATAAATAAAAGGCAGGAAAATATTATACAATGACATTTTACAAAATAAAATAAAACAAAGAGCGCATCGCAATAAAATTCCAGCAAGTAAAACAATAAAACCGATAAAATCGAAAAGAAACATTAAAAAAGCCCTTAAGCTAATAAAACCAGGCTATCCTAATCTTTGTAAAAGGCGAGTCTAAAAAGGTGTGTTTTTAGCCGAGACTTAAAAAGACCTACATCCGTGGTGGTGCGGATTTCGGGGGGAAGGCTGTTCCACAGCCTGGGGGCAGCAACCGCAAAGGATCGGTCTCCCCACTGTTTAAGTTTTGACCTTGGAACATCTAAAAGAAGCTGGCCGGTCGAGCGAAGAGTCCTGCCAGAGTTACGAAAAGTTAAAATTTCCGATAGATAAGATGGAGCCTGGCCATTAATAGAATTAAAAACAAACAGTAAAAGTTTGAAATCAATTCTAAAATGGACTGGAAGCTACTTTTGTTTCATTTAATGCAGTATTTCTCAAATAGTGGGGCGCAGAGCCATGCCAGGGGGGGCGCATGTGACCTCGAGGAACATGCTTTTTTTTTTTTTTTTTTTTTTGCCGCACTGAAATAAAGTGTACTTGCACATCCACTCAGTGGGTGGCAGTGACGCTCTCATTTTCAGAGTGCGCGCAGTATTTTTGAACTAAGGAAGAGCACTCAGCACAAAACCAATATGAGGAGCAGTGGGCCGCAGCCGTTTAGGAAAGCCGTTTTCCAACCGGACTCACTCACGCAGCTTCCACTGTCTTCTCCGGTTCTCACGTCTCCGCCCGAGAAGTGCCATTTTCGGTTTAGGATCGTCACGACGACCGCCCTCATCTACTCGGCCGCTGAGAATGCGCTTTTTTTCGGGCCGTTTGCCTTTTAATATAGTGGGAAATGAGGAACGACCACTGTTTACTGAGTCTAAAAATTATTATAGCGGAGAGTCTGAAGCCAAATCAATTAAGACGCCACTTAAAGACCTCAATCTCATTGATAAGCCGCTTGATTGTTTTTCAGCGAAAGCGTGCCGAATATTGCCAATTGCCACAATCGTTCCGCTTTGTCAGTGTTATATCAGTAAACCAGTGAGCACTGTGGTGAATCGCCACATTATCACCACTGTGAGCAGCGAAAATAAAAACGTTCCTTCTGTCCAAAGACACTTTTTTTCTTCTTCTATTCAGTTTTGTTTTTTTTGGTCAAAATTTTTGGCATATTGTCCTCATGAGTGAATGTTTCTAATCAATTTGAATTTTGTTATTATTGACTGATTTTATTACATTTTATTTTTCTGTATCAAATGGTCAAAAATGTACCTTGAGTGTACTTTTATAGTTTGGATGTGACTTTTTTTTTTTTTTTTTAAATTCAGGCAAATTGATGCGCGTCAAGTCTTCTCTGTTACAAACAAAACAATGTTAATAAAGTTATACTTTATTAAAAGTTGATCTATGTTACTTTTTTTCTTTATTAGAAAAAAAGGACACAATGTTAGGCAGATGCGTATTTATATTAGTAATTTTATAGACAAATGATACTATTTACAGTGGCGGCAGAGAGTTTTGGGGGGGGGCGCGAAACATTTACGTCTTCCTTGGGGGGGCGCAACAGAAAATAATTGAGAAGCACTGATTTAATGAAACATTCACTTTATACGTTTTTTTCCTGCTCCATGCAGCAGGCCTATTTTTACAATATCCAAAGGTCAGGTTTTCACTTTGTTTTAATCTTTCCTTCAATATCAATTTGGTCTCAAATCCATTGTTTAATGAAACGGTTTGCAATTTACATATAATGCAAATAAATTTGCCCAAAACTTACAAAAAACTATATTTATGGCTATTAATTCATAACCAATGTTTTGTAAGATTTTGGAATTGCAAAGAATTATTGCATCATTGTTGCATTAAATTGCCCTTACAACTGGTCATTTTAGATTTCCTTTTTTTTTTTTTTTTTTTTTTAATCACCCGTGGAAAAATAACTTTTACGCTGCGGAATCCAGATTTGCTCGCCACAGAATCAGGATTGCTCTTGCATTACGCTCTTTCCCCGCTGATTCCAGAGGGGACTATGATGTACATGGTTTAATACAGGAGTGTCCTAACTTTTTCCTGTGTGTATTGTTACCATCCAGGTGCAGATCACCCTAAGCACGCATGACTGTGGGGGGCTCTCCCAGCGTGACATCACTTTGGCCACCTTCATTGATCAAGCCTCTCTAATGTGACCATGAGCTGGAAAAGCTTTATAAATGCTTACTCTATGGCAGTGGTTCTTAACCTTGCTAAAGGTACCGAACCCCACAAGTTTCACTGAACCCTTCTGAATTAGATAATAAAGTTTTTTTTTTTCAAATTCAAAACCAATATATCTAAGCTAGCTGGTTAATAATTTAGCAAATGCCCATTCAAGATTGTTCTCATTTTGACAGCATTCTTTATAAACGGGTCAAAATTTGAGACCACGCGGCCCATTGGTCTGTTGTATTTCTTCAGACCAAGTGCGAGTCAATCTTCCACTGAGAAACAGCAGTTAAAAGAAATTAAGCCTGTAATTTGGGAGCATATTACTCCAAACATGGTCTAAAAAGCCACTTTGCCTAGATTTAATCAGCATACAAAAATAGGACTGCGTTTCTTTACCTTAGTCGAACCCTTTTGACTTACTCACCGAACCACTCGGGTTCGATCGAACCAGGTTAAGAACCACTGAGCTATGGTAATCAGGACACGGTGTACCTTAAATGGCTAATTCCAATTCCGCTCAATAATGTTTGGCAATGCAGTGTTCTCTGAAAATGTCAAATGGAGGTTCTGCAAACAGTTGATAGGAATTTTCATTGTGAAATGTTAATGTTTCAGGAATTATTGTCCTTTAAAAAACTAAGTTTATTCAATAGGGCACACTGACTGAAGTCTGAATTTCACACTTATAGTTCAAAATAGTTGACAATGCAGATAATGGAAAATATTAAAGGAAAACAAATTTTCCAAACGATGATTCCTTCCAGTTCTAATTAGTGGTATTGGTAAATATTGGTGGTGGAACTATCCGGATTTAGCATCATATTTTGGCTACAACCAGTATTACTTACAATAATAGTTTTATTTACACCAAAGTGTCTTTTTTTGTAGTAAAATTTTTGAAGAATCACATTTGGCTACACACAGTATTACTTACAATATTAGTTTCATTTACACCAAAGTGTCTTTTTTTTTGTAGTAAAATATTTGATTGCAACTTTTTCCATTCATTCCTTGTTTTAAATAAAAAGGACACCCTTATTACCCCTCCCCAAATAATCAACAAATCACAGCATATTTATTTTATTGAAAACAGAACACTACAGATTCCAAGTGAACGAACCTTAACACTAAACTGCCCATTCTTTACATTGCCTAATTTCACATTTTGTTGTGGTGCGGAGAATTCTCAGCCAACCAACCAGACTGAAATCTTATTTCTCTCTCGACATAACAAATTGAGATGTCTTGAATTTGCGTGGCTGACTATTGTGTCACCCTGGGTAAGCGCAGTGGACCTTCACAACGTCTGATACACGACTGAATCCCTGAGGTTGTTAAGAGGAAATAAAGTAGTATGACCGGAAACCTCTGTAGGCACAGAGGTGAACACTCATTATTGCTACATCCTAAAAATGTCCACTGAATCTACAGCATACAGTAAGTCACTTAAAAGTGCTGCTATATATTTCCCCAACTGAGAAGGAAAAAAAATGCGAATCGAATGTGAATATTTATCCATTGAGATTTGTTTCATAGGTAGGGGGCAGTGTCGCCATCAGTTTTGAACCAGGCACTATCTGAATCAACATTAAAACCCCGATAGGAGTACAGATCAGGCATGTACAAACATTCATATATTTCCATCATTTGAGAGCTATTAAACATTTGCCAGAATGAAAACCACCCACTGGCCTGAAAAGCTGTCAAGAAACACGATTACATTTTGTCAACTATTATTATAGAATAGTCCCTATTACATCATTTAATAAAAGAAAGTTATTGCACAAAAAGGGAAACAATGCCATGAATATAAAACATGGTCCTTTGTGTGCAGAGGTTAAAATGAGTAGTGAATCAATAGCCTCAATTAAGGTGGCTCTCTCTTTTTTTGTTATCGAGATAATTCAAATACCCTGACAGTGTTAGAGTTTAACATAAAAGCAAGCGGTTGCTCCTTAGGTTTGCACTGAAAATGTAGAAGTGAGGTAGATTGAATTAGGACACGACCAAAATATAGATGACTTTACAAACAAAGTCAAGCATTTGACCAAAATTTTAGGAAACTGCTACAATCACTTTAATTACCTTTTAAATGTGATTTAGCACGTAGTCACAGGGCTGTTTGATATCAAATGTGTAAGACAAGCAGTATACCTGTTAACTTGTGTTAAGCTTTGGGTTACACTAGCTGTTCAATTTCAAGCGCATTTGCCTAAAAAGTGATACAAAACGTTCCACATTTGAAATAATTCTCCCTCTTGTCTACAAATCAAAGTAAAAAGTACAACAAATAAATCAATTGTAAGGAATTACATGAAGTGCTATCAAGATAGGACTTTAGTGTACAGGATGACAGAGTGGTACGATCAGGTTTAAATAGGAACCTGATTTCCTGTCAGTCCACTGCAGTGCTTTTAACCTAAAAACAAACGGTTGTCATGATTTGCAGAAGCGATCTCATGCAGTTGGATCCTGTTTCACAAACAAAGCAGCGGCAAGCTCTCAGTGGTGTTTTTTTTTTTTTGCCGAGTCATCCTCGGTTGAGAAAAATGGCAGCAGCAAAGTTAAAGGTTCTGGCTTTCCGATGCAGATTGGCTAATTTTGAAATGATTCTAATGACGCAAACACATTCACTACATTATTTAAATCAAACTAAGCACCAAAAGTCTTTTAAGCGAGCCAGTCTTTGAGTGATTTGCCTCTGGGGTGATTAGAAGTTGTGCTTTAAAAACCTGTGCAGGCATTCTCCAGGATAAGGCAACCATTCGGCGATGAACTTGGCGCACGGCAGAGCATGAGCAAGTTTCCCGTTTGCAGCGAGCTCAGAAAAACCCTGATCCTTTTTCTCAGTGGGCTTTACCGTTACCGTTCATGTGGTTAGTGCTTGACTTGGGCACTTCTGTGCTGTAGAGACAATCCAGGAAGCCTCGGGAAATCTCCGTTACCATAGATCTATCTGGTATGGACTGAGCCATGCCGTAGATCGCTCCCTTGGAACAGAAGTGAAGAAATAGAGCATGTCAGCAATAGAGATTTACGCATCAGGTAATCTTCACATTTCCATGAATACTAGAAGGGTATCATCACGTCTGCGTATGTTTCGCAAACCTACATACATATAGAATACAGGTAGTCCCCAGGTTATGAACAAGTTCCGTTCCTGGCCACGTAAACCCTTCAAATACCCCTAAATCTCAAAATAACTATCCAAAGACATGTATTATACATCATTGGATTGTCCTCGCCAAGACATTGGACCAAAGTCCTAGCTAGCGAGTGAACTAAACTGTAATCTATTTCCCAGTCTTTCACTCAGCTGTGCAACTTTCTCATGGGAACAAATGCACTCTTCATGTCTGCGCCTGCGCTCTTCTTCATGTGCGCAATTACGTTCTTCTTCGTGTGCACATGCGCTCTGACTCGCGTGCGTAAGTACTACCTGCTCTACGCTTCCTGCACCCAACAAAAGCATGGATCGCAAAACAAAAGTCAACAATTTAGAGCTCGGCCGATATGGGTTTTTCAGGACCGATACAGATTATTAGTAGTTAGAGGGGCCGATACAGATTTTTGGAGAAGATATTCATTTGCACTAAAAGTGTAAATATCGGCGTTAAAAAATTGAACAATGCAAACACTGAACTTCATTTAAATGCCTAAAGTGTGTTTATTGAATCACAGAAATAGAAAATAATAGCTCCAAAAGTGCCTGAATTTCCTATACTCTCTTATAAAGTTGAATAAAAGGTTGAATAAATAGCTCTCTGAAAATTTTCCCCAGAAATTGAAGCCCTGATGACCTAGGGTAAGTATCCTTGAGCAACATGCTAAACTCAACGTTGCTCCTGGTGCTGCTTCACCAGTACGTAGATGAGGGTATAGTGTGAAGTAGGCATGTGCCGGTATGAGATTTTGACGGTACGATAACCGTGAGCAAAAATACCGCGGTTTCACGGTATCACGGTATTGCAATTATAGCTCCCCAAAATTTTGAGATGTATGGGTTAAAAAAAAAACAAACAAAAAAAAAAAAAACCTTTTTTCCATTGAACAGTATTTTTTTTTTCAGCCCATAGTTGCAAATTGGAACATGAATATATTGTTAAAATAAATAAATTATCAATTAAAAAAATATTTGAAATAAAATTAAAATAAATATAACTTATAGACTATACTCACAGCCACAGCTCAAGTTGCACAAGATTACAGCAAGAACAAAATAATTTCTATAAAGTAAGAACACTTCTGAATAAAATTTTTAAAAATTTATACTGCATGACTTCTTTTTGAGGGTGGAAAAGCTTAAGTGAAGTTTTGCCATTTTCAGCCACTGTGTCAACTCTAGTCTACATGATGTCATGCCTTTGTGTTAAAAAGAACATAAGGAATTCATAAGTTAGGTAAAAATGTATAAGTTAGTTAAAATGTCAATATTGTTGTGGAAAGGTTTCATCTAAAAAAAAAAAAAAAAAAACACACATTGGGAGTGAGACCTCACCTTGATCCAGCGAGCGTGGATTTATGCTTAGGGCAAGATCATTGTTCGCAATTAGCGATCTTTGATGCTATCACTTTTCCCCCTTCATTCAAGCGAATCAAGCTTGTTTTCTCACTCTGCGGCTGTAACACTCAACGAAGTTGCTCTCCCAGCTGAGCCTAGGCTAACATTCATCTTTGTAAGCTTTTACTTTGTTTGTATATTGAATTTGAAAGGAAAATGTGTGTTTTGTTTTTGGCGAACTTTTTCCATGGTGCTAATCTGTGGAAGCTACTCACATGGAAAAATCTAATTGTACAACATTTTAAATGTATTCATTTTGTATATTAAACTTTCCACGATTTGAGAGCTCAATAAATTGAAGAACAGTACGCCTCATGTTTGGAGTAATTGTTTTTGGGTTAGATGGCTGTGTAGCCGATAGCATCACTCTCACACACAGCAACAAACGGGAGGGAGTGAGCGCTGCTGCGCCAAGCCGCTTCTGGCTGCATTTTTGACACAAGAAAAATAGCGAATAACGTCCTACGGTCTGACTGAAAATTTTAGTGGTTTTGAAACCGCGACGTTTTCACACCACGGTAAACCGTGAAACCGGTAACCGGCACATGCCTAGTGTGAAGCACTTTGATGGGCCATAAAAAGTTGGAAAGGCGCAATTCAATCTCCATTTACCATTACCATTTAACCAATCAGAGGACTGGGTGAATATTAATGCAGGCAAAAGCAGGCAAGAGCGAGATCCCCGGCTGCATCTGATATCGGCCCCGATAATCGGTCTATCTCTAGTTAACATCAAAATTAAATACACATTTAGGCAAAGGGCAGAACAGTCATATTCAATTAAATAAAATAAAAAATAAGATACTGTGAGGTACAATAAGGTACTGTTTACACGACTTAAAAAAAAAAAAAAAAAAAAAAAAAAAAAACAACTGAAGACAAAATGGGGGATGTCTCCTGCCTCATAAAGTCAAAATCACTTAAGTTGGATATGTCGTAACCCAAGGACTACCTGTAGCTATTTTTGGACAACAAGTCACACCAGCAGTGTTGTTAATAACAGCGTTAGAGTATAACAGCGTTACTAACTGCGTTTTTTTTTTTTTTCAGTAGTGAGTGCGTGCGTTACTATGCGTTACTACGTTACTTGAATGACGTGAGAAAAGTCTTAGAGACATGGACTCACGGAGACAAAAGGGGTAGAGCGGGAGTGGTGAGGAGGGAAGGGAGTTGTGACGCCGTAGCAAACGGGATGTGACTCGCGACCGTTAGAAAACAACCGCCATCTTAAAGCAGTAGACTTCTAAAATATTCCTAAATTGGCAAAATCTTGACTTGAATCTATCTTTACATGATGAAACAGTTTTAAAACTTTCACATGTCGAAAGTAGACAGAAGGTAACTAATGCCATAACGGGAGCAATTTTAATGGTTGAATCTCAAAATTAAATGACTTCCAAAAATAGCAAAGGTTACTATGTTTTTTCTTTTCTTTTTTTTTTTTTTTTTTTTTTAAATGAAAGGTAATAACAGTTACTTTGCCAAGAAACTAATGACTCTTACATTTAGGTAACTGAGTTATTAACTCAATGACTTTTTGGGAGAAGTAATTTCTAACTGTAATTATTATTATTATTTTTTTTAAGTAAGATTAACAACACTGCACACCAGTCAAAAAACTGCAAGAAAAACAACACAATTTGTTTACCAAACTCTTGATCTCACTCCAAGTAACTAACAATTCTAATATATACTGTAATTTCCCAAATATAAGGCGCACCCGTGTATAACGGGAAATTACAAATTTACTTGTAAAATCTAGGAAAATTATTGTACCCGTGTATAACGCGCACCCCAATTTTAGCACCAATAAACAGAAGAATACAAGAAAACAGAGCTCGTGTACAGATACAGAAATGTCATTTTGCTGACTGGTGAAACACAGCACCAGCATAGCACATTGGTAGTTCAAAACATTACCGTAAACTGACAATATACTGTATAACGTAAGAATATGATGTGACAACTTCTTCAACTTAGGAGAATCCAGGAGAAAACAAAACAGATGTGACTTTTCTTTTAAAGGCTGCTGTATAACTCGTTTCATCATGATGAATAAATGTTTCTTCCATGGATTGATAAGGTTAAATAAAAGTGAGGATTTACGTCGGAAATCGGATCGCTGTACACTAGACTGTAACAATAGGAACTATTCTTATTTGGGTTTGAGTTTCCCGAGGGACAGATATAGTTGATGGACACAGGAAGTCTGTGTTGTGTTGCGTTTGTTATGGTCCGAGTTGCGGAGCTGCAATAAACGTTGACATAAATAAGTTCAAGAAACTAAATTCTGTGCTTTATGAAGAGTGAAAAAAGCAGAATTTAACACAGACGAAATCATTCGAACAATCAGAGTGAAGTATTACCGAAACAAAATGGTGACGTCACGTACCGTAATGGTCGGCAACGGATCGCCGCATACGTTTCTTCAACACAATGTGGCCGTGTCAATAAAAAAAAATCGGTCTTTATATTATATATAATATATACCGTAATTTCCCGAATATAAGGCGCACCCGTGTATAATGCGCACCCCAAATTTACTTGTAAAATCTAGGGAAAATTATTGTACCCGTTTATAACGCGCACCCTAATTTTAGCACCAATAAATAGAATACAAGAAAACAGAGCTTGTGTACAGATACAGAGATGTCATTTTACTGACTGGTGAAACACAGCTCAAGCATAGCACATTGGTAGTTCAAAACATTAACGTGAACTGACAATATTTACGGTAATAATATGATTTGACAACTTCTCCAACTTACCAGAATCTAGGAGAAAACAAAACAGATGTGACTTTTCTTATAAAGCCTGCTGTATAACTTGCTCGTTTCCTCATGATGAATAAATGTTTCTTCCATGGATTGATACGGTAAAATGAAAGTGAGAACGTAAGTCGGAAATCCGTGAGAGCTCATAGCTGTCAGCACGACACTAGTAACAAAAGGAACTATTGTTATTTGGGTTTGAGTTTCCCGAGGGACCGATATAGTTGACGGACACAGGAAGTGTGTGTCCTTACATTTGTTATAGTCCGAATTGCGGAGCTGCAATAAACGTCGACTCAAATGAGTTCAAGAAACTAAATTCTGTGCTTTATGAAGAGTGAAAAAAGCAGAATTTAACACAGACGAAATCATTTGGCCGATTAGAGTGAAGTATTACCGAAACAAAACGGTGACGTCACGTACCGTAATGGTCGGCAACGGGTGGCCGCATACGTTTCTTCAACACAACGTGGCCGTGTCAATGAAAAAAATCGGTTTATATATATATGTAATATATATATATTTCTGTCTCCATCCATGTACCCGTTTATAATGCGCACCATGAGTTTACCAGTTGATTTTGGGGAAAAAAAGTGCGCGTTATATTCGGGAAATTACGGTATATATTTCTGTCTCCATCCCTGTACCCGTGTATAATGCGCACCATGATTTTACAAGTTGATTTTGGGGGGAAAAAAGCGTGCGTTATATTCGGGAAATTATGGTGATCTTTTAAAAAAATGATCGAAGCTAACATTTAGCAATTGTCAAAATTGCTACCTTTAGCGCATCAGCACATTGTGTGACAAATTGAATAAACTCATATAGCTGGGGTGTTGTCATCTCACCATTCCCGTCGTTTTTTCTTTTGGGTTCTTCAGAATGATGGCAACTTGTTCCCTGACATCACTAATAAAGCGTTCCACCACACCTGGCTGTGTGTGCAGGACTGTGCAACAAATGTGGATGCTGTGAAAAAATGACGTCATGCCGTTATACAGTCAGTGTTGGAGACGTGACGAACTGGCTTTCTACTTACCTGGATGGATACTGAAGTGTGTTCAGATTCCAGCCCTTTGACGTCAGTGCGTTAGATAGACGGAAAATATCAAAATCGTTCGAGCCAATCGCCACCACGGAAACTTCTGGATTCCCAAACACAAACACGCCTTTCATCCTTCTGATCCTGTCGATCAGCAAAGAAGCTTTTTAATGATTTACTCTATACGCTGGTAGATTTAACCCCGTAATGCCTGAATTTGCATTTAATTCGTTCAGTGCCACTGACGATGCTAGGTGTCCAATCAATGAGTTTATCTTTAGTAGACGTTGAATCGTGGGAGCGCTGGCAGTAAATGACAGCACATTTCAGCCCTCCCACTTCAAATGGATTGAACGTCTTGTCTAGTGCCGTCAATGACAGCCAAAGTTACTGTAACAAATATCCATAAAGCATTGGAGGAAAACATAAGTACATACAAATAGTATTGATTAAAAAAAAAAAAAAATACTGAATATAGAAAATGGAAAAATACTGCTAAAATTGAGAAAATTATATATATATATATATATATATATATATATATATATATATATATATATATATATATAAATTGATGTACCTTTGGAAAATTAAAACTAAAAAAGATATTTATTTTTTAAGAAAAAAAAATAAGGATATTTTAACCCCCCCCCCCCCCCCCCATTTTTTTTGATATGTTAAATGTTCCATTTAAAAACTTTTGTTTTAATGGTAAGATTTTCGATTTTTTTTTAATATTGATTGTTTTGAATGTTTTGTTTTATTTTTATTTTATTTTTTAATTAATTTATATTTTCTTCCTATTTTATGAAAACCTGCTTGGGGATTTTTAAATTTAGATTTTCTAATTTTTAGTTGTATTTTTCCATTTATTTATTTATTTTTATTTTTTTACTCTTCGTTATCATCATACTTTTCACGGACTTAAGTATTCCAGCAATGCCTTTTGATGTATGCATATTTGTTACGTGTAAATTCAGGCATCAATCCACAAATGTTAAAGCTCTTACTCAGTTTTGATTTTGCGTGCTACACTGATGATCTTGCGAGTAGCGTCAACATATCCATTCTCGCCCATGTGCATCATGGTCGCCCAGCAGGCAGCAACAATTCCTCCAGGCCTGGAGCCCGCTATTGAAGGCGAGGCGTATATTCCGCCCTGCCAGTCTGGAGCCACAAAGTACTGGTAGTGACGGTACTTTTTATCACTGTAGAGAACCACCGAGGAACCTTTGGGTGCGTAACCGTACTAGAAAGGAATATGAGAACAATAAGACTGCATTAATTTGGAAAATCATGCCTTATACGTCACAGGTAAAGAAGTCTTATTCAAACTTGTGTGTTCGGTCTCGCACAAAATGACTGCTGCCTGACAATTCTTTGCTTGAACCACCAATAATTAAGTGCATTGATCATCTTGTCATGTTATGAAACAAAAGAAAGTGAGTGGTTTGACTTGATTACCTTGCATGCCTGCATGTCACCAACGAGATCCCACATGAATTTTGCTTCAAGTGGCAAAACAAGTTGTGATGGTGACAATCTTTCTTTATTGGAGGACGGATTTTTTTGGCGCCATCCATTTTAGTGAACAAAATTTAGCTCAGTACAAAACCACCGTTGTGTACAGACACACTGATCTCATTGTCATTAGTAAATTTTGGTTCATGGCTAAAGGTTCGATGAATACAGTAAGTACATTGTCAAAATCAGAATATGGCTTTTATTATCCAAACTTATAGAACAGACGCTTCTTTGTATTTTTGTTGTTGACATTTCTCACCCCAGAAACTGCATTACCTAAAATTGTATTTAGGGCGTTTTTGTAAACAGACCCATCATAATCATTCAGAAAACAGCTGTAAAATACTGAAAATTAACCATGATCGAGCAGGTTTTAACATATAACAGATAGCAGCTGCTATATCCAATACCCCGGAAGTCAGGACGTGGCGCCACTTTTCCATAAATGCTCAAAATGGGGGTCAGAAGTTTATTTGAATAAAGCATGGTTACTAATTACTTTGAAGGCAAACATGTCTCAGACATTTCTCAGATGTTATCATATCAAATTTAAAGTTAAAAAAGTGTTTAATTCGGCTATTTTATTCATATGTCAAATTTCTTTGAAGTCAAAAGCACAATAAGGACAAGTCAGAAATCTTATTTCTCAATTTTTGACCGAGTGTTGGATTTCAGCAGCATTCTCACAATTTACAAACATCCAAGCAGTTGACGTGACCTTCTGGCGAAGTACATACTGTACATAGAAAATTAGGTACTTTAAGTACTTAAAGTGCCTACGGAAGGAGAAAAAAAGTCTTAAATAGCATTTTTAGATGAATTAGAATCATATTTTGAGACGATTCGACTATATACAACAATTTGGCAAAGCGCAGATGATGAGAAATTAGTCTGTTAATCTTCCGTTTAGCCACGCCTACCAGTATAGGGCTCTAGCGTCCCCAACAGGAGGATGATGTCGGCACGGTCATGGTTTCATCTGATTTAGAATTCAGCCCATTGAGGAGAAACTTAAGAACGAGGAAAATGCGACGAGGAGAGCCGCAAAATGTCATTGTTTCAGTCTCTCTACTCCAGTATTTTTACAGGATATATCCATTTACAGGAAGTATTTTCCCCAATTGCAAAATAAATGGTATGTCATGACAAATAACAGTCTTGTGCTAAATGAAATATGAAATATTAAAAATGACGGACGGAAAATTTGACAGGACACTGGGCACACGAAGAGGGCAATAAGCAGTGTATAGTGCTCTCCTGGCGGGGGGATGTGCGGCAAGCCGCCGGTCGTCGGCCGAGTGGTATTCTCGGTGGACAAGGAGCATCTCAGCCACAAAATGTAAGCCACATCTGTATTAAAACTTGTGCCTTCATCCCAGTATTTGACAAAGAACAAAACACGATGTTTACCGACTTCCTCCTCAGTCCAATGGTACCATAGTTGTCGCACACTTGTTTAGGCCGATCTCGGGGTGAACGGAAACTTTCTGAAAACCAAAAAGGCTCACATGCCTCTCCCTGGTGTAGCTACTAAAGCTTGCAGCCATTTAGCTGGCGTGATGTGAAAAAATAAACGAATTAATCTGCAAAAGCACTGAATCCGCAGTCCATCTGCATGCTATAAAGCAATGCTGTATTTGGAGATGCTGACCCGGGTGACGTCACATTCGCATTCGTCCTAAACCCGAGACTGGAGCTGGAAGTAATTCATTTTCGTGGCGCGGGATTCAAAAATTGAATATATAAAACGATCTCTTCCACACACATCCAAGCGGTCCATTTCATTAAGGAGCATAAAACACAGCGTGAAATATGAAATAAGCATGTTTTTTGGTGTCATACGCACTTCATTAGATTTAACACAAACTAACAATTGTACTAGAGAAATGTATCCTCACCTTGTGAGTATCTGCAGAGATGCTGGTAACACCTTTAACCCTGAAGTCGAAGGGTGCGAGAGAGTAGCCAGCCTTGGCCATGAAAACGATCAGAAAACCGCCCAGACAGGCATCCACGTGGAATGGAAGACTGTAGCGAACAGCCAGCTGGATAACAAGTCAGGAAGGAGTTAAGAGAAATGCGCTTTGTTTCAATAACGAACTAAATTAGAGAAGAAAGATTTCTTCTTCTGACCTTGCCGACTTCTTCAATGGGGTCAATAATCCCATGTGGAAACTGGGGGGCTGAGCATACAAGCATGGCCGTGTTCTTGTTTATTGCTCTCTTCATAGCCTTGTTAAGAAGAAGACACAAGATGAAATAACTACAGTAACGTGAGTCAAGTTGCTTTTTCTCTCTCACCTTCACATCAACTTGCATTGTTATCTTATTAAGGGGAATGTGAACAAGCTTCATCCCAAAGTAATGTGCCGCTTTGTCAAAGGCTGCATGGACGCTAACTGGTGCCAGACTACAGAAAGGGAAACAAGACAATGTTCGTCAAGAAACAGCCATTTTAAACCGTCAATGCTTTGTGTATAACTTGGCTAACAATTCAACAATTTGTCAATAAACAATGATAATGTCCAATTGTAATAATCATTACTATTGCAGGGTTTCCCCCAGTGTTTTTTAAGCCTGGCGGGCCACCCCCTGCTAAAAAGGTGTCACAAAAGAAAGCAATCAAAGTCTATTGAAATACGTCTGGTGATACGTTTGCTATACAATGGCAACATCTTTTGGTCAATATGTCAACAAATTTGCAGGGTAAGTAATATGATAAGAAACATTTATGTACCTAAAGGAGTGCTCACTACATAACATGGTGATGCTTTGAATTTTGCTTTCTTAGAGTGCTCCTCGTTCAATGCTTCTCAACTGGTGTGCCGCAGCACACTAGTGTGCCGTGAGAGATCATCAGGTGTGCCGCGAGAAATGATCCAATATAGCATTTTTTTTTTTTTTTTTTACGTCGTCGGGCAACTCACGTCATCGGGCAGAGTTGCAGTAGGAAGGAAGGAGTAGGTAGAAAGTTCTAGGTCGTGTGCAGATGAGTGAGGTATTGCTCGTGTCGCATTCAAGAAAAGCTCGGATTTCTAGCCATCGGCCACCTTGCTGTCCGCGACAATGTGGACCCCAGCACGACTACTGAGGAATAGATGTGCAGTCAGGGGAGGTGAGGCATGGCCTCACCAGTCACCATTGAAATATGAAATAAAAAAGAATTTACATGGTTTTATTTATTCAGTGTCAAAGCTCTTTTTCATTTAATTTCTAAATTTATTTTTCTTCAAAATCGTGGTTGTATGTTTGTAAATTTAAATGTGACGGAGTCAGTGCCTCATCGGACATTAACCTCACCGCATGTTTCTTCGATATACACAAGGTGTCCTTTCCATTTTATCTACTGTATATGTGACGACCGTGTGTGTTATGCCAACGCATTTTCGAGGACAGCAAGGGGGCTGATGGCTAGAAATCCAAGCAGTTCTTGAACGCGACACGAGAAGCTATCTAAACAGCGCCATTGTGCCAAGCAAGCTTAAATGTCATCTCCAAACGAAGCACCCGTCGCTTCAAACTATGGACTATTTGGTCGCCTTTGTGAAAACACAGAGAGACAGGCAACTTTTTTGAGGAAAACTACAAAGGTAAATGAGAAAGTCCTCAAAGCCAATTAGCTTGTTGCGGAAACTGTTGCCTGCTCCCACACTGTGGCAGGGACATTAATACTGCCTGTCTGCAAAGCCATTGTCAGCGAGATGCTCAGCCCTGATACGGTTCAAGACATTGCTAAAGTCGTCGTCTGATCATTCTGAGCTTGTCAAGCCGAACTGCTATAACAGACAAAAACAGAGAGACTGAGAGCTGTTGAAGAAGATTCCTGCCAGGATATCAGGTGTTTTCATCTAAACAGTCTCAAGTTTCACACTGAGTAAGTATAAATACTGTACTAAGAAATTATTTTATAATTAAATATAGTGTACAGAAAGTAATTTTGGAACATTTTTGGTTTGTGGTGTCCCAAGAGAATTTTCCCAATGTAAAAACGTGCCGTGACTCGGAAAAGGTTGAAAACACTGCTGTAGTAACTTATTCTTTTCATAATCATAGTGGGCCGCCGGTGGGCTTCTCCACCACCAGGCTTTGCGAGCTTTTTGGAGTCTTATATCATTACCTACTGTGCAAAAAAATACATAAAACAAGCTTTCATAGTTTGGCTGGGGGTGTAACTTATACTCTGGAGTGACTTATATGTAAAATTATTAATAGATTATTATGTCATTTCACATGTTATTTAGGCGTGACACTGATGGTTTGGTAAACTTGTTAGCATGTTCTTTATGCTATAGTTATCTGAATAACTTTTAATAGCTATGTTACGTTAACATACTGGCCCTGTTTGCATTTCGTTGTTCATGCATCATGTAACATTATCATACTGTACACTTATTCAGATGTTGTTCTCTATTGTATTTTTATTTTAAATTTCCTTTCAAGATGACATAGCTGTTCTATGTGTCGGATATTATCAAGTAAATTTCCCCCCAAAATGTGATTTATACTCCGGTGCGACTTATGTTTTTTTCCTCTTCATTAGGCATTTTATGGCTGGTGCGACTTATAATCAGGTGCGACTTATAGTCCGAAAAATACGGTAAACGGCCCCAAAATTTTGTGAATTAGTTAGTTAGTAAAATGGTCCAATAACTGTTGAACAGAACTAGTGGGGGGAAGGGAGTAATTTGTGTAAAGGCAATGTGGTTAAAATAATCACAACTGTCCGCATGACCTATACAAGCTAACTCATAACCTACATGCAACACAGTCACCAATTAATTAATCAGCCCTTATATTAAAAAAAAAAAAAAACAGACTACGAAGATCGCTATAGATGCTACATCGCTACCAAATTTCAAGACGATCAATTCACATATGACGGAGTAGTAGGACTTTAAAGATTCCAGAAGAGGAACGACAACACTTCAAAAACACACCTCCTTAAAACTAGTTAAATTCTCTTGTTTTCAGTGTAAATCTACCTGAAATAAATGAACTTATCTGCCAGTGCTTTAAGTAAATTTAACTCAGTTTTCTTGAAATAAGAAAAATAGCCAGCTCAAAACAAGAATAACAGACTTACTTTAAGCAATAAATTAGTATATTTCATCTTTAAAAAAGCTCGTTTGTCAGAAATGTTCTTAATTCAAGAATAGATATTGTTCAAAATATTATTTGAAAGCATATTTTTCTTGATTTATGTGAAAAATTACCGACTTTTCTTGTGGGCTTGATAAGAACAAATAGTAATAATAATTACTTAAAGTGGAACAATCTGTTAGGTAATTGTCAACACTCAAAACAAGATGGAGAAAATTATTTGACTAGATTTAAGAAAAACAATCTGATTAAGACGTTATAAATTTGCAGTGAACTACTTGATGTATTTTAATTCATCTTACATTTCTGGGTATTTGACACCACGTTCATAGGCCATGTCCCGGTAAGCCTTGCAGGCCATCAGTATACTCTCTGTTCCTCCTGAAGTTACCTAAACACAAAAGGCAATAAACTGTCATCTTATTTCAAACTCCTGCTTTGGGTTTACCTATCCATGTAACACTGCACATGAAAAAAAGTGATAAATGGCTTACTGTGCCACAGGAGCTGGGTCCACCATTGAAAAGTGTGCAAGACATTCTGACGACCTCTGCCTCCATCTTTCTTACTCCAGGAAAGATGTCCGGGTGAAGTGGGTTACTCCATGCAAAATCTCCATACACCTAAGATTTGGAAACAACAAAGAAAAGAAGAAGAATACTAAATGATGTGGCTTACAAAAGCAAATCACATGTACGGTGGGGCAAATACGTTTTTAGTTGACCACTAATTCTGCAAGGTCTCCCACTTGAAAATATTAGAGGCCTGTAATTGTCAACATGGGTAAACCTCAACCATGAGAGAGAGAATGTGGAAAAAAAAAAAAAAAACAGAAAATCACATTGTTTGATTTTTAAAGAAATTATTTGCAAACCATGGTGGAAAATAAGTATTTGGTCAATACCAAAAGTTCATCTCAATACTTTGTTACGTACCCTTTGTTGGCAATAATGGAGGTCAGACGTTTTCTGTAACTCTTCACAAGCTTTTCACACACTGTTGCTGGTATTTTGGCCCATTCCTCCAGGCAGATCTCCTCTAGAGCAGTGATAGTTTGGGGCTGTCGTTGGGCAACATGGACTTTCAACTCCCTCCACAGATTTTCTATGGGGTTGAGAACTGGAGACTGGCTAGGCCACTCCAGGACCTTGAAATGCTTCTTACGAAGCCTTTGTTGCCCTGGCTGTGTTTGGGATTATTGTCATGTTGAAAGACCCAGCCACGTCTCATCTTCAATGCACTTGCTGATGGAAGGAGAGTTTCACTCAAAATCTCTCGATACATGGCCCCGTTCATTCTTTCCTTTACACAGATCAGTCGTCCTGGCCCCTTTGCAGAAAAACAGCCCCAAAGCATGATGTTTCCAACCCATGCTTCACAGTGGGTATGGTGTTCTTCGGATGCAATTCAGTATTCTTTCTCCTCCAAACACGAGAACCTGTGTTTCGACCAAAAATATCTATTTTGGTTTCATTTGACCATAACACATTCTCCCAGTCCTCTTCTGGATCATCCAAATGCTCTCTAGCGAACCGCAGACGGGCCTGGACGTGTACTTTCTTCAGCAGGGGGACACGTCTGGCAGTGCAGGATTTGAGTCCCTGGCGGCGCATTGTGTTACTGATAGTAGCCTTTGTTACTGTGGTCCCAGCTCTCTGTTGATCATTCACTAGGTCCCCCCGTGTGGTTCTGGGATTTTTGCTCACCGTTCTTGTTATCATTTTGACGCCACGGGGTGAGATCTTGCATGGAGCACAAGATCAAGGGAGATTATTAGTGGTCTTTTATGTCTTCCATTTTCTAATAATTTCTCCCACAGTTGATTTCTTTACACCAAGCGTTTTACCTACTGCAGATTCAGTCTTCCCAGCCTGGTGCAGGTCTACAATTTTGTCTCTGGTGTCCTTCGACAGCTCTTTGGTCTTGGCCATAGTGGAGTTTGGAGTGTGACTGACTGAAGTTGTGGACGGGTGTCTTTTATACCAAAAATGAGTTAAAACCATTAATACAGGTAACGAGTTCGCCTCATTAGAAGAAGTTAGACCTCTTTGACAGCCAGAAATCTTACTTGTTTGTAGGTGACCAAATACTTTTTTTCCACTCTAATTTGGAAACAAATTCTTTAAAAATCAAACAATGTGATTTTCTGTTTTTTTTCCCCACATTCTGTCTCTCATGGTTGCGGTTTACCCATGTTGACAATTATAGGCCCCTCTAATCTTTTCAAGTAGGAGAACTTGCACAATTGGTGGTTGACTAAATACTTATGTGCCCCACTGTATCTACTTCATGTTTAATACTAAAATATTAAAGTTGCAAATTAATATTATTTTTTGCATACTTTTACTAGTAGTTTAGTGAGTGTATCATCACCCCAGTACACTGCGCCTGAAACACAGCCGCTCTGCCACTTCACCTCATCTGCAATAACATATCATTTCTTCAGAACAACAATCGACAGAACGTTAGGGTTGGTTAAAACGGCTGGGACTCACTCAGAGTTTGGTACTCGCTGATCTTTTCCAGCACTTGCTTCTGCGAAAGACCTTTAGAGGGCAGCTTTTTAGTATAGCTCATGCCGTTCTTCAGAGTGCACAGACTGGCAGACATGTCATCTAAAGCCTTGTTCAGTTGGCTCTGGATCTATCATGAGAGCAGAATTACTTGGGTGTGGCAGAGAAAAGGATTTCACTACAGCAGCTAATTTAGACTGACTGTGTGCTGTCAAAGATTCTTGTACACTTGTTTTAAGATTGAAATGACAAAAACTACTATAGGTAAATGTTATCTCCAGTGCACAAGTGTGTCAAAGGTCTTCCCATCTGCACGCAGTCATCAGCCATGACTCATCAGAGAATCAGAGGATAAGCGTCAGTCAGGACACGTACCGCTCCGCCAACAAAGGGTATTTTTCTGATGAGTCGAAAGCATTGCTTCTTCATTCTTGAAAGGAGACCTAAAACCAAATGGAACAAGACAAGGCGCTTTAGCCGAACACGTTTTCAACCACAGGGCAGTTGACGATGACACATGATCACATGACAAGAAATAAAAGCACTTCAACTGGTTTAATCTGATCTCTGTTAGCACCGCTCAGTTCGAGCAACTTTCACTCAGCATTATGATGGGACAGAATCACATTTCTTAAATTGTTAAGTTCTTTGTTGAAAGTTAATGTTATTCCCCCAACATTGTGTATATTTTGCTGTGCTCACTTTCTTGCTGGAAGAGGAATCCTTTAAGCCAGACTGCTGTCAGCGTGCTGAAAAGTGTCACTCCGATGATCTGCCATGGCTCGAAGTCCCTGCAATGTACGTTCACCAACCTTCGGGCTTCCTCCAAGTAGAGAAGCACCATCTCCTTGTATACCTCCAAGGCACTCTGGATTAACAGAAAAAGACACAAAGTTTTGCTTTTAGTGCGTTGTCAGAAATATTTATAAAATAGATCATTAGTCCTGCAATTTGTAATCTATGTAAAGTCGCTTCGTATGATTACAGTAAATGTGTCTACCTTTCTCATGTTCAGAAGCAGTAAAATCAAAGTTCAAGGGCAGAGAAGCAGTACCACTAAGGGCACAACTCCATTGTATCCCTGAAAATTCAGTTCAGAAATGTTGCACTATGCCCTTCTTTAATTTGAGATGAAAGTATCATACAGTACAAAGAGCTTTACAATTGCTGTACTGTACATATGAAATGTGAATACATAATGACCGATGAACATAATGGACATAAAGGCTGCTGATGTACTTACATCGGTAGACATTGTTGGCTCTAGATGGATCTGTTTTACCCTCACAAAAACACTGTCAGCAGTTTGCTGAGTGCTAACGGCTCACGCTCTGCCGTACCCTTCTTTCTCCGGATGGAAGAGTGAGCTAGTTCTATCAGAAAAGACTCCTCCCTGAAGCCACCCTGCCAATCAACATGGAGCCACCCGGTGCCCCAGAGTTTGAAAATCAACCAAATCACAATACTTCAACTCATCCTAAAAGTCAACAGATACTACAGTTGTAAATCTAATCTGTTTAATCTAATTAAAAATTTGTAATAATGAAAGTGAGTTCTGGTCATTTGTCAAAATCTGTGGGAATGTTATGACACGATAGGTTTGATAGCATGTGTGCCTTTACATTCATCTCAACTACTAACTGATAGAGGAAAGCTTAAGGTTCAAAAAGATAACATCTTAACTAATCACTACGTGCTCAGCAGAAAACACTCCACAACTAAACCCTTGAAGGTTGTAGAATTGTTCTTTGTAGCCCAAAGTCACTGACAGTTTGCCACAAGTGCTGACAATACTGATTTTAAAGCAGTATTGTTCATATAAATTCTAAATGAGTCCGTGAATGAAAGAGAGAAGGGATTCCAGTGAGTGCAGATCAGATTAGCTAAAATGCTGCTGTTACACCTGTCTGTTGAGATTAACAGACAGGTTGGGCAAGATCAGACTAATAAGGACCACATGTTGACTGGAGACTACTTCACATTACTTTAGTCAAAGGTAGAAGTATCATACTCACACTCTGTGGTAGTGTATGCCCAAGTAGAAAAAAATGTAAAAGCAGAAGTAATGTTTTAATTATTTCACTAGAAGAAAGTTGAAAACAAATAGCAGATTGCGTACAAAGGTAAACATCAAAGCTGAAATTTGACTGTCAATTACATCCACATGGCCATTTGGATGACACCGAGTTGCTAGCGCCCTTTAAAAACAAGCACTTGTGTGCTACTACAGGCTGAAGGCTGTGAGGAAGAGCAAGAGTAGAGTAGAGTGTTAGTGTTAGAGTGTTAGTAGAGTGTAAGAGTAGAGAGCAAGCATGCCCTATACTGACTTTAAACCTAGAGGCAAATATAATTTTGTATTTAATTAATAAAGAAAAATATTTTTAAAATTGAGCAACGAGGATCTATGTGTTTACTAGAGGTGGGAATCTTTGGGCACCTAACGATTCGATTACGATTAAGATTCAGAGGCTCCGATTCGATTATAAATCGATTATTGATGCATCCACAACACCCCCGCTTTTAATTTTTTGTACACTAGTTCCAAAATTGTTCAAAAATCCTCTCAGGCTAAACAAACTACTATTTCAGTATCAAGTTAACCGTTAAAAACAGTGAATAAAATACTCAATCCCCATTCGGTATCGGCAGCTTTAAACTACAATTAATTTAATGTTGTGAATCAACCGTTAAAGTTGTTAAAATTGCTGCCGTTATTCCATAATTTCCCTTCTGTCTACTTTCGACCTGAAAGTTTTAAAACGGTTTCATCATTTAAAGATAGATTCAAGTCAAGATTTTGCCGATTTTTTTTTTTTTTTAAGATAAAAAATAATTAGGTTCGCTACAACAAAGCCTTCTAGAGAAGCCTACTGCTTTAAGATGGCGCCTGTTTACTAGCGTGGGAAAGTGTCATTTCGCATCTAGTTCTTGGTATATGATCTAACATGGCCGTCGGCTGTCATTTCACATCTAGTTCTAGATATATGTGATATCTACCATAGCCCTATGTTGTGGTATGTTTGTAGCAACTAGCAACTGGGCGCTGTTTGTAGCGGCTGACAGCCGCAGTCAAGTATTATTGTTTTTTTTATCTAGCGGCATGAGTTGAACATGATATTTACTCTTGTTCCGTTTCTCATTGCGTCCCGAAGACCGCGCTGACTGTGTTTTATTTCCGCTTTACCTGATATAATTCAATAATCGGAATTTGGATGTTTGTGAATCGTTCTCGAATCTTCCACGGCCGAATCGCGAATAATCTAAGAATCGGAAATTTCGCACGCCACTAGTGTTTACATCCCTAGAACATACCTTCCAAATTTCACTGAGATCTGTCTACGAAAAGACAACAGATAATGTACACAACCCCAACAACAACAACATGAGCGGTGACTTCACAAACCAATAACCTGTAAAAATAAGAACTTATTTAAATTTAAAGGGGAAGATAAAAATTTTTTACATTGTGCTTTATTTTCGAGTTGGCGGGGGTTTAATTGGTCGATGGACACCATTAACTCGCGCTAGCTTAGCCAGTCTGGAGCCCTGAAACTAACAAATAGCAGACAAACTGGATGGAATTTATTGAACAACTCCACCGACTAATTAAACCCCCGCTAACTCCAAGATAAGCCTGATGTCAAAAGGAGTTTTTAGGGGTTAGGGTTAACATCTTATCAGTGCCAATGTAAAACAATGGTGCTTGACTGCACAATAATTAACAACACACAAATGAATTGTGCAATAGACACAAAGGTGGGGGTAGGCGCGAATACGCACGCACAACCTGGAAGTACGTCGTACACACACGCAGTCAATTTGGCCACAAGACGTGGCGGCAACTAAGCACTTTACACTCAATAGGACTTACAACACATCCCAAAAATGCTAAACGAACACATGACCTCACGGCATAAATGTGCAACACGAATATGATGTAAATAATGCTCCCCGACTTAGAGCGATGACTACCCGCCGTCGCAACGGCAAAGCTACGAAAGGGCCGCGTATATAGCGGCTCCAACCTATCACTGGAAGTCTGGAACCCTCAAGAATGAAGGAAAAATACGTTCATTCATGGACGCACACACATCAACATTCCCTCGCACATCTCAACAGGTGGCTGCATTCGGCTTGAATGTGCACTCGCGTTAGAACATGCCTTTCTCAGTCCCAAAACAGCGCGTGACTCGAGATCAAAACAGGAAGTAACTATAAGTGGCTACTAGGGGTGTGATAAAATATCGAAATGGTGATATATCGTGATAGTTTGTATCCCAAAAGGTTATCGATATGCTCCTGCCAAGAATCAAGATATCGTTTTAAAAAGGTGTTGTTTTTTTAAAAAAAGGGAACCAACAAGTTGCTGCCAAAATCTTCCACCATAACAGTGTCTCAGTTAACTCTAAGGCTGCCACGGACGGTGCTCGAGGCCCAATCCATTTAGACTGGGAACTTTTGTTCATTCAAAACCAGAGCATTCAAGTCATTCGGTCTGATTTTCGGGGCATTCACAAGTCACTTGCTGTTCATTTTAGGGCATTTACAGGTCATTTCCTGTTGAGTTTGAGTCACTGCCTATTAATTTGGGTGATTCCCAGGTCACTTCCTGTTCTGTAACTCAAAATAAACAGGAAGTGACCCATAAAATACCCCAAAATCAACGGGAAGTAACTGAAAATCAACAGGAAAAATATCTTAAATGGCCCAAAATTACTAGCCTGGTACTCCAGACTCACCGCTGTACCAGCTATTGAGTCTGGCCACCATTAAGTGGATAAAATTTCCAGGGCGGGGCAAGTCACAGCAAACAGACAGCGGAGTGGACCAATCAGCGACGGGCGGATGTGACGTTAGAAGCGCGACGAGGGACTTGCGCGCGGAAGTAAACATACGAGGCGAGCGGAGTTTATTCAACATGGCTAGCGCGAGACAGACTGTTGTTAATGACTTGTGTCGATGTGTTTTTGGTAATTCAAAACTGATTTTACCGCGGAGTGGAACATATTCCCAGCTCTCCTGTTTGCCATCTGTGTTGTTGTGGAGACGACTTCCGATGCGGAAGAGTGACGTTGCTCGTTAAGAACATGTCACGCAAATAAACAAATCTGATTTGACGATTGATTTTGTACTTGCTCGAGAGGCCGTTAATGGGCTGGGTCCCAGACTATTCTCTCAGTGTTTGAAAAATACAGGGAGAACAGTCTGGCCGTGCCAGGCAACAAAATTACCTCATTGGGTGCCACTGACGGCCATCGACGTTCAATCTGTTTGACGTTTCCACCCTCCCAGTTCAAATGGATTGGACGTCTACTAGTGATAAACTCATTCCAATTCACAGCAGAAGCTTGTTCTTCTGTTTATTAGTTGTTAGTAGAATATCCTAGAATGATTTTCTGACCAATGTATCAATAATTGTTGTATCGCCATATCGTCAGATCATCGTTATCGTGAGCTTTGTATCGCAAATCGTATCGTATTGTGAGGTACCAAGAGGTTCTCACTCCTAGTGGCTACTAGAGCTGGGAACCTTTGGGCACCTAATGATTCGATTACGATTCAGAGGATTATAAAACAATTTTTGATACACCCCCCCCCCCTTTTTTATTTTATTTTATTTTTTTAATGTTTTGTACATTAGTTCCAAAATTGTTAAAAAATCCTCTCAGGCTAAAGCAAACTACTATGTCAGTATCAAGTTAACATATAACAGTAAACAAATATACAAAAATAACAGTAAATAAAAAACTCCAGTCCCCATTCAGTATCAGCAGCTTTAAACTATATTCAATTAAGTTAATGTTGTGAATCAACTGTTACAATTGTTACAATTGCTCCCGTTATTCCATAATTTCCCTTCTGTCTACTTTTGTCAAAGTTTTACCACTATTTCATCATTTAAAGATAGATTCAAGACAAGATTCTGCCCATTTAGGAGTATTTTAGATAAAAAGCTAATTAGGTTCGCTACAACAGAGTCTTCTAGAGAGGCCTACTGCTTTAAGATGGCGGCTGTTTACTTACGCCGGAAAGTCTGTCATTTCACATCTCTGTTAAATAATACATGTTCTAACACCGACGTCGTCTGTCATTTTGCATCTAGTTCTACATATATATTAAGAGTGTGACAATATCTCGATACAGCGATATATCGCGATATTTTGCAACCCGATGGGTTATCGATATGCTCCCGCCAAGTATCGATACTTTTATTTAACATATTGGCCATACAATGGAGTATGGATGCTGTAAACTGCTCAATGTTTGTTGAGCAATTCCTTGGCGGTCCACTAGGGGCGCTCAGGAGTGGCGGTGAGGGTAAAGTGCGCACAAGTTGTCTAGAGCAGGGGTTCCCAACCTATTCCACTAAGGCACACTGTGGGTGCAGGATTTCATTCTTACCAAACAAGATGACAACACTTTTTCCCCAATCTGGTGTTTTACAAGTGCAATCAGTTGATTGCAGTCAGGTGTGGCTTGTTTTAGCAGAAGCCTCATTGGTTCAACTGTCTCTGCTGGATCGGCTGGAACAAAAACCAGGACCCACAGTGTGCCTTGAGGACTGGGTTGAAAACCCCTGGTCTAGAGAAGGAGAAGTAGCTCCAGCCTCCAAGTGGGTTGAAAAAATAAAAAAGCTCCGTGAGAACGGTGGAGGAAAAAATGAGAAAAATATTGCTACAAATCACACATGGGGACACATTTTAGATTTTACACCAACAAGAAAGGAAGTAAGGTGAACAAGGACTTTGCCGTATGCAAGAATTGTCTAAGAAAAATAAGTTTCACTGGGAGCTGGTGACGTAGTGGACACCGGAGTTTGTGAGCTTCATTTTCATCACTTGAGGTAAGAAAGTTTTGCAATGTAATTGACTTTTTAATTTACATGTATTATTTTGATGACATTTGATGTTGAATGATATAAAATAAACCAGGACCCTAAACTGGATGAAAATGAATATCGAACAAGCCCACATTAATTTACCGATTTATTTGATATTATTTCAGAACCACTTTCCATCTAGTTTACTACACAAACTGTTATTACTGTCATTTTGAAACAATAAGCTATAAAAATGGTTTGAATAAGTTCCAAGATATATAAAGTGATGTGCATGTTAATTAATGTAGCCTACATATTAAAAGTAGGTATTTATTGAATTTTTAATTTCTATACATTCAATTCATATTTTTTTAAATTCAATACTTCCAACACAAAAAAAATCAGGATTTCAACTCAAACACTATGAAGTAGCTAATATTTTTTGTTTTATTTTGTTGTTTTTAAGGTGAGGAAGACTGTGACTGAGCAAGTCTGACATCTTAAATGCTGAAGCAGATGGCGGAAGTGCTCAAACCAAATAACAAAGGTCATATACAAAGAAAAGACCCACCAATTTTATCATTGCCCCACTCCAAGCTCAACTGCTGACACCTACGGCATTTTTTACTATTTTTTTTTTTTTTTAAAGATTTAAAACTTTAAAGAAATTAAGGGTGCCTTTCATCATGATCTCTCAAAGTGATATCAGTGGTCGTGGTTTGTTTCCTCTATATGTGCAGGGGCACAATTTGCAGCAGATTTATATTTTACAGCAATGTTGCACAGAAAAGGTGTCACTGTTTAATAAATGACTTAAACAGTATTTTTTCTAATTTAAAAAAAAATTTTTTATCGTTTCAACAGTTGTATCGTAGAATGTCATGTATCCAATTTCTGACCAATATATCGATAATCGCTGTATCGTGATATAATCGTTATCGTGAGCCTTGTATCGCGAATCGTATCGTATCGTGAGGTCCCCTGAGGTTCCCACTCCTAATATATATGATATCTACTGTAGCCGTATGTTTGTAGCAACTAGCAACTGGGCGTTGTTTGTAGCGGCTGTCGGCCGCAGTCAGGTATGATTGTTTTTTTTTTAATCTAGCGGCATGAGTTGAACATGATATTTACTCTCGGTCCGTTCCTCATTGCGTCCCAAAGACCGCGCTGACTGTGTTTTACTTATGCTTGACCTGTTATAATTCAATAATCGGAATTTGGATATTTGTGAATCGTTCTCGAATCTTCCACGGCCGAATTGCGAATAATCTAAGAATCGGAAATTTCGCACGCCTCTAGTGGCTACCATGAAAAAGAACATGTAGTGGGAACCTTTCTGACATTTTCTATTCAAAATGCGCTTGGTACATGACAACAATACTCCTCATTCTACATACAATATGAAGCAATAACAAAATAGTAACGCAGAGACACTAAGGAAACCAACTTTAATCAGATTACTGGTTGAACGCGTTAGATTGCTCGTTACTGAAAGAAAGTAATCAGATTACAATAACGCGTAACTTCGGAACGCATTAGTGATAACACTGTGTGTAGCACATGTAAACATAAATCCTGCATATTCTTACACCACTCTGCAAACTAGTTCTTTGCATTCAATTCCTAAACTTGTAACATTGTTTGTTGGTTCTGTTGTAAATGGAGGACTGTCATTTTTTTAGTACACATCCAACCGTGTTTGGGGTGTGTGTGAGAGACCCACTTTAGGGTCCCAACCATTGAGAATCACTGTTTCTGATAAAGGTGCAGGTCCTTCATGTAAGAGCTTCTGCTGTCATAAAAAATGAGATTAAGCACTATCTCACAGTTCAAAAGCCAACTCCTTCCACTTTAATGCACACGCATGTACTCTGGGGAAAATCATAACTTTGAAGTGACCCGGGAAAAAAATGACTCTGACACCTCTGCACAGAACTATTCCACTCCAACGCCTTGGTAACCAGTACCTAACACTGTGAGTATTGTCTTACTCATTGTTGCTCCCCTCACAGAACAAGTAGACACCTTTTGTTGTCTCGAAGGGGAGGCCTTGTTCTTATAGAAATGTACTGCGTGGGAATATGTGAAAAGGGTTGACACAAAATTAGTCAAATGAAGAATAAATTGTTGAAGCAACTATAGTCACACAGTAGGTTGACATAATACAGACTGTGAGGTAATTGTGGCCCATGCCAGATTTGTGTCAGAGGAGCCACCTGGTTCCTCCTTATTTTGTTTCTGTACAGTATTTGTGTCAGTTGCCATGAGTTCATTGTCCTCCTTTAATAGTAACAGTATCCCTACATCGCTCTTGTGACCAAAGCTTTGTTTAAAACTTCCTGCAGTCTCAAGTTTAACAGGAACACTAAATTTAAACTGTGGGTGCCACAATAAACAATTGTTACAATGAACGTATACAGCTTTTTACAGAGGAAGGGAACATGACAGTCGTTATTTTTTTCAAATGATAAATACTGTACAGGAAGGTACATTTGTTTTGGAGTCAGTGCATTGCAGAATGCTGTTTATTATTGCTGCCTTATTATATCGAGTATGACAACAGTTCACGTAAGGTGCTCACGCAAACAGTTTCGCAAGCGGCCATAAATCGAAACATAAGACTTTTACATCACAGTTCACAACTATACAAAGACTGTGGACTTAAAGCATCCTAGAGAAAAAAAAAACAGCTCAGCTCATTATCTCACGTCACTGCTGATAAACAAGTCTGAGCCTGGACCCGTCTTGGAACTATTGTCCGTTACCCCGTGACACTGTCGAAATGAATATGCATAAAGAACGGAAAAAATAAGTAGCGCTCACCCAGTAATCCATGATGCCGGAGACGGTTTAACACAGACAACTTTCTTTTTTTTTTGTCTTAACACAAAGGAAAGTCACCTCCAAGCGCCTGCTTGAGGTCTCCGCTCTCATCTACATGCTACTACTCTGAGTTGCAAGCTAACTAGGATACGGGAAATCAAAATGACTCTGCGCATGCTCTGCGCATGTGCAGAAATGACAACACGCTGGATATGTTTAGCTAGAGCAATTATAACTCCACATTGTTTGTAAATTAGCAATTAATGTCAAAGCGAAGAGACATTTTGTTTACACAGTAAGATGACTGTATAATGTAACTGTTTACAAACTATTCAACGAAATATTGACTATTTTGTTAAAATCAGGTTGAAAAACTAAAATATACGTAATATAATGTGTATATGTAATATTTACGTAAAAAATATACATGTCGGACATACATAGTGACGTCACATACTTTCAAATCAAAAGCGCCAGTGGTGCTGGTGATTTCCGCCGGGTGCAATGGCTCGTACCTGTAATTCAAGCTACTGGGAGGCTGAGGCTGGCGGATCGTTTGAGCTCAGGAGTTCTGAGCTGCAGCGGACTATGTTGAGCGGGTGTCCGCGCTAAGGTCTGTATCGATATGGTGTCCCCGGGGGAGCTCGGGATCACCAGGTCGCCTAAGGAGGGGTGCACCGGCCCAGGTCGGAAACGAAGCAGGTCAAAGCCCCCGTGCCGATCAGTAGTGGGATCGCGCCTGTGAATAGACGCTGTAGTGCAGCCTGAGCAAAACAGCGAGACACAGCCTTTTTATACCACTTCGCTCTATACAACTAATATGACAGACTTGAACGTAAATATTTTTTATCAACAAAACCTAAAACCCCAATTCCCGTAGCATATTATTTTAGTCCTACACTGCATCCCCCTGGAGGAAGATGGTAACTACATTTTTTTTTAACTGTCCTGAAGTATCTAAATTTTGTACAGCTTCATGTGATATTGAATGAATCAATCAATCAAACCTCCTAAAAGTACTGAAATGCTAAGAAAACTGTTTTGGCACAGTTATTTCTATAACACACATCAAAATTGTATTTTTTTCAATGATTTGCAAAATAAAACAGCAATAACCCCAACCTCCATCTCCTAATTTTTATTTTCCCACATTTCCTCACATACTAAATGCCAAATCTAAATTTTTACTACTTAAGAACATAGGATGTATATTAAAATTGAACTTAATGTAAACATTTCCTTTTGCTTTCTTTTTTTGTGTGTGTCTTTAATAATAAAGAAATAAGTGACACACATTCAGAAAAATAAGTACAAATGACTTATATTATGCAGAGTGAAATAGAATATAATTTGAAGATCGCGCATAGACTTTTTTTTTTTAAACATAAGGAAATGAATAAGTAGCCTAACATAAATGAACAAATATAAGTCCAAAGTGCACATTAACAGCTAAGATGTTCTGAACCTCCCCATCTGAGAAAATAAAACTAAATATGATAAATAAGCCTCCTCAACTCTTTCCTTGCTCTTAAAGATTTGATCCATTTTTTGTTGCATTGCCCTTTTTTTGTTGCATCAATTCAACAAACTTTTTTTTTTTTTTTTTGCTGTTCCAGAAAACATGCACATTTGAACCAATCAGAGCCAACTATCTCTGTTGACCACATGTCAGTATGTCAGCCAATTGAACAGATAAATGAGTCCAGGCATTTTGCTTTGCTGCTTGCATTCGCACATTGATGTGACTCATCATCGTCAGACTCAAAAAACTGCAGCAGCTGGGGAAACCTCCATGACGTCCGTAGAATAAAATAAATAATAAATATTGGTGGAAACGGATTACGCCACAAAAGCACTTTATTAGGCTTGTTGTTAACACTTTTGTATTTAAATCTGTTGTTAGTAGGTAGATTGTTTTCTTCTTGGAAATGAAATGCATGTGTGGCAGCTTAGCATTTTTTTTTTTTTTACATAGTGTTTTGACAGTTGCAATCATATTTTTGGAATCAAAGCAGAGTGTACCGTAACAGCATTTAGACCCTGAATCTTATAGCGGAACTGCGTTCCTGCCCTGAATCTTATACCGGAACTGCATTCCTTACCGTTCTGGCCCACTTTCACCCCTGCCTGCATCAAAGTTAGCATAACATTAAACTGTGTGAACTTGCTAACCTCCAAAACTCGAGTGAAGCTGCTTAGAGAGAAGTGTCCTTCTGTTTGTGTTTTCTACAGTTAATGTTAATTAAATGTAGTGAACTCTGCTGGAAACTATACAACTAGATTAAATGTGAGCAAAAAGCTGCTTAGAGAGAGAGGGGGGTGCTGCATAACCTCATATGTTAATCACACAAAACAACATACACACAAAATAATCATAATTAACTATCTACAGGAGTGTTCCAGTCAAAGTCCTGACTTCAACTCAGATGAGATACAGTTGCATGATTTTAGGAGAGCGATTCCTATCAAACATACGAGGATAATTGTTGAACTGTAACAATTTTGAAAGTCCAAAAAAATATCATGATTGTTATTGATGTTTGAACTGAAACAACAGGAAACCTTTGATCGTGGTCTGTGCTGGAAAAACGACCAGGTGCAAAAGTCTAGGGTTTCACATAATTTTTTCCCATTCCTGTGAATGTTTTATATTTAAGTTATTTCCAACAAAATACAACATCTTGTAAATGTTTGTTTGGTACTTAAAGCAAAGACTGTGATTATTCTTACAATTTGATTAAAGTTAAGACCACATTATAAGACCAACTTATTTAGAAGTTTAATAAACTGAAAGGGTTTCATATAGGTTCCCACCTCCCAGTGTACAGAAGATATGACAACAATATTCACACAAATAATGATCCGATACAAGAGAAGGGGGATAATGATACATCGATTTGTCAGGCACAATCAAACCCAATCAAATGGTTTTCATTCAAAAGGTCACTGACCCAAATATTTACGCCATTAGGTGTAATATAAGGGATTGTGATAAAAATGTATATGGTATATTAAATCGATCAATGAATCTAATCATGCATTGCAGACTTTGTAGTATCGACAAATATCGTATCTTTGTCATAACAAGTGATATCATATCATATCATATCATATCATCATTAACCCCTTTATAGGGCACTCAGTGAACTCATTGGCAAGCCTGGGATGGAGCTATACATCCAATCCAATTTGACTGAGAGGGGCTTGCAATTAATTGGCAGGGCACTGAAAGATGATCAAGTCCTCTCAGTTTAAATGAGTTAATGGTTTTGGACTTTTTTAAACTTAGTTTTTTTCCTTTTTTTTTTTTTTTTAAATATATTTTGGGGGAAAAAAAGGCAGGGGAGTAATATCCTCATATCTATTTAAATTGATTATTTAAAAACATCTTAATAACTGCAATATTGTTCTCTTTACTAATTGTATTTTTTTATTCATTTAAAATTTTCTAAAACAAAATGAAAACCTTAAAAAATGTTATTTCATATAATTTGTCAGCTTTACTTTAGGACTCCATTTTAACTAAGGAGTTAAAGGGCTAGAGTGTATTTCTCTTTTGACCTATTTTAATTGTGATTTAAGTAACATTTTATTCATTTATAATTACCTATTCATAACAAATGTATAAAAATAATTATTAATTAAAATATATATATACGTGTGCTTTGTTGACATGTCTTCAGCAACCTTTTTACAGGCTTTCTTGCGTACCGTCTTCAGAAGAGGCTTCCTCCTGGGGTGACAGCCATGCACACCAATTGGATGTAGAGTGTGGCGTATGGTCTGAGCACTCACAGGCTGACCCCCCACCTTTTCAATCTCTGCAGCAATGCTGACAACACTGCTGCAATGAGTCACATGACATTTTGGAGGGAAAATGACAAGCAGTACTCAATTTGGACATTTAGGGATGTATGTAGTTTCTATTGCGTGTACTTACTTTTGCTGCCAGGGGTTTAGATATTAATGGCTATATTTTGAGGGGAAAATTAATTAACTGTATTGTATAAACCGCACACAGACTACTTTTCATTGTGTCAAAGTGTCATTTTGTCAGTGCTGTCCCATGAAAAGATGTACTTAAATATCTGCAGAAATGTGAGGGGTGTACTCACTTTTGTGATACACTGTAAGTGAGACATACATACATACATACATACATACATACATACATACATACATACATACATACATACATACATACATACATTGGAACACGAACATGAATGGTAACAATAATAATAATAATAATAAAGTGATGTACTGACAGGCAACAATTGAGACAGTCCATTGTTGTGTATTGCAAGGCCCCAGTAGTTCTTATGAGGTAGTAAATTATTAAAGTGCTCTGTGCTTGACTGTGTGTGTATGTGTGTAAGTCAATGATGGGAGGCAAGGGAGGGAGTTAAACATCCTGATGGCCTGGTGGATGAAGCTGTTTGTCAGTCTGGTATTTCTGGACCGGAGGCTCCTATACCTCTTTCCAGAGGGCAGCAAGCTGAAAAAGTTGTGCGCTGGGTGTGTCACATCTCTCACAATTGTGACAGCCTTGCGAGTGAGGCGGGTGGTGTAGATGTCCTGCAGGGAAGGAAGTGGAGCATTGATGATTTTGCTTGCAGTGTTCACTAAACGCTGTAGGGCTCTCATGTTGAAATCCGTGCAGCTCCCACCTCAAACAGCAATGCAGGTGGTGAGGATACTTTCAATGGTCCCTCTGTAAAACGTGGTCATGATGGGTGGTGGGGCACAGCGTGCTTCAGTTTCTTTAAGAAATAGAGACACCGCTGTGCTTTCTTGGCTAGTGATGTGGTGTTGGTGGTCCAAGAGAGATCCTCATCGATGTGCACGCCGAGGAATTTTGTGCTGGTTACTCTCTCTACAGCAGCCCCATGATTGATCGGTGGCAGGTGTTGGCTGGGGCTTCTCTGGAAGTTGAGAACAATCTCCTTTGTTTTGTTGACATTCAGCAGGACGTTGTTATTTCTGCACCACGTGGCCAAGAGGTCTACCTCAGTCCTGTGGTGCGTATCGTCGTCGTTGGTAATGAGGCCCACCAGTTTGGTGGTTCGCATATTTTACCAAATGATTGGTGCTGTAAATTGTTTTGCATTCATATGTAAGCAGAGTGAAGAGCATGGGGCTCAGAACACTGCCCTGAGGGGCTCCTGTGCTGAGTGTGATGTTGCTCGAGATGACCCCACTCATCCAGTATATTAACAACATCACAATAATTATTTAAAATTGACACTCCTATTGTCAGAAAACACAAGTTGGTTACACATTTTGCATCTAAAAGGTTTGAAAAGGAATTGCTTAACTTGCTCAAGTAGTTTATTAAGCCTTACTTAAATCATTTAGGCATTTTGCATTCAACTAGATAACTTAATACTTAAAGCAGTTGTGTGAAACCAATTGAAATACGGTTCTTGCATAAACAACGTGTTTCATTTTTGAGTGCATTCGGTCTTTTATCCAGCACCCTATTCCTTCAAGGAACAATAAAAATCATGACGAAGAGAATCTATGCACGTGCAGCCTGACTCGTCCTTAGACTTGAAGAAAAAAAAGAGAGAGAGAGAGAAACCGTCTAGAGGACAGCTATTCCACTGTAATTGGTGTACACTGGCTTCAAAAGCTGAGGTGAGATGTACAATACATTCCTTGTGAAAGGGAACTCCAAAGCACATTAAAAGTGAATTCGTTTTTGTGTAAAGTGTGTTCAGGGTCATTCCGGTCACGACGCGCGCACCTCTCCAAAAGCGCACACGTATCCAAAGGCGCACTCCATACTTTCTAAAAGACAGTCACATTGTTAAAGGGTTTCACAAGAGCTGTACATATGGCATCCGGGTTGCAATTAAATGTTTTTAAGATGTTTTCCCTTTCTTGAAGAAGTTTCCTTTTCCTTTTCTCTCTCCCGGCAGTTCTTTGGCAGAAGGAGAGAAAGGAGGGGGGCGCATTGAATGGCGTCCCTGATAACAATCTGGTCAGCGAGTTGTTGGACTTCGATTGGCCTTCTCAAAACGTCCTTCAAACAAAAAGCTGAAGACGGAAATAAAGCCCCACCTGGTACCCCTGTTTGTTAAAATAATAAATAGATTTTGTTTAATAAATAAGCAAAGGAGAGCGTCAAGTATAAACCGGGCGCAGCGTGCAGGTTTCACCTGCTCGAAAGCTCGGTCATTTGTATTGTTAAATATTGTTAAATGATCACTTTTCGTCCCAACTCGCCTTCATATCTGCTATGTTTGCCCACACTTTGCATAACAAGCAACAAAAACCAAGCAAAGACTCGACTGCTTTAAACTAACACCTGTCCGTCATATCCCAATATGGATGTGCCATCGTTGATTATTTGTTAAGTGAGATATTTCGTTTGCTTTATAGAGCTTTTCTTGGCTTTTACGAGAGCAAACGGCGAATCATATCTCGCTTGTGTGTATTTGTCCACTTTATCGAACGCATATGGAGGATCTGATTGCTTCCAAAACATATATTTGGACAGTGATTTAAGGAGGTTTTTATCCTTAAGAAGACAATTATGTTTGAGAACTGCCCTGGCACACTGCCCCCACTCTGCACAAAACAAGTACTATATAGAACGCCTATTGACATACAGGCTTTTGAGTTGCACAAAATGACATTGACAGTAAAACTGTTTTGCGCCACTTACCGCATGTGGTGACGATGTCCTCCAGGTGGTCTCTTGATGCACTCATATAGGTTCGCATTATTGTAGCATTCGGGTTTAATGAGTTGTTTCACATATAGGAACATCCTTTGTACTGTCTTTTCAAACAATAAGGTTTACATTTTTAGACGACCGTTTTTCCCTGGCACCATGCGTAATAGTATTTGCGCAACTGCATGGCAGGAGTTGCGCTGCAACAATGTAAATTAATTTTTGCTCATAATCTAATAGAATGCATGCCAAGATGAATTCAGTGTCTATTAAGTATTGCTTGTTATATACGGACAGTCTTAACCAAGCCAAGACGAGTTTTTTGCTCGGTGCAAATTAGAATGCGCGTTTTTTGCAACCAAAATACGCATTATAAAGAGCATATCCAATTTGTTTTCGAAACAATCGTTCTGTTTCGTTGGGTTTTTGCCATTACCCCCCCCCCCCCCCCCCCACCAATGTGCTTATATTCATTTTAAAACAAGAAGTTTGTTTTTCAATTGTTGTAAAGACGCGTAACATAAATTTCCCTGAGTTTCTGCTGTTCACTGAACGCGTAAAATGTATCATCACGCACCAAAGAAACGTTAAATAGTGAATGGAAAACCATAAAATGTGTTTCAGTTGTAAGTTAGAATTAAATAAGTAAAGGTATACGCGTTGTAAAAGAATCACCTCATTAAAAATGCGATATGAACAGTTAGAATGTATTATATCTGCTCACGAAAAGTTCTGTTTATAAACCAGCACTCAACTATATTGTGTTTTCAGAAATTAATGCTTTAAAATCAACATAAAACAATCAAGTGAGGAGGGAAACAACCGATTCACATGTCTGTTATTTCAAAATTTCCCCAAAATATAAGTTTAATTAGCTCTCTGATTCGAAATGGAATGGACGGCTACCACCGTCAATGGCAGATAATAATAATAATAAAAACAACAACAACAACAAAAAAGCCTATATTTAGATATAAAAAACACATTTTTGCCCCAAATCAAGGTAAACGCATTTGAATTAACTAATTATATTTTTCATTCATATTTTTTAACCACTCAAAACAATACAATTCACACAAAGAAATACAGTAGTGGGTCTGATGAGAGAGGGAGAGTGTGCAAGACGTGCTGCCTGGAACCTGATTGGCCATCTGACAGATGCTGTTGATTCAGGCGTTCAAAAAGATAAGATAAAGGCCTTATAAAATCACAAGGATGCGCATGCAGCACGCATTGTGTACTGCCTCCTGCTGCTATGGCGAATCAGAGCACCAGGTACGTGGAAGTGCATTTTATTATTGCATGTATGGGGGAGAGCGGGGTTGTCAGGTCTTACTATATATTTTAGGGAAGCTTAATATCTTGGCTTGCAGATGACATCTTTTCGTTTTAATTTTTAAAAAGACGTTATTATTAATCACAGACAATCTGACACTTTGTGAAAAAGTGGATGCTTGTCACACTATCTGATGGTTATCATTTTCAATTTAAACGCGATTTTCCAAAATTACGATATTTGAATGAAATTATAGTGTTTTTTTAAATTATTTTAATAATGTTACTATCAAATTACAACAGGTTTGCAATATTGCATTAACTTGACAAAAACAAAACAAAACAAAACCTTTGAATCTTTTGAAATGTTGGTGTGACAACCAACCCTATCCAAATTGGGGCAAAAAACCCCACTTTTTTTTGGAAAGGGAGGTTGGGAGGGGGCAAAAGCCAAGATAATAGCTAGTATTCAACTAAATCAAAACTTTAGCTTTCTCCTATCCTGTTTAATGGCTACACTTTCATAACTATAAACCTAACGTGCAAAAAGCTCATAAAATAATAATGAATATCTTAAAGTTTCTGAATTGATCCTAAAAAGTTTGTTGCCTTACTTCAAAGTGATGGATGACTTTACAGTAAAAACAATGTTTTTTTTTTTTTCTGGGTCATTTACGACAATTTCAACACTGATATTGTCAAACACCGGCCTCTGGTGGTCTAGGTTGGCAACGAACCTCACTGTCTCCCTGTGCACATATATACTGTATATGGCGGAAAACACTCATTGAGACCCCCAATTTTGCCAAAATTGTCCTATATACATGTGCTCATTGGAAAGCTTAAAATCTAAATTTTCTGGGGGAAGATTTTTTTGAAACGGGAGGGCATTTAAAAAACAAAAACAAAAAACAGCAAAACCCTGACTGGAAGTGAGAGCATGAGAGAGCATAATTAAAGACACCATAGAGCATGAGAGTGCATAATTAAAGACATCATGATTTTAACGAGATATTGGGTACTTACCTCTTTTTGATCCAAAAACTCCATGTAGCATGTATCACCAAGTGTCAAGACACAGATGTGAATGGCCACAGCCAGATTTTTAGGGGATTTTATGGGTGAAACACGGTAATATAACAAGGGTCGCGGTGCAGAAATCACAGACATCAAGAAGTGGTCGAGATTTTTTTTCCAAAGATTTACCCTTTTAAACATTTTCCCCCAAATTTTTCTTTGTTTGGAATACGACAGTAACAGAAGTACAATTAAGCGATAGTTTTGAGGTAGATATCCTTGACTTATTTACACTTTTTTTTTTCATTGTGACGTAATTTGTTTAAGAGCTTAAAATATGCGAGTGATTTTTTTTTTTTTTTTTTAAGTCGTCTAATATTCGTTTTTAAAAAAATTTTAATTAATGATTCTAAGCTAAAACTGACATTTGAAATAATACATATAATTACTTAACTTCTTTTTATGGCTGGGATGAAACAAAAGCAGTTGCGCGACGTCTGTAAACGGTGGTCTCCAGGGTAAAACGGACAAATTAAAAATAGTTTGGGGGCTTAATGCACCATGAATCTGCTATGGCTGCATATATTGTTCTATCAAACACAACAGTTCTTTTGGCTTAAAATAAAGCAGTTTATTTTAAAAAGTGGTGCATAAGCAGAAATTGCTTTTTCAGCCTTGTCTGTGTTTTCCGCCATATATTAGTATATCAAAAATGTATGAAAAGTAGTCATTTATAATGTTATAAATGTATTAATTATATTTGTTGGTGTGTAGTATAAAAATAACTAATTTCAAGAGCTTTTAATACAGTTTTTGGAGTGCGTATTGTTCATTATTTTCAAGAATAGATTCTCTCATGATAAAGTGAAAACTGGTCAGATATTGTAACTATGTACAATTACATTGCCATATTTATTTTGAATTTACAAATTCTTTATGCCATAATGTGAATTTTGAATTTATAAATTGTTTAGGGATATTTTTTTTCTTCACATTTATTTTTGTTTTTCTTTAATAGGATATTCTGTGCACCATGTGGCAACCAGACCAACAAGAACGCAGAGATGGACATGAATCCAAAAGATGTCAGTGTGCACATGAGTCAAAATGAAAAGGCCCAGTCCAAATGTGCACAGTCTGCACTGCGGGGCAGACGAAGGGTGAAGGCTAACGACAGAGAACGTCATCGGATGCACAACCTCAACTCTGCTCTAAACACGCTTAGAAACATCTTGCCAACTCTGCCCGAGGATGCCAAAATGACCAAGATAGAAACTCTGCGGTTCGCCCACAACTACATCTGGGCCCTGACTGAAACTTTACGCATAGAGCAACGAGTACAAACATCAAATTACATGCCTGTCCTTAGCCGTCCATCTGGAACTCCCTCAGCACCATCTGATCTCAATTGTTGTGCTTCATTATCATTTTATCCCAAGTTACTCTATTGTGAGAATAAGTCCGGGCATGATTGGCAGTATTATAAATACTAATTGTGCCACTGGCAACAGTAGGCTTCATTTGAAATTGGATGATCATGTTTCAGTGCCATTGATGGCGGTAGACGTCAAATCCATTTTGAATGGAAAATGGATTGGATGTCTACCTACCACCATCAATGGCAGCCACTAAGTTAATACAGTATATGAATCACGTGAAAGCTGATAGAACAGTAGGAAAATTGTTGACTTGCTTCCTTAATTTCAGTGCTGTAAGTAGTAATTTGGCCAATTTAATACTGTCAATGACAGCCAATGTGTTAAACCCCCACATTGTATAACGTATTTCTTGGTGCAAAACATTCACACAGCTAAATGATTATATTTATCATTATTAGAGCTGGACAACAATTACAAATTTTAATGGCGATTAATCACATTGTCATACCCAAATCTGTCTTGACTTCCCCATTCCTGTCCTATTGGTTATTATGTATATACCCTCTCCCTATGTGGTGTCCCCTCAGTTAATGAAGTCAGAATGATCTTGCAATGCTACTTACAGTTAGATAGCATATGTAGTAGTATGTACAGTAATAGCATACATATACAAGTAGCACACTCTGGGTGAGAATACATGTTTGGTCCAACACTCCTAATTGACAGTACCCTGAACTGATCCTAAAATAATTAACAGCATTAATTAATTTGTGAGTTAACTAGTTAAATTGCCCAGCCATATTAAAGCACATTTTTTACAGCTATTGAATATTTGTAATACATGATTGAAACTTATAGGTTTTTAAATATTTTTAAGCTGCAATCAATAAAGTAAGAGAAAGGGCACCTTAGTTACACTAAAATATTTATTTGGCATTGACATTAAAATCTTTCCTTGAGACACTGCTGTAAAATTGTTTGTTCAATCAATAAAAACAGTAGAAAAATCATGAACTGTGTGTTGTCGAGCATGACAGTCCCTTGTTTAAAACTCAAAGGTTAAAAAAAAAAAAAAAAAAATCCAGACAGTGGTTCCTTTTCTGTGAATACGGTACAAATTACCATTCAAATCAGTGGTAAAATACAAATTTCCTGTAAACTAGAAAGTTTACCAATTGCGGATGTTCTGATGTGCAAATCATGTTCTGTCTACTCTTCCAGTGTGTATACAAGAAGAGTAACTAATTCAAAGCTAATTGTTTTGAAGTGTCTTAAAACCAGCGCGCAGTCTTGAGGCTGAACTCCCTGCTCCCTTTACTTGGGAAAGACCGTGACCACATCATAGCCCTCAGGCGGGGTCATTCGTTCGCGTGCGTGCTTCTCGCAGTAAATCTGGTCCTCCACAAAGAAATGTCCTTTCTGTTTCAAGTTGACGTCGCAGTCTGTGCAGGTGTAGCACTCAGGGTGTCGGAACTTGTCACGCAGCTTTACCAACATCCCCCTGCGTCACATAAGGAATAATTCAACCTCCACTGCAAGATGAATTATGTGTTACATGCATATTAAACAAGCTGGAACATTTAGAGCAGTCAACATTAGCAGTGATTTATTCCCGCCATTATTGTATGATTACATTAGTACCAATTTACAGTGCCCTTCATAATTATTGGCACCCCTGAAAATGATGTGTTTTTAGCTTCTAATTAGGGCTGTCAAAATTATCGCGTTAACGGGCGGTAATTAATTTTTTAAAATTAATCACGTTAAAATATTTGACGCAATTAACGCACATGTCCCGCTCAGACAGTATTCTGCCTTTTGGTGCTGTCTAACAGCGAACTCTTGTGGTCGCTCTGCGACATGGTTTATTGTTTTCTTGCCAGTTCAATATGGCTGCACGACGTCTCGGGCTGATGCCTACGTTGTAATGTTGTGCTTATATGATCCTTGGACAAGATTTGTCCGTAAGTATGGTTGTTGTAAAGAATGTACATATTATGTTAGTAAGCGAAATGTTATATTTTTTGTATCAGACTCTTTTTGTTTATGTTTAGTGAACCTGTATAGCGTGCTAAGCTAACGTTGTTGCTAATGCAATGCTTGTGTACTTTTTTTTTGTAGTTTTACGACGGTCTAAAGAGGACAATGGTTTGAGGCCATTTTATTAATAAATCAGATGAAAAAGGAAGAAGTCTGATTATTAAGGCGTCGTTCACTAGCTGCCTAGCTTTGGAAAAAGTAGACGCTTCGGAGTGAGGACAGCATGGACAGATTTAAATGACAGTAGAGTGAAATGCCCACTACAGTCCTTATGTACCATATGTTGAATGTATATTTCCATCTTGTGTCTTATCTTTCCATTCCAACAATTTATTTTACAGAATATATATATAATTTACAGAAAAATATGGCATATTTTATAGATGGTTTGAATTGCGATTAATTACGATTAATTAATTTTTAAGCTGTAATTAACTCAATTAAAAATTTTAATCGTTTGACAGCCCTACTTCTAATATATATATTTTTTATTCAAATAATATGGGACCTTAATGGAAAAAAAAGAAAAATCCAACCTTCAATACAAGTGCATTCATTCAGTGGGGGAAAAAAATCCCACATAAAGAAAAAATTATTTGACATCAAATAATGTGTAATGTCAAAAATACACATGGTCCCAGGCTTCAACTGGGAACGTGTGCTTTGGTCAGATGAGACCAAGATTAAGCTTTTTGGCAACAAACACTCTAAGTGCGTCTGGCGTGCCACGAAAATGTGCATGCTGAAAAGCACCTCATACCCACTGTGAAAAATGGGGGTGGGTCAGTGATGCTGTGGGGCTGTTTCGCTTCCAAAGGCCCTGGGAACCTTATTAGGGTGCATGGCATCATGAATGCTTTAAAAATACCTGGACATTTTAAATCAAAATCTGTTGCCCTCTGCCCGAAAGCTGAAGATGGGTCGTCACTGGGTCTTTCAGCAAGACAATGACCCTAAACGTATGGCCAAATCTACACAGAAATGGTTCACCAGACACAAAATCAAGCTCCTCCCATGGCCATCTCAGTCCCCAGACCTTGTTTTGTTGGCAAAAGGGGGTTGTACAAAGTATTAACACCGGGGTGCTAATAATTGTGACACACATTATTTGATGTCAAATAATTTTTTCTTTATGTGGGATTTTTTCCCCCACTGAATGAATGCACTTGTATTGAAGGTTGGATTTTTCTCTTTTTTTCCATTAAGGTCCCATATTATTTGAATAAAAAAAAAAAAAAAAATTAGTAGCTAAAAAAACATCTTTTTCATGGGTGCCAATAATTATGGAGGGCACTGTACTTTCGTAAGAGTTAAGGCAGCTTTTTTTTTAACGACCGAGTTTGAGAATTTAGGACAGCCAGCAATTGTAATTGGTCATTAGTGGGAATAACATTTTCTATTGGTTGTTTTACTAGAAGGACCAGTCTTTGATATATTTACCTCTTGCACATTCCCCAATCATGATCATACAATTATTAGCAGTTCTAGCAACGATACCTGAATGGTAAATGGTAAGGGTTCCTGCAGTGCAGTGTTGTTTTTGCCAACCCTTTAAATTTTCGTCCTAGTCTTAGTTTTTTTGGGGCGATTGTACTTATTCGTCTTAGTCATATTTTAGTCATCTCAAAATCTGTCTTAGTCTAGTAGTTGTCAGAGGTGGGTAGAGTAACCAAAAAGTCTACTCAAGGAAGGGTAGCGTTACTTTGAAATAAAATTTCTCAAGTAAAAGTAGTCATCCAAAAATTTAATCAAGTGCAAGTAAAAAAGGATTTGTTGAAAAGAATACTCAAGTAGTGAGTAACATTTTGAGTAACTGGTTACAATATCTGATTAAAAAAAAAAAAAAAAAGCTACATATTTTTTTTCTCAGCACAACTTCATCTATATGAATTGTTATTATTATACTACACTATAACCTATTACATGACCATATTAGGCCAAAAGACATGACAGAAAAATCAAATTCAGACCAGAACAACACAATGAAACATCACCTGTCCAAAGACCATGAGTACCCTCTAGTGGAGAACACACATTGTTACCACTAATTGGTATATAATGGAATCATGCGGTAATTGTTGCGACGTCTTATTGCCGAAATTGAGACGGCCACAGTCAGCATCTCTGGCAAAAATAAAGTCAATATATAGAATGAAGACAAAAAATGTAATAACTAGTGTAGCCAAAAGTAGCGGAGTAAGAGTTGTGTTTCATCACAAATCTACTCAAGTAAAAGTAAAAAGTATTGCGTGGTAAAACTACTCCAATAAGTATATTTTTCTCAAAAAGTTACTCAAGTAAATGTAACTGAGTAAATGTAACGCGTTACTACCCACCTCTGGCTGTTGTTGACGAAAACTCAAGACTAATTTTGTCAAGTTTTAGTCGAAGTTTACTTTTTGCTTGTAAAAAAAAAAAAAAAAAAAAAAATATATATATATATATATACATATATATATATAAATAAAAGGTTCCCAACTATTTCGAATGAACAGTAGCCATGTTTACATGCTGACTTTTATTCATACCGATTCAAATCATTCCGAATGGAAATTTCACATCAGCTGTTTACATGTCACTTCATCTATTCCGATCCAGCGTTTACATGTGACTGCCTTTATTCCGAAAGGACGTTTCACAACTGCCGTCTGACATGCGCAGATTAATCAAAACAAAGCGTCACGTTGCAAAACATGGAGCTCGATCGTCAGATCAGCTGCTGTTTTAACTTTTCGAGTGGAAACAAAACTTCAGAATGATACGCCGTTCATTTAAAAAGTTGTGTGGGTGCGCTGTGCGTGTGCTTGGAAGCCATGTTGCAAGTGACGTTACTTACGTCACCGAGTGACGTCACCACGTCAGTACGGAGCATGCGCAGAAAGAACGCAACCAGACACCATTCCGCTTCCCTGTTTACATGATATAATTTTACTTCTAATCGGTTTGGGAAAAGGAATATTCTACCCCTGTGAATCGGAATGAAATTCCATTCGGTTTGGGCCTGTTCATTCCGAATGAGGTGTTTATATGGAACACATTTATTCGGTTTGAAAAAATATTCCGATTGTAATTGGAATATTTGGCTCCATGTAAACGTGGCAATTGACAGACGAGCACATATTGTAGCATCTACAAGGAAAACGCCAACTTGGTGATAATACACACTCAACAGGAAAACAATACATTATTTTCAGTTAATTATACCCACCTGAACGCCACGAACTGAATGTACAAAAAAAAAGTTTAAGAGCATTACCTTTATGGTAATGCGAACACTAATGCTATGCTAACGCTATGTGTTACATTTAGCGTGTGATGATCACTCGGCACACACCTTTAAAGGCTAAAGCAACATTACATATTCTCTCCTGCCAAGATAAGAAAACTAATCCTTTAGTGTGTGTCCCAAAACAAGCAATAGAGAGACGAAAGAGGACAACCAGACACTGCCACAATGTAGGCTAACTACACATAAAATGTCACACATTGTGAACATGTGACGTAAACTATGGCGCATTTGCGTCTCGCTCTCGTCTTGTCAGACGAAAACTTGCATTACTTTTGTTATGTTTTAGTCTCCCAAAACACGTTTTAGCTCGTTATCGTCTCATCATGGTCATGGAAAATTGTTCGTTGACTAAATGTTTTCGTTCTACTCATCGTTGATGAAAACAACACTCCTGCAGTGCAAAAAGGGTTTCTGCACCTATTGATGCCAAACTTGCAGGGCTGAAATATATGGAGGTAGATTTGTGTCTTTATTATTCAATCAAAAAAAAAGTTGCTTCGATCAAATAAAAAGTTGCTTCAATCAAAATATATACTTTCAATCGAAGAAAACGTCACTTCAATCAAAAAAAATGTGTTTGAATGCAAAAATAAATTTGAAACTCAAAAAAATATATTTGAAAACTATTTTTCTTTGATTGAATTTTATTTTTTTGATCAAAGTCAAGTTTTTTTTAATTGAAACACCATTTTTGATTGAAGTCATGTAATTTTCCGTTTGGACCACATTTTGGCTAGGACATTTGTGTCTTTATTATTCAATCAAAAAATAAATTGCTTCAAACAAAAAAAAATATATTTTCAAAAGAAAAATCACTTCAATCAAATTTTTAAAAAAAATCAATCGTAGAAAAAAAGGTTTGAATGTGAAAAAATATTTGAGACTCAGAAATTCGCATTTGAACACTTTATTTTTCATTCAAACTGTTTTCTTTGATTGAAGCAATCCTTTTTGTGTTTGAGCCATATTAGGGGTAGGACATTTGTGTCAAAATCATTCAATCGCAATAAAAGTTGCTTTAATCAAAAACTTTTTAATCAAAGAAAAAAATCATTTGCAAAAACTTTTTTTTTTTTTTAATATATTTTTTATTTGAAATATATATATATATATTTTTTATTGAAGTGTCACTTTTTTTGAAAAGCAAAAAGTTTAAACTTATTTTTTTCAAAGTGGAAAAAGTTTTGAACACACTTTTTTTTTTTTGAAGTGGAAAAAGTTTTGAAGGCACTTTTTTTCGATTGAATCATTTTGACACAAAGATTCTCCTTCAACGCTAGTTCCGGTGTGTTTGATTGGCAGGTAGCTGAGCCAATGACATAAAAGTATGAAGCAAGCATAATGGCCACCAGGGCTCCATCCAGCCATCGGAGTCTGTTGGAGTCTAAGCCGAATATAGGGCACCGGTACGGGCGTGTGACATCGGCATTTCACCGGAGTACGGTGCCCTGTTGCTTAATGTGATTTAACACGGCGAACTTCACCCGCTGCCCTGACGTGACGGTTGGCAATTGGTTCCAACCGGAGTGTCCGCGACGCGCCGGTACGGGAGTGGTCGGCGAGTGGCCCGACACTAGCCTGCCCAGTAAGCGAGTGGACTACCGGCGAGTCGCCGGCGTCCACGCCGGCAGCCCCATCGCTTCAGCTTTGAATGAGTGCCGTGTCATTCGCGGGGCGTCCACTCGACAGCCGGCCTCCGCGCCTGGGGGGTGATATCGGGGTCCGACGAGTGTGCCATGACAGGGCACCGTACCGTTGCGGGTACTCCGGTGAAATGCCGATGTCACACGCCCGTACCGGTGCCCTATATTCGGCTTAGACTCCAACAGACTCCGATGGCTGGATGGAGCCCTGGTGGTCATTATGCTTGCTTCATACTTTTATGTCATTGGCTCAGCTACCTGCCAATCAAACACACCGGAACTAGCGTTGAAGGAGAATCTTTGTGTCAAAATGATTCAATCGAAAAAAAGTGCCTTCAAAACTTTTTCCACTTTGAAAAAATAAGTTTAAAACTTTTTGCTTTTCAAAAAAAGTGACACTTCAATAAAAAAATATATATATATTTCAAATAAAAAATATATTTAAAAAAAAAAAAGTTTTTGCAAATGATTTTTTTCTTTGATTAAAAATAGTTTTTGATTAAAGCAACTTTTATTGCGATTGAATGATTTTGACAAAAATGTCCTACCCCTAATATGGCTCAAACACAAAAAGGATTGCTTCAATCAAAGAAAACAGTTTGAATGAAAAATAAAGTGTTCAAATGCGAATTTCTCAGTCTCAAATATTTTTTCACATTCAAACCTTTTTTTCTACGATTGATTTTTTTAAAAAATTTGATTGAAGTGATTTTTCTTTTGAAAATATATATTTTTTTGTTTGAAGCAATTTATTTTTTGATTGAATAATAAAGACACAAATGTCCTAGCCAAAATGTGGTCCAAACGGAAAATTACATGACTTCAATCAAAAATGGTGTTTCAATTAAAAAAAACTTGACTTTGATCAAAAAAATAAAATTCAATCAAAGAAAAATAGTTTTCAAATATATTTTTTTGAGTTTCAAATTTATTTTTGCATTCAAACACATTTTTTTTGGATTGAAGTGACGTTTTCTTCGATTGAAAGTATATATTTTGATTGAAGCAACTTTTTATTTGATCGAAGCAACTTTTTTTTTTGATTGAATAATAAAGACACAAATCTACCTCCATAGAAATACGCCACAAGATGGTACTATAGTAGGAGCTCAGTCTAGATAAGTGTACGTAAATTCTGAAATGGGATTGTTGAAAAAGGCTTAAATACTTACACAACCCCTGATCCACACTTGTCACAGACAGGCAGCTTCTCAGCATTTCCAACAGAGGAGCCAATCTTTGTTGTGGGTGCTTTCACACTCCTGAACCCTGATGGTCTGTCAGAATTGCCTACAAACATCAGACATCACCATTTAAACCTCACAACTGGTGGCCTCCTGTTCCATTTACTGGAAAATTATGAATTAAACATGCTAAAATTTTGCAGTTCAAAACAAAGGAAAAAGATAAATTGAACCAAAAAGTGATCTATACCCGTTTCGAGAATCTCCTGAAGCACCTTGAAGGAAGCAGACTGTCGTGGGGGCTCATCAGACTCCTGATTCTCTTGCAACATTTTGTAGACTTCTGAATCTGCAGCTATAGGTGGTCGCTTAGTGGACTTGGATGGATCTGCAGCACTACAAGGAATGTATCAACAGATTGATGTTTGTTTGAACCACACACAAAAAATATCGTCAGAGCTTTCTGGGTGTTGAAACAGTCGTCACACCAGCTTGTTCTTACTCGTTATCAGGCTCGTTCGTGGTTGTCAACGTTTTGACTTCGTCCACAGCAGAGTTGAAATTCTTGATGTTCTCTGAGGAGTAGAGGCCAGCCGGGTTGTTGTACTGGTTGGTCACAACCTTGGAACCGAAACCTGAGAATGGCAGCGCACTCCTGTTGTGGGCGGAGCCTATTTGTTTCATTTCCTGCCAAAGTCAGATACAATTATGTTAAAGCTTTGAAGAAACTGACCAAATATGGTGTGTAAAAGTTAGTGTTGCACCGATATGGCACTAAAATGACACCATCGGTCTCAGTGAGTAGGAATAACATGCCGATGCAGTCTCTGAGGTCTTGTTTCCAACTGCTGGTCGCTCTACCCAAGAAGTTAATAGATGATCAATTAGTTTATCACTAGTAGGGCTGCAGCAATCGATTATTTTAGTAGTAGATTAATCGATGAACTAGTTAGCTCGGTGAATTGAGTAATTGGATAAGGAACATAGAAATTTAAAATACCTGAGCTGAGCCTGAAACGGTTTAAAAAAAATAAATGATCTAACAATTGGCTAACTTACATAGCAAAAGTCTGCCAGCTTAAATGCTAAATTTTTTTTTACAGTGCTCTTAACAAATGGTTCAAACAAATATTCCCACAAAAATGGGTAAACAATAAACTAAATTACAAATGCATTAAAAAACATTAGCTCAAACGAAAACTTATGTTGGTCTTAACAGGGAGCAGCTGGATTCAGCCATGTGAAATGAGTTATGTCATATTCACTGTCGCCACTAGAGGGCAGCATATCCACCCACATCAATAAAACTAAATGCAAACACTTTCAAAACAAACCATTACAACGCCACTTTAAAGTGCCTGTGACACGAAAAAGCATGTTTATTTCATAATACACGCGGTATTTTATGCTCCTGAATGATATGGACCGCTTGGATGTGTGTGGAAGCGATCGCTATATTTATTTAGTTTTTTTAATCCCGCGCCAGGAAAATGAGTGACTTCCGGCTTCGTTCTTGCATTAAGGAGGAGGGCGCTGTGACGTGTACGGTAGAAGACGTCCTCTTCACGCTACAGTGTACTGTTGTGTATGAGGACGAAGGATTCAGCTGATTTTGCGGATTAATATGTTTATTTTTCGCATCACGCCAGCCAAACGGCTGCGGAAAAATCATTCTGTATGAGGGAGAGGCATATGCGCCTTTTTGGAGTTTCAAAAGGTTCCCATTCACCGTGGATATTTACTGTGGGACCATTGGACTTACGATGAAGTGAGTAAACATCTTGTTTTGTATAATGTCAAATACGAATACAGCGATTACAAAGTAAACACTACAAACTTCCTTTAAATGAAGGACTACTTACGTTTGATCATTGATAGGCATGTAAAAAGCTCTCCTAATGCATTAGCAGCAGCACGTTAGCTGCGTTAGCTCCAGCCACCCTCCTCAGGGGAACGAACTGTAAATTGCTCTCCGCCAGGCGGTTTGCCGATCTGCTAAGACATTCGACAACCGGGTCGTCATGTCAAATAATCCAGGATAGCTATGTGTGATTTTCCGCTTTGAAGACTTTGAAACATCACTCGGTTCGGGTTAGCATGTCGGCTAGCTGTCACGCCTTCTGGTTTGTTTACATTCTCCGAAGCCGGGGAAGGGAAATGACATATGTCCGATTTAGGTCTCATAAAATATCGTTCGGGAGGTGCGACAGTAAAGGTGAAGTCGACAGTTTTGACCATTATGGAGTAATTTTGCCATGTCGTCCTGAATAAATGCATTTTTATTATTTCATATTCCATTCAGCACAAGACTGTTATTTGTCATGACCATGCCATTTATTTAGCCAATGGGGAAAATACTTGGATAAAAAGAGTATCCTGTAAAAATATTGAAGTAAAGAGACAGAAACAATGACATTTTGCCGCTCTCTTCGTCGCGTTTTCCTCGTTGTGAATAGTTCCCCCTCAACAGGCTGACTGGTCCTTCTCAAGCCATTTATATAGCTATTGGGGAAAAATACTTGGGTAAAAAGAATATCCTGTAAAAATATTGGAGTAGAGAGACTGAAACAATGACATTTTGCGGCTTTCTTCGTCGGGTTTTCCTCGTTCTGAATAATTTCCCCTCAATGGGCTGAATAGTAAAATCGATGAGCCAAGTCTACCGCTGACGTCATCCACCTGTTGGGGACGCTAAAGCCCTATAATGGTAGGCGTGGCTAACCGGCAGATTAAAAGACTAATTTCTCGTCATCTGTGCTTTGCTAAATTGTTGTATATAGTCGAATCGTCTCAAAATATGATTCTAATTCACATAATAATGACATTTTAGACTTTTTTTCTTGTGTCATATGCTCTTTAAATTAAACAAATACTCGTAACAGCAAAATTTAATTCAATGTTTTTTTTTAATCGAATTACTTAAGTTAATCGATTAATCTTTGCAACACTAATCACTAGTATATGAAGTGGGAGAGTTGGCAGCAAATGATTCGTTCGCTGCCAACCCTCCCACTTCAAATGGATTGGACATCTATGAATGGCAGACAATGATTTAAGCAGTGTCAGACCAAGCCATAACAGAAATTACTTTACATTCAAGTGAGCATGTAGTATTTAAAAAAACAAAAAACAAAAAAACATGGTATCGGTACAGTCTAGGTATCGGCCGCACAGCCTGGTATCAGAATCGGGAGCCAAAAAAAATGGTATCGGTGCAACACCTGTAATAGTTGCAAAACACATTTTTCAAGTTTCAAGCATCAGGCCCAGGGAAATTATGTAACAAACAGACAGACAGCAAGCTAAATCACAGATTAACCAGCTCACAACACAGAAAAATAAAATGGTGAAAAGGCATCCAAGTGACAAATCACATACAAGCATTCAACACACGTGCTGGTGACAAATCTGCACAGCAACTAAACTGTGCAGCCTTTTGACAACACAGAACCCGCGACCCATCCCACTGGCCTTTGCTTTCCACTCAGTAGGCAGGAACAGAGTCTGACGTCAGAGCTTGGCAGATAAACTACTGTCGTCTAGGAAACCTCCTGTTAGGAAGTAAACAATGACTTCATCGTTGGCTGGAAGGGTGCGGTAAGGATAACGTTCAGACTCGCAGAAAATTGTACGACTACCAGTAAGTTGAATGTGACGAGTTCCCTTTAAATGACAGATGAAAGCATTGTGCAAAGCCCATGTTGAGTCTGCAAACACGCACCCGTGGCTCTGATGCAAGATTCATCTTGTAGGGATGTGACTTTCCTTCTTCTGAAGAGAGTGGCGACCACAACTTATTTTCTGACCTGAAATACACGAGAAAGATTCTTGAGGTAAAATAGTAGCCATTTTAACCATTATTTTTCATTATTAGAAGTCAAAATGCATTGGACGTCTATTGCTATAAATAGATGAATAAATCTTTTAAAAAACCCAATCTTTTTTTTACCCAATTCCAATCACATGATCGGATTGGGAGATACAGTGGGGCAAATAAGTATTTAGTCAACCACTAATTGTGCAAGTTCTCCCACTTGAAAATATTAGAGAGGCCTGTAATTGTCAGCATGGGTAAGTCTCAACCATGAGAGACAGAATATGGAAAAAAAGACCCCAGAAAATCACATTGTTTGATTTTTAAAGAATTTCTTTGCAAATCGTGGTGGAAAATAAGCATTTGGTCAATACCAAAAGTTCATCTCAATACTTTGTTATGTATCCTTTGTTGGCAATAACGGAGGCCAAACGTTTTCTGTAACTCTTCACAAGCTTTTCACACATTGTTGCTGGTATTTTGGCCCATTCCTCCATGCAGATCTCCTTTAGAGCAGTGATGTTTTGGGGCTGCCGTTGGGCAACACAGACTTTCAACTCCCTCCACAGATTTTCTATGGGGTTGAGATCTGCACTGGCTAGGCCACTCCAGGACCTAGATATGCTTCTTACGAAGCCACTCCTTTGTTGCCCTGACTGGGTGTTTGGAATCATTGTCATGCTGAAAGACCCAGCCACGTCTCATCTTCAATGCCCTCGCTGATGGAAGGAGATTTTCACTCAAAATCTCTCGATACATGGCCCCATTCATTCTTTCCTTTAAACAGATCAGTCTTCCTGGTCCCTTTGCAGAAAAACAGCCAAAAAGCATGATGTTTCCATCCCCGTGCTTCACAGTGGGTATGGTGTTTTTTCGGATGCAATTCAGTATTCTTTCTCCTCCAAACACGAGAACCTGTGTTTCTACCAAAAAGTTCTTTTTTGGTTTCATCTGACCATAACACATTTTCTCAGTCCTCTTCTGGATGATCCAAATGCTCTATAGCGAACCGTTGACGTGTACTGGCTTCAGCAGGGGGACACGTCTGGCAGTGCAGGATTTGAGTCCCTGGCGGCGCATTGTGTTACTGATAGTAGCCGATGTTACTGTGATCCCAGCTCTCTGTAGGTCATTCATTAGGTCCACCCGTCTGTTTCGGGAATTTTTGCTCACCGCTCTTGTTATGATTTGACGCCACAGGGTGAGATCTTGCATGGACCCCCAGATCGAGGAACATTATCAGTGGTCTTGTATGTCTTCCGTTTTCTAATAATTGCCCCCACTAGAGGTGTGCAAAATTTCCGATTCTTAGATTATTCGCGATTCGGCCGTGGAAGATTCGAGAACGATTCACAAACATCCAAATTCCGATTATTGAAATATGCCAAGTAAAGCGGAAGTACAACACACTCAGCGCGCCGCGCGGTCAATGAGCAACGGAGCGAGAGTAGCTAAACATCATGCTTCTCATTACCCGGCCCCTCGGGTAATGCCAATGCTCAACTCACGGCTCTAGCTCAACTCATGCCACGAGATAAAAAAACACAACAACATACCTGAAGCTGCTACAAAAGTACGTCATCCACATAATGTTACGGTAGATATCATTTATATAAGACTAGATGCACTACGGTAGCGGTAGCGTTTGCAGCACATCTACAAAAGGCTGCAAGGCTGTTGTAGCGAACCTTCCAAGCAAACCTAATTAACTTTTTATCTAAAATACTCCTAAATCGGTAAAATATTGACTTGAATCGATCTTTAAAATAGTTTTAAAACTTTCACATGTCGAAAGTTGACAAAAGGGAAATTATGGATTAACGGGAGCAATTTTAACAACTTTAACGGTTGATTCACAACATTAAATTAATTGAATGTAGTTTAAAGCTGCTGATACAGAATGGGGACTGGAGTTTTTTATTTACTGTTATTTTTGTATATTTGTTTACTGCTATATGTTAACTTGATACTGAAATAGTAGTTTGGTTTAGCCTGAGAGTATTTTTGAACAATTTTGGAACAAATGTACAAAATATTAAAAAAAAAAAAAAAAAAAAAAAAAAAAAAGGGGAGGGGTGCATCAATAATCATTTTAGAATCGAATCGGACCATCTGAATCGTAATCGTAATCGAATCGTTCGGTGCCCAAAGATTCCCAGCTCTAGCCCCCACAGTTGATTTCTTTACACCAAGCGTTTTACCTATTGCAGATTCAGTCTACCCAGCCTGGTGCAGGTCTACAGTTTTGTCTCTGGTGTCCTTCGACAGCTCTTTGGTCTTGGCCATAGTGGAGTTTGGAGTGTGACTGACTGAGTTTGTGGACAGGTGTCTTTTATACCGATAATGAGTTAAAACAGGTGCCATTAATACAGGTAACGAGTGGAGCCTCGTTAGAACTTGTTAGAAGAAGTTAGACCTCTATAACAGCCAGAAATCTCGCTTGTTTGTAGGTGACCAAATACTTATTTTCCACTCTAATTTTGAAATAAATTCTTTAAAAATCAGACAAAGTGATTTTCTGTTTTTTTTCACATTCTGTCATGTTTGAGGTTTACCCATGTTGACAATTACAGGCCTCTCTAATCTTTTCAAGTAATAGAACTTGCACAATTGGTGGTTGACTAAATACTTATTTGCCCAACTGTATCTCGAGGTTTTTTTTTTTTTGTAATAAAACATTTTAGAGTTGTGTACATAAACGGGGATTCTCTTCATAACCTTCCTCATATTTAATATGTTGTTAACAAACAGAACATGACATTGTACATTGTATCATAGACTTAACACACTCCCTCTTGTGTAAAAGGTATGAGTCAATGCAGTTTTAGACTGACATGGTCTCTTACCTGTCAATAGAAAGTGCCATCTCCTGTATGCACCCCTTAATTTTGTTCTGTGCTTCCAAGTGAGTCATGTTGTCTGCAGCTTCACCATCAATAGCTAAAATCACATCACCAATACAGAGGTTGGCCTGGGCTGCTTTGCTTCCAGGTGACACCTGCATACGAAAAACATTTTTTGTACAACAACAATTTCATTTCAGTGGAGTCTTTCACACAAATTGCTTCCGCTCTGGTTAACTGACCTTCACCAACTGACTTCAGCGTGTGTTATTGTTTACAGTACACACCCAGGCAAAGTTGCCTGAGGGAGCAACTTAATGCAAATTAGGCCCTGGAGACAAGAAACACTGGCCCAGCTCAGGAATTTGTAATCATTTTAATAGGCAGGGTGGACAGAGCACAGAGACAAAAATAGAGCTGTCACTTTACTTAAATCATTAGAGCCAGTGAGAACATAATGCTACAGTATATAATACAGTCATTGGTCACATTATGAAACATAATCTTCAAATTAAAAAAATGGAAAGAAGGCAATAGGAGATCCATTCATTACGATTTTTCAGTTTGAAACCTACAGTGAAAAGTTTTTTATATTATAGTAAACAAACAAACAGTCAACTCTGTCATTTCAAATTAGTGCTTATAGGCATTTAAGAAATTGAACAAAAGGTTTTCTTGTCAACTTAAAGCGCGAGTCAATGGTCCCATCTTAGCATGCCAATAAAAAACAACATATGCATACATGAGAATCACCGAGCGATAACCCATGCAATCACTTGCAATCACTTGCAAAGACTTGCGCTAGCTTAGCCACTCCGGAGCCTTGCAACTAACAAATAACTAACAAACTGCACGGAATTTGTTTAAATCAACCCCACTGACTAATCAAACCACCACTAACTCCAAGATTAAGCCCAATGTCCAAAATTCTGAACTTTTGCTTTAAGGTTAATATGGGGACCACTACTTTGTTTGACACTTTACAGGGCAAGTGACTATTTTTGGTAATTAAAAAAAAAAAAAAAAAAAAAACTTTACTCGATAGAGACTTACCGGTAGTTTCTATATACTGTATGTGGATATCACATTTTGTATCATGAAGGCCAAAATATTAAAATTTGGTGTACAAGTGTTGCCTACATAAACCCAAATGTTTATATACACACACATAGGCCTAAAATATATTATATATATGGCAGAAAACATTCAGGTGACTTGAAGTTCCCCTCTGAGACCCCCAATTTGCCAAATCTCAAAACTGTCCGATATGCATGTGTGATACGTCAAAGGAAAGCTTAAAATCTCAATTTTCTGGGGGAAGAATTTTTTTTAACAGGAGGGCATTTAAAAATAAACACAAAAATTTTAAACAGCAAACCCCTATCTGGACGTGAGAGCACGCGAGACTAGAATTACAGACGCCATGACTTTAACGAGATATTATCGCGTACTTACCTTGTTTCGATCCCAAAAACTCCATGTAGTATGTATCACCGAGTGTCAAGACAGAGTTGTGAATGGCCACAGCTGGATTTTTGGGGGATTTTATGGGTGAAACATGGTAACATAACAAGGGTTGCGATGCAGAAATCACAGACACAAAGGAGTGGTCTAGATTTTCTATTTCATATATTTCCCCTTTTAAACGTCACCCCCCCCCCCCCCCCCCCCCCCCAATTTTTCGTTGTTTGGATCGATCATTTATCATCTAACATATCCGAGAAAATGTGAAGGCAACAAAAAAAAAAAAATTAAGCGATAGTTATGAGGTAAATATCTGTGACTTTTTTACACAATTTTTTCAGTGCGACGTAATTTGTTTAAAAGTTTAAAATATGCGAGTGAATAATTTATTCAAGTCTTTTTTTTTTTTTTTTTTAAACGAAATAATCGACATCAATTAATGATTCTAAGCTAAAAATGACAGACATTTTGAATAATAAGTCTAATCAATTACCTTCGTTTTATGGCTGCGTCGAAACAAAAGCGGTTGCGTGACGTCTGTAAACGGGCGTTTTCAGGGTAAAACGGGCAAATAAATAGTTTGGGGGCTTAATGCGCCATGAATCTGCTATGGCAGCATATAGACATATTGTTCTATCAAACACAACGGTTGTTTTGGCTTAAAATACAGCAGTTTCTTTTAAAGAAGAGTGCAAGAGCAGAAACTGCTTTTTCAGTCTTGCCTATTTTCCGCAATATGCAAAAACATACATACTGTACAAATACAGACATATATATATATAATACATATAGGCCTGAACGATATTGGAAAAAACTATTGCTGCGATTTTTTTGGGGTTTGCGATATTATATTGCGATATTTAAAAACAAACAAACAAACAAAAACAAACAAACAAACTAACAAAAAAAAAAATATATATTTTTTTTTAAAGATATTGTCACTAGATGACTTGAATAGCTGTTTGGAAAGACTTTGGATGACTCTCAATGACCAGTGTACAGTGATCCCTTGTTTTTCGCGGTTAATGGGGACCAGAACCCGCCACGATAAGTGAAAAACCGCGAAGTTGCGCCCCCCGCCCCCCAAATTTTTATTTTTTTGTGTGTGTGCTCAATGTATTTATTCAGATTTAGCATTGGAAAGAGATACATATAAGGCATGTTTTTTTTCTCACCTTTTCCCCAAAGTATGATTAAAAAAAAAATACATATATATATATATATACACAGTACTGTGCAAAAGTTTTAGGCAGGACACCTGCCTAAAACTTATGCACAGTACTGTATATTTTTATTATATTATGTATATACAGGATATACTGTATGTATATATTTTCCCCAAGTGGAAGCTTCCATGATCCTAATAAATTTAATAATTAAAAAAAAATATATACATATGTAATGTATTGTATATATATATATATATATTAATAAATGGTTTTAAGCAATTCAAACGTTATTTTATATTATGATCAGTTTTAAACATAACTGTTAAACCAAATCATTTTTGAACAAGAATAAAGTACTGTAGTCGAAAAATGCTTGGCTTTATTAAATACTTCTGTTTATCTACCTTAGCTGTGACTCTTGTTGGACATGTAGAAATTACAAACTCCTCATGATCACTTCTGGCATTTAATTTATATGTCTCAAACGTCTCCACACACGCACACACATTCATTCCAAAGCAGCTTCCTCGCAGAAACGGTTTTACAAGTTAAACGATGATTGACAGCTGCTGCGCTGTGATGTCCGCTTCTTTGGCAAGATCAAAGATACCAGCATCGTTAACTTTGATAAACAAGTGCTGCAGTGACTGTGAAGTTCAAAGAGCGTGTGAGGCTCTGCGCAGAGCAGAAAGCAGGGTGTATGTGGATTAAGAAAAATAAAAATTATCGCACGTCCTTGCGATGGGACTACAGCGCACGCACACACCGCGATGGCGATGTTTAAACGATATATCGTTCAGGCTTAATACATAGACATGTATTATATATACAGACATCCTTTTCTTTCGGCTTTTCCCTTGACAGGTCGCCACAGCTAATCAGTACATATGTTATGTATACACACACATAAATATACATAAAGAAACAATACCATTATAAATCAATAAAATTTTGATTAAAAAAAAAAAACAACAAATCAAAATGAATAAAAATACAGTCTGGTTATGGTCCCCAGTAACACGCTAAAGTCAATTTGGAAAAAAAAAAAAAAAAAAAAAAAAGTATTTAACTTATTATTAACTTAGTATTTAACTAAAAGTCCAATGCATTTGCCGTCAACCTTCCTAGTCAAATTGGATTAGACGTCTAGTGCCGTCAACGGCAACCAATGCGTGAAATGAGTGCCCACTCTCAGTTTCACAGTTTAACCCCACAGAACAATACGACAACTTGAAATGACTGCGTGACTTCATTTCTTTGGATCCAACATGATCCAACACACATGTCGTGCTAGCGCTCGACATTAGCTCGTAAATATTGTATAAAAATACTCTCTCACGTCAAACACTTCACTACAGGTAGCTTAATTTTAGTTGTCGGCAATTATGTGCTTACTCGGGCAATTCGAAAGTTGAGACTAGTCAGGTGTGGTTCACTCAAGTCGAGTGATTGAATAGCGGCTTCCCATCGAAACTTACCCGAGAAATAGTCAGCGGCTGCTCGAAGTCTTTTCCTCCAACCAGCCTGAATCCCCATGGCCCGGGACCTGGCACCACTATCCGCAGAGGCATAACTAAGGCGAAGCGCTTCACAACTGACTGTCGAGGTGTTCAAAATATTTGCCAGACTGTGTCACTTGCTCCTTTTTCCTCGCGCTGGTGACCTGAGAGAGGTGATCAATGGTCAGGAGGGGCGGGGCCTCAGGTTAGTAGGACGAATAGGATTGGGAAACCTTCATTTTGCGCCGGAGAATTCGAAGATCGTCTATTGCACAACACACGTGTGACTCGCTACTGAGAAATGAAGAGTAAACTTGGTAAATCACGTGATGCCTGCTTACTGGCAAAGCAATTTTCAACAAAAGAACATCACGTAAACTAGTGGTGTCAAATTATTGGCCCCGGGGCAGGATTTTGTGGTCCCTTACTCTATACCAGACATGTCCAAAGTCCGGCCCGGGGGCCAAATGCGGCCCGTGGTCAAATTTAATCCGCCCCCCAGCCTGTGGGGCGCCGTTTGTAAAGCAGCACATGCTGAAAATTACGATAACATTTTCTCACATTTAGCGCCACACAGTATTTAAAATGATGTGAAATTTTTAGAGTCACTTTTTTTTTTTTTTTTCAAATTTACAACATTATCTAGCAATTTAAATATTCATTTTTAAATAATACGTTTTGGACCTGATTCTTTAAATCCAGACCGAAATATTTAAACCTTAAATTTATATCTTAAATGTTAAATCAGGAAACGGTCAGAACTAAATATTTAGCTTAATATGCAAATCTACATGACTGGAGACTGGAAGTAACAAAATAAAAGCTGGTGGAGCAGCTCAGACTGTCTGTTTACGTTGCTTGAAAATAAATAAAACCTACTCAACAGTGGCAGTCTGCTCTAAGACATGACTCATTGTGATAATAACAATATACAGGTAAAATACATATTTAGGAGAAACTATTTAAAGAGTATTTTGTGTGTTCCAGCTTTTATTTTGTTACTTTCGGTCTCCAGTCATGTGAATTTGCATATTAAGCTTAATATTTAGCTCCAACCATTTCCAAATTTAGCATTTAGGATATAGGATATAAGATTTAAGATTTAAATTAAATATTTAGTTCTGGATTTAAAGAATCAGGTCCAAAACTTCTTATTTAAAAATGAATATTTAAGTTGCTAAATAATGTTGTAAATGTGCAAAAAAAAGTGACTCTAAAAATTTAAACCACGTTTTAAACAATGTGTGGTGCTAAATGTGAGAAAATGTTGTCATATTTTCAGCATGTGCTGCTTTACAAACGGTGCCCCATACCAGCCTCTGTCATAAAATCAACAACGTCTGGCCTGCACACAGACTTAATAAATTGGTCAGCAGTATTGCTCCCAGCATATAAAGTAGCTTACACACTGAATGCTGCTCTTCATTTACCCACTAAAATGCAGCAGCACTCTAAGCAAAATTGCCACGTGTGACCATTTGCTTCCAATTTTCTAAAATGGCGACAATCAACGAAAAAAAGAAAGTTGACTGCGACAACCAACGCTTCAAGGATAGGTGGAAATTTGACTATTTCTTTACTAAATCAACAACTGTGTCTGCCTCATTTGCAAAGAGACAGTTGCTGTTTTTAAAGAGTTCAATGTGAGGCAATATTACCAAACATGACACAGTGACATGTACGACAAGATTACAGGGAAGATACGTAGCGAGAAATCGAAGCAACTTGAAGCTAGTTTAATTTCACAGCAGCAGTATTTCGCAAGAGCCCGAGAGTTGAAAGAGAATGCCACAAAGGCTAGTTGCGAGATTGTGGAAATTATTTTTAAAAATAATAAAGCAAATGTGACACACAGAATCGCTTGCTAAAATTTGCTTAAATATATTGTTGTATGTATAGGACATCAGCCAAGGTCAGCCCCCACATTTTCACAACACCAAATCTGGCCCCCTTCGTAAAACGTTTGGACAACCCTGCTCTACACCAAAGTTTAAAATAACTAAATAGAATAAATAAATAAATAAAAATAATTCAAACAACTTGTAACTGCAATTTCTGGAAAAATTACTCTAGGTCTTTGCTGTGTGGATATACAGATCTTAGCCCCGCCCAGGTCGGTTTGGGGACATTTCGGGGACAATATCAGGTCACTTCCTGTAGATTTGGGGACATTTTTTTTTTTTGCCATTCAAAATGAATGGGAAATTTGGACGTCAATGGCTGTCAATGGCAGCACCCACCATAAGCGTCAATGGAATCGGGGACATTTGGGGGACACGTCCTATTGATATCTGGTCATTTCCTGTTGATTTGGGGACATTGTTTATTTTTGCCATTGAAAATGAATGGGAAAAAGTTTGGACGTCCATGGCCGTCAATGGCATTGACTTACATAGGCGTCAATGGAGTCCAAGTACATTGACATCAATAGAATACATTCGACATACATGGCCGTCAATAGCATCAATGCAATGTAAATTCCAATTGGAAGTGAATGGGAAATATAGACGGGGCATCCCATTAGAAATGAATTGGAAAGTTTTTGGCAAATTTCCGTGGACCCGTAAATTTTTTACCAAATTCTGAATACTTGGCAAAGACTCAGATAAAAATCTCTTTCGAACATGATATCATAGCTCAAGCTAATTTCAGTTTTCAGTGATGTCTGTCATTATGCTAGCTCAAGTGGTTTTATCAGCCAAAGTAGAATCATTTACAGCACTTAAAATTGTCCAAATCCTCTTTTTGGGCCTCTTAACAACATGTATTTTATTTTATTTTTTGTAATTTGCTTTTAATTGATTTAAAAAAAAAAGAAAAAGAAAAAAAAAATCAACTGGAAATATGGTGTTTTGAATTTGTTACTTTTTTGTGTTTTTTTTAAATTAGAAACATTAAAAAACTTTTTAAAAAAATATTTTTTTCTCAGTTTTTTAAATCATTCATCTTATTTTTCAAATTTCTTTGAAATTTTATTGTCATGAGAAACATGATCTGGCCCATTGAGTTTGACAGCAGTGGTATAGAAGATTGGATTGCATTTTTTTTTAAAGATTTTTTTTTTGTGGAATTTTTGATATTGCCTTCACTCAAACCAGGCTCCGGATAAATTTAGTTTTGGGTTTTTGAGTGACTTGTTGATAAGTATACTAGTATATTATTCGAAATGAAAATGCTTTGCTAAACCTGAAGGCGCTTGGTCGTTTGAAAACACTGAAGAGTGATCCCTCATTTTAAAAAGCGATCCCAGACGCGCCGCTTTCAGTAGGCTTGTCTTGATGTCGGTGCCGTCACTCCCGTATTACATGCAAGTTTACCATTTATGGTAGAGCTTAATCCCAGGATGTGGAATGTGCCGCTCCCAAAACTTGAATTCCTTCCAGGATTGCTGCTCAAGTGGAGTGAGAATGCTACTGTATGCTGACTGAATCAAACATTTATTGTGTGTTTACTAACACAGCCAAAGTTCTTAACTTGTTTGAACTTGAAAGTGTCAAGTTTATACAGGCTACTGTTGAATGAATCTAATCTAAATATGTGTGAATTTTGATTTTGAAGATGACAATTTAATAGTTCTATTCACAACACGTTTTAACCCTTTTCAAAAACAATGGTCACTGCAGTGGACAGATATTTAAAAGTTGACACTGAAGACCTTTAACCCTTGTAGAGCAAGTGACTATTTGTGGTAATTAAAAAAAAAAAATCATTTCATTCAATTCCACAATTTGGCATCTCTTTAATTTATTGTATTGACACTTATTATCCAAAACCATTACTAAAACTCAAATGTGCAATGGTCACGAAGCTCACTGGCAGTGATGGGGATTAATTTTATGGTTTATTTATTTATTTATTTTTTTTCCCCATTATTTCATTTATTATTATTTTCTATTGTGTGTGTGTTGGATGTCAGCCCCATTTTTCATCCCATTTTGTCTTTTTTTTTTAACTGGAAACCCAGGCGCTAGTATTGCGAAAAAATAAAGAGATTTTGATTATAAAAAAAAAACTATTTTTTCCCCTTCATTATTAATCATTATTGTATTTTATATGTATATATTTTTATAAATATAAAATAATTTATAACAATACAATTTTAATTAAAACTAAATAAATGAAACAAAATAAATTTTAAAAGTTGAATTTCTTTTCATAGTACAGAGATCCTTCGCTACTTTGCACTTCAAACTTCGTGCCCACAATCCATCACAGATTTTTTTTTTCATTTAGAAAAAAAAAAAAAAAAAAAAAAAAATACAGATGAGCTATCCCGATCCGATGACATATTCCTGCGATTTTCTTGGTCTGTTAGTGCACTGGAGTTGCCTTTTAAAGTTAACGATGATTGATAGACGTTAAGGTTTGATCTTGCAAGAGATGCTTGGAAGCCGAAACTTCAAAGCACCACATACGTCAATCATCGTTTAGCTTGTTAAACATTTGGTATGGCAACTCATTGTGTGTAAGTGAGCATCTTGAGCAGATTTGACTGGACTCACTCAATGAAGCATGTAACAAAGACAAGCATTTTTCTACTATATTCTTGTTTAAAAATAATTCGGTGGGACAGACTTGTCATAATTATTACATTTGAAGTGATTAAAAACCATTGATTATAATGTATATACATGAAAGTGTATTTTTTTTTATTATACTTTGGGAAAAGTTAAAAAACATGTCCAATAGGTGTCTCTTTCCAATGCTGAATCTGAATAAATACATTCAACACACACACAATTTTTTTTTGGGCGGTTTTTCACTTATTGCGGCAGGTGCTGGTCCCTATTAATTGCGAAAAACAAGGGATCGCTGTACTGTATTTAACGCATTGCATGCCACTGACGGCAATAGACGTCCAACCTAATTGACTGTAAATGCTCATTTTTCAGTGCCATTGACGGCAATGGCGAACTAACGTTTATTTGCCCCTCCCAGTCAAAACGGATTGGATGTCAAGTGCCATCAATGGCAACCAATGAGTTACATGAGGACCCTGAAAGTGTTTTTAAAAAAAAAATTCTGCATGAAAGGTTTATAAAATACTGCGTAACACAGCCACAGCAGTGTATAGCATCTTTATTTTCATATTGTCAATGTAACAACACTGCAAATGGAAGCAAACAAACCAAACTCGTTGCAGGTTTTGTGTTGCACACAAATTCAATCATAGCATGATCATTAAATTGAAAGCAATATTTCACGCTTTTGATACTTGCTCAGTAAAACAAGTTCTCAGTGAACATACTTCCACTATAGAGACTAGAACTAAATCGGGAAAGCATGACAACGTAAGTATTTGACAGATACATTTCAGAAATACTCATGAATAAAATGAGGCACAATTTTGCATCAAACATAAGGCATTATGAGCTCACGAATGGCAGCGTAATGTTCCTATGCATCAAACTTCCTGTGCTCAGTAATGTTTCACACTGTGACAAAATCCTTCAGGTAGATAAAACGCTGCACGTAACTAAAAATGCTTCATCTGAAGCTCTCATCAGATGCAGTCTATCTCTTATTTTACAATATTTACAATCCTTCTTATGCAATACGTCAACTCACGATGACCTTTCACCATATTTTGCATACACGGCATCACATTCAAATATCGTACATTCATACATCCTGTGATGTGTTACGACGCACAAAATGACACAAGCAAGTTGTTTTACACAATCATGTTCCTGTTGCTCTGTAATAGGAGAGAAGGTCAGCTGACTTTGAACATTATAAAACATTGGATGAGCTCAAGTTATGTGAGAACCTAAAAAAAAACAGTTGGGTCAACGGCACAGAATAAAACATGCTTTTGTGAGGTGACAATTAGTGTTGCACCGATACGGCACTAAAATGACATTATCGGTATAGGGGATTACTAAGAAATAACGTGCCGATGCCGCGCAATATGTACTTTTTGAGATTTCGTTTCCAACTACCAGTTGCCCTACCCAAGATGGCCACCAGCTACGTATACTGTCGTAAAAAAAGAAGCGTTTGTCTCCCTTTTTAAGATAATGATAGAAATCCGATTGTGTGGCATCTAATCATTCTTCTAACTGTGATTTTATATGAATTTAGTACATGTAGGCATCTAGTCCATTTGAAGTGGTAGGGTGGAAGCGAATATTCGTTTATTCGCTGCCACCCTACCACTTCAAATGGATTGGACGTCTAGTGCAGTCAGTGGCAGCCAATGAGTTAAACAGTGTCTGACCAAGCCATGATTGAATTATTTTACATTCAAGTAAGTGTGTAGAAATTTTGTATTAAATGAAAAAAATCTCAAAAAATCGTTGTAATGGTACAGTATCGGCCGATACAACACAGAATTGGGAGCCAAAATTGGTATCCGTGCAACACTAATGACCAAATACCGGAACATTCTATAAGTACTATACAGGCACACTCATAATACAGTGTTTTGTAGTCATTGTGACAACGGTCAGGAAGAAACACTTGTTTTTTACCTCAAAAAGCACACATCAGTGAGGATGAAGTGCAGATTGCTACCTTTTAAATAAAATTTTAAACCATATTATGTGAAACTCATCACTGCACAACTGTAGCTAATATGCTGTAATGCAATATCCTTCCATACTCTATAATACTGAAGGGCTACTGATAGTCTGGCAATGCTGATTAGATATTTACTCTTGAACACTCATACAGTATAAATATTGACTTTTCTTTAAACTGCCCACTTACTGGAGCAACAAGCACTAAAAATGACTAAGTAACTAATATACAGCTTGTCAAGCATATCACAGAGTTGGTGATGAATTTAAGAAGGACATTGTTAGGACTGCAGTATTCAGCAGGGAGATCGGGAATCACAGTCAATACATGTTTTTGGATTACACTATGTGATTTTGACTGGTTTCATTGTGCACTTATGCTGACTATACTGTTCAAATCAGTTTGGAAACCCAACCTGAGTTACGAAAATATCTATCCATATGTTAAAGGCCTCTTAAATAGCTATACATTTACACAACTGGAACACTGCTGTATTTTCCGGACCATAAGTCACACTTTTTTTCATAGTTTGGCTGGGCATGCGACCTATACTCAGGAGCAACCTATGCGCTGGTAAAATATACTTGTATATCTTCCAAAATATTATTTAACATTGAGCACGGAGTAAAGATTACCCATGACTAGGTGCTACAGAGCACTCTTGGCTTATGATTAAGAAGAAAGAGTAAGAGACACCAAGAAAGGGTAAGCTTATTATTTATAACTACAATTATAATGATACGAAATTATTATCGATTTAGTTGTTTGACTTAATGTATTAAGTTCTATGCAGAGGTGGGTAAAGTAGCCAAAAATTTTACTTTTAAGAGTAGCGTTACTTCAAAATAATATTACTCAAATAAGAGTAAAAGTAGTCATCCAAAAAAATGTACTCAAGTACGAGTAAAAAAGTATCCAGTGAAAAGAATACTGAAGTAATGAGTAACAGTGAGTAACTGCTTATTTATGTTTTTTTTTAAAACAATGGCATCTTTTCTCCCAGCACAAACGTATCTTTAATAACTGTTGTTATAATGATACTGTACAATAACCCATTACATAACTGCATTAAGACAAATACCGTATTGGCCCAAATATAAGACGGCCCTGATTATAAGACGACCCCCTCATTTTTCAAGACTCAAGTTTGAGAAAACAATTTTTGAGCACCAAATTAATTTTTATACAGAAAATAATTACAGTAATGATTATAACAACATATTTGAGAGAAAAAGCATGTTATTTTGCCTCATTCAAATCTTAATATCTGAACATTTAAATATGTAAACTAAAGTGCAATCACATTCTTAAATGAATGGCTTCTGGTTTTTGAAATGTAAATAAACCAATCTATTGTGATAAAACAACAAAATTGCAATAACTGCATTAACCATCAAAGTGAAGTCTAACTTTAACTGTAGTCTTGAAACAAATCTGAATAAGGATAAACATTGCAATAAAATAATGCAAACTAGTTAAACTTCAGAGTAGCCGAGATCTCTCATGACAGACCATCGCTTCAATGGCGCCATCTAGCGTCGTGAATGGGTATAACGTCTAGACCATGAATATAAGACGACCCCCACTTTTTCAGTCTTATTTCAATGCAAAAAACACCGTCTTATATTCGGGCTAATACGGTAAATAAAAAAATTATCATTGGATTAAAGAGAGACAAAAAAACACAGTAATGAAGCATTATTCGTCCAAAGAGCATGAGTGCCCTGCCCTCTAGTGGAGAAAATAGTTCCTAGTTTGAAAAGCGTGGTCAATCGGTGCCAAATAAAAACTGGGATCCGCGCTTTCGAATCATGTTGAGGGCAGCGCTCTATGTCAAATACTAAATTTATTACGGTGCTTTAAAGATGTGTGATTGAACAGGCTTGCGTGATCATAGAACCGCAAGCTTGCGTCTGATTGGTGTAATACAGTCAAGTGATTATTGCTGTAATGTCTCATTGGTGAAATTAGTAGATCTACTCTTGGCATCGCTAGCAAAAAAAAAAAAATACATATGTAGTAGTAATATGTAATATAAAGAGGATAAATGTAACGACGCTTGTGGAGCTCAAAGTAGCTGAGTAAAAGTAGCATTTTTTTTTCCACAAATCTACTCAAGTAAAAAGTATGACTTCGTAAAATTACTCTTAGAAGTACATTTTTCTCAAAAAGTCACTCAAGTAAATGTAACGAAGTACATGTAACGCGTTACTACCCACCTCTGGTTCTAGGTGCGTTTTTATTTCAATTTATTCGGCTTGCTTTTCCAACCCATCATAGGTACTTTTATAAGCTATACAAGTAGCTACAGAAATCTGGTCTTAGGGGCCATTTACACGCTAACGGGGGTGACAACGCAAAAACATTGCCAGAGAGCCCTGTCGTTTACATGGAGATGGCGTTTTGTGGGGCTAAACATGCAAAAAATTGAAAATGCATCAGCAAATAAGAGGTTTCATGCACTTTTGCGCATCCGTGTGCACGCAGTCTTCCCTACGCATAACGGTCATAAACACGGAATTAAAATAACAGCAAAACGCCACTTTTGCGTTATTGTGTAAGACCGTTGTGGTGTAAATGTGGCCTTAAATTGTCTTCGGAGCCGAGAGAAGGAAGAATGAGACCTCAGTGGAGAAGGGACGACGCAGGAACACTTTAGAGCCAAGCTGGATGACTGAAACAAACTACAAAGTGAATGCGAATCTAGTACGGCTTGGCTAAGGCAGGGGTCCCCAACCTTTTTTGCACCACAGACCAGTGTGACTTGGCTCTTTTTTCTCACGGACCGGTATTCTGGCAAATTTTGCACCCTTATAAAATTTTGCTCCCAAAGCTTTTGTGGCGGTGAAAAAAGCCGTCTGTTATATTTAGTTGGACTTAATGTTATCCAACGGTGCTAAAAACTATTTACATCATAAACATACATGTGCAACACGAAAATGGCGTAAATGAATGCTTAACGACACGGCGAAGTTGTTAAGTGAGAGAGCTGCGTGCAGTTGTTGTGTGCAGCTAACGTGGCGAACGTAAGTTAATATTCCTTTCTTTAAAAAAAGTTTGTAGTGTGTACTTTGGAATTGCTGCATTCGCGGTCATTTTTAACTTTACGCGCATGCCAAATTTGTCAGAACACCGGCAATGTGCGGCGGAAAAATACAGCAAATATAAAATAACATTTGTTTTTAGCCACATTGTGTTAAGTGCAGGGAAAATACAACTCACCCGCTGAATCAGTGGGAGGCGTGAGCTTGTTTTGTTTGTTTCAGTGCTCTCTTAGCGATGTCAGGATATTCCGAAATGACTTTAATCCAGAACCTCGGTAGAGTTGTTGTCTCAAACGTATGTTTAAGGTCGCCGTGATTTGTGATCTTTACAAGCTGATATTCCTGTTGCACAGACATGCTCGAATCACTCGGTTTTTTCACATATGGTTCACGAATCCACTCCGCAGTTTGTGGGTCATTAGTGATTGGGAAGTAGCATAGATTTTGTTTTCTTCAAGGTTGCAGGCTCATCTTTTGGCTCGTCAGGTTCCCTTTTCCCCTTAAAAAATTTGTCCAAAGACGTGTTTTTCAGTCATTCTAGTGTGGGGACTAATTATTTCCGGGAACAAATGTAATGGGCGACAACCTACGTCATACGTTATTATCGAGGCCAAGCGTACATACATATACAGAACATGACGTACTGCTAACAGTCCAATCAATGCATTTCTATGACGACCTCCCATTCTGTAGTTGTATATCTAGAGTAGACAGAAATATTGGTGTGTTAAGCGGCACAGGCCAAAGTCAATCGGCCAGAACTCAGTCGTTAATAATAATAATAATGATAATTATTATTATTAATTCTGCGCGGCCCGGTACCAAATGCGCCACGGACCGGTATCGGTCCGCAGCCCGGTCGTTGGGGACCCTTGGGCTAAGGTAACAGAACAGCTGTGAGTTACCAAAAACTATGAGTACAAGGCAGCGTACAAGATACAAAAGTTGGAAAAAAAGCAGACAAAGTGGCCTGTGTTGAGCTGAGTTGCTGCAACGTTGAAGCTAGCTAATCTAAAGGAATCTCTCTTTAGCATTAGCTCTGCGTGGCTGTGCTACGTTGAGTAAAGCAACCATACAATTATTTTGAAGTAATACTAGTTACTGTGTATCGTTACTTGGCGAAGGACAAACATTTTACTCCTCAAAATGTGACTTTATTAGTCTATGTTTTTTTGCCATCATGACGCATTTTTTTGACGAGATCGACTTAAAACCAACATATAGTCCAGAAAATACTGTAGTGTGAATCTCACGATGCTTTGAAAATCACTATTTTCTGAGAGACACTGTTAGCCTCAAAATGTTCATGATTAATCCTGTGGTTGTTTGGTTTGGTTGGATTTTCCAAAATTACCCAGCAGGATGTTACATGCTACCACGCCTGTCCTGTGGTTACCATGACACGGTATGTTTACTGTGCCAAGTGTCAGTAAACATGCTAATGCTTTAAAACGAGGTATAAAAGGATAAAGTGTCTGGAAATATTTACACAGTTGACTTCTGCTATGATGAGATATTTGTTACTGTTAAACATGTGCTTCGATTGTGTTAGACGTGGTTGCTGAGAAAAATAGAAGGCGGAAGCATATTTGGAAAAAAAAAAATTCCAAGCATGCACAAGTGAGATAAAGGTTGGGAAAACATTTTACACTGTGAATGTTTTAGCAATGCTGACTTTTCAGCTAAAAGACCCCCCAAAAAAGACCCTAAATCCAGTTCAGGTAACAAAATCTATTGCGTCATTCATCATCTGGTGTGCTGCTGGATTTAGTCAGAGGTGCTACATAAACATATGTAGTGTAAATTACATGAAGTGATTGGAAGCTTGTATGTGCATGATGAAAAATATGTTGACGTATATTTCCACAAAGAATATACTCATATAGAGACCAGCATGTGTATAAATCATGCTTTTGTTTGGGCATTGCGTATACTGTACAATTTTAACTGTGCAATTTTACATTCTTAAGAATGAACTATTAAATTTGGATAAGTGACTACCCTAACACACGTCCAAAGCATTACAAGCAAACGTGTGTTACAGTTGCTTTACAGTTTCACCTCCTTTACGTAATTCCCAGGAAAAGTCCCAAACTGATTTGTCCTCTTGGAGGTACCTGGAAATAAACAAAAATACATATCAGATTTTTGCTTTGTCTACTCACAAAACACACTAAAATAGCGTCCACGATTTCTCTTTTGATAAAGCTTACGTTCTAATTAATTTGATTAACTGTTTTAAATAACTGTTTTAAATTACTCAAAACAACACGATAAGGCAACGAATCAGTACCCTGAGCTTGAACATTAACCCTTTCATGGACAGTACCACCACCAAAAATTGTGAGTTTAACTCATTCACAGCCTGCCCAGTCACAGATTATGTGTTGTGATAGTTAGTAAAAGAGGGAAATGGATAATAACACCTACTGATGTCAATAGACGTCGAAACCATTTCAACTGGTAAGTTAAAATGGATAGGACGTTTATTGCTATCAATGGCAGTCAAAGAATTAAGTATGTGAGATCACAAGAGATATTTAAAACAAATAAACAAAAATAATTAAAATTACAATAGCAAAATACACATTATCCAAATGTTCTTTTTTTCCCCCAAATTTGTTTCAATTAATTTTTTAAAGTTTAATTCATTTAAATATATAAATAAAATATATAAAATGATGTTTTTTAATTACTCATGAGGGCACTTTTTTAAATGAGCGTTTTTTTTTATTTAATAAAATAAAAAAAACATTTAAAGCAACACTTGGTAACTTTTCAGTTTTGGTCGATTTTAGGGACGCCGATGGACAAAAGCAGTTGTGTTTTGCCTTAAGGAACACTGCGTTTCCTATGAAGACCAGCGCTGCGTTTCCCTTGAGGACCAGCGCACACCCGCACAGTGTCGTAAAATCATCGATCAATCAAAAATCAATTTCCCGGCCGCCTGCAGATGAATTAACATTTCTGTTTCCAGCGGCTGTGTGAAGGATGAATAGACAAGTTTCCGAGGCACTTCCGCTTTACTTCCTTATTTAGGCCTACAACTTCTGTTTCCGACTGTTTACCATTGAAGTCAATGGCGGTGGAGTCGAAGCTGGAATGTCTTTATACACGATCCCGGGAATGTTATTTTCATGTAGGCGGATGTAGAACCAAGCCAAGGCCTCAATGCTCCGTACCATATCGTTTTCCAAACCATGGGTGCTCGTACTCATAATACCGGAGGGAGGGAGGGAGACGTCCAAACTGCAGGCTGTATATGCGTCTCATCCTAGGCGCTCCTGCAGCCATGCCACCGCTGTTATGGAAGGTATGTGCTTCAAAAATACGAAACCTAAAATTTGGCGCATGAAACGACTTGTTGCCTTTGCTATTGATATTACGATGATGATTGTAATTACGAAGTTTAATCATTTTTACTACAACTAGCTTCTGCTACTGATGCTAGCCGCCTGTTGCTAATAGTGTTGGAATGCACCGCATAAATCCAAGTGTTACAAGTTTTTATTCATTTGTTTACAGCTGGAAAACGCTGTTAGACAAGGGAAGACAACTTGACTTGTACGTTGATGGACATTTATCGAACTACGTGCATTCCACTTTGATGATGGACAGCGATTCCCGGGAGCGGCCGAGAGAGAGGCAGGGATTGGGACAGACGGTGGTTCGCTGAGATCGCCGAGATCCAACTACGAACTTGTTAACGGCAGCATCTTTAATATATGCTATTGGAGCTGATGTCGGGTAGAAGTTGACGAGGCTCCGGAGCTCTGCGGTCTGATATCACATACTCATATGCTATTTTTGCAGTAATTTTATAAATGTGATTTATTGACCTGTTTTGCACATGCACCAATCGTTTTAAATCAAACAAGAAATGGAATCATGTCCAAATGTTTTATTGTGATCAATGCCTGCAAAAAAAGAATGACATACTATTTGTGTTTATATCATATGTACATACCTTGTAGCATTTCCTTGTAACAAAAAAATCTGTGTCAGCCTTTGCATTCTGCAAATGTAATATAATTTGTAATTTCACCTCATTTTGGTCACTCTAGTGGCCGTAGTATCAATCTATACCTCACGTCAACACAGGCTGACAGGTTGTTATAATTTTGTCCACAAATGACAACTAAGTGATACGAACTATCATCCAATCTCATCTACGTGTCATCTAGGTCATGCTGAATCAATTTTTGAAGATTCCATGGGTTGCTGTGGCTTGATTTCGTAGTATTATCGTCAACACACTGCTAACGTCAACCGGACCGGAAGTGCGAGGCAGACATTTTCCAAGATGGCGGCGCCCACATTTCACTCAGGAAACTTGACTATTGTAATAAGGTAATGGATCCAGTTGTGGCTAAACAATAGTATATGACGTTTAGCGTGTGGCTAACCCACCCCACCCCAACCGAACTATTTATTAGTAGTATTAGAATAAGATCAGAGATAAGATAAAAGAGGTGTCGTTCAACTATTTGTCAGTCGACATATTATCACAAATGTTATGAAAAGATTTTTTTAAGGTGAAAAGTTACCAAGTGTTGCTTTAAGTTGCAGATTTTTTTGTTGTTGTCAAAATGTATCCTTCAGTTAATTTTTATAATTTACTTAAAATTATTTGTGTATTTTCTTATTGACCATTGCATAGCACTACAATTGTTTGTCAAAGCAGCAGAATTTTGTCCCCGAGGCAAAAATCTAAAAACAAAACAAAACATGTAAGACAAAAAAAATAAATAAATCATATTCCGTGCATGAAAGGGTTCAAAGGATTAAGATCAGTCGGCAGAAGCCCACTATAGAAACATACGAGATGACCCAGTAAGACTGACTGCATTCGTCAGGAATGTAAGGCCTGCGGTACATACCAACAAACCAGCCGTCATCACATTTCTCCATGACGCTGACGAGATCTCCCTCTTGCAGCTCGAGCTCGTCTTCGTTCTGCGGCGCGTAACTGTACAGAGCTTGGAAGCTGGAGTGGAGCAAAGTAGAGGAAACACTGGTAAACACTAAGAAAGGACGGAAATCTGAGAGCAGTAATAAAGAATCAGATAAATGACAAATCCACCATATGGCTCTTTATTTCTGTCTTTTGACTAGACATTCTTAAGGAGGTACAAGACCAAAAATGGACATTTTCTGGTTTTACTCCTAAGTAACAATTTAGGTTCCTATTTTCAATGTAAAACCTATGACAAACACATTTTAATTAGGGCTGTCAAACAATTAAAAATTATAATCGAGTTAATTACAGCTTAAAAATGAATTAATCGTAATTAATCGCAATTCAAACCATCTATAAAATATGCCATATTTTTCTGTAAATTATTGTTCAAATGGAAAGATAAGACACAAGACGGATATATACATTCAACATACGGTACATAAGTACTGTATTTGTTTATTATAACAATAAATCAACAAGATGGCATTAACATTATTAACATTCTCTTAAAGCGATCCATGGATAGAAAGACGTGTAGTTCTTAAAAGATAAATGTTAGTGCAAGTTATAGAAATTTTATATTAAAACCCCTCTTAATGTTTTTGTTTTATTAAAATTTGTCAAATTTTAATGTATTCTATTGATAATATGGTTGATATTTTCAACGACCATTTCCAAACTATTTTTCATTTTGCAGAAAGTTCAGAGTGCTTCATTATCTTCTTCACAAATTTGGCACACTTGCCTATTAATCTACATGAGTATTTTGAAATTACGGGTTTTATTTTTCAAGTTTGTATGTATATGTGTATATATTTGTTTGAAATGGCGCTACCTAGCAATTATGAAAAAAATACCATATTTTGCAGCAGGAGTAAGTGGTAACCAATCATAAGTAGGCATCTATTTACCATGATAAACACGCAAACTATATCTCGCCAAAGAATTGACATAATTTCACTGGTCAATAGTGTAATAATTTTCACAAAATTTGAAGAAACATATCAAAATTATACATTTAAGGTTTGTCAGACTGAGAAAAGTCATTTACTTGCAAAGTAGGTCAAGTATTTCAATGCAAAATTAAGAAACATTCCACTAACTAGCAAACAAATTTAAACCTGGTCCGAAAAATTTAAAAAGAAAGGCTGTGTGTTTGGCAAGAACTTTACTACTACAAATATTAACACTTTTGAAATTGATCATAGCATTTAAAAACTGAATTTCTCCTTCAAATTTCAAATAATGACATTTAAAGCAACATTAGGTAACTTTTCAACCTTTACAAAATATTTTCATAACATGAGTGAAGATATGTCGACTGACAACTAGTTGAATGACATCTTTTTTACTGTATCTTGAGGGGGTCTGTATCTCTTTCACTGGCACTAAATTAACTTTGAGGAGAGTGGCAAGAGCCCTCCCACACAAAAAAACTACAAATGTGCTGACCCCCTTACGTCATACGTCACTTCCCCCATTCATTATAAAGACAGAAGTCGATGCTAACGCTTTCATGAGAATTTTGCAAAGATGGCAGAGCAATAGAGGCAAAATGTTTTGTCCGAGGAGGAAAAAATAAGAGAGGCTCCCAGGATAAAGGATACTCAAGAATAAACATTGGCCCGGCTTTCACTCGCTGGCGTGACGACCCGCCCCCAACCGAACTCGTCGAGGAGTTCGAGTGGAGTGGAGTGGAGGGGTGTGTTAGCCACATCGTTTCTAACCTTCATAGGCTATTGTTAGCCACCACTGGATTTACCACCTCATTACTTTTCATCCTTCACACAACTGCTGGAAACAAAAATGTTGTTTAATCCATCTGCAAGCGACCATTATAATTGTACGACACTATGCTAGTGTGCGCTGGTCCTCATGGAAAACGCAGCACTGGTCCTAATGGGAAATGCAGTCTTCCTAAAGGCAAAACACTACTATACTACAGCTTTTGTCCACCGGTGTCGCTAAAAACGAACAAAACTAAGAAGTTACCAAGTGTTTCTTTTATATGTTCTACGCCTTAAAAGTTTAATTTCATTGAGCTAGATTCAGTAGTTTCTGATATACTTGCTATATTTGCTTTAAGATATATAATTTTTTGGTACACACTGTACAATACATTGCATTGTCTACCATTGTATTGCTGAGATCTCTACCAACATGCCCATACAGTGGGGCAAATAAGTATTTAGCCAACCACTAATTGTGCAAGTTCCCCACTTGAAAATATTAGAGAGGCCTGTAATTGTCAACATGGGTAAACCTCAACCATGAGAGACAATATGGGAAAAAACCCCCAAAAATCATATTGTTTGATTTTTTAAGAATTTCTTTGCAAATCATGGTGGAAAATAAGTATTTGGTCAATACCAAAAGTTAATCTCAATACTTTGTTATGTACCCTTTGTTGGCAATAACGGAGGCCAAACGTTTTCTGTAACTATTCACAAGCTTTTCACACACTGTTGCTGGTATTTTGGCGCATTCCTCCATGCAGATCTCCTTTAGAGCAGTGATGTTTTGGGGCTGTCATTGGGCAACACGGACTTTCAACTCCTTCCGCAGATTTTCTATGGGATTGATATCTGGAGACTGGCTAGGCCACTCCAGGACCTTGAAATGCTTCTTACGAAGCCACTCTTTTGTTGCCCTGGTTGTATGTTTGGGATCATTGTCATGCTGAAAGACCCAGCCACGTCTCATCTTCAATGCCCTTGCTGATGGAAGGAGATTTTGACTCAAAATCTCTTGATACATGGCCCCATTCATTCTTTCCTTTACACAGATCAGTCGTCCTGGTCCCTTTGCAGAAAAACAGCCCCAAAGCATGATGTTTCCACCCCAATGCTTAACAGTGGGTATGGTGTTCTTCAGCTGCAATTCAATATTCTTTCTCCTCCAAACACGAGAACCTTGTTTTTCTACCAAAAAGTTCTATTGTGGTTTCATCTGACCATAACACATTCTCCCAGTCCTCTTCTGGATCATCCAAATGCTCTCTAGTGAACCTTAGACGGGCCTGGACGTGTACTGGCTTCAGCAGGGGACACGTCTGGCAGTGCAGGATTTGAGTCCCTGGCGGCGCATTGTGTTACTGATAGTAGCCTTTGTTACTGTGGTCCCAGCTCTCTGTAGGTCGTTCACTAGATCCCCCCGTGTGGTTCTGGGATTTTTGCTCACCGTTCTTGTTTTCATTTTGACGCCACGGGGTGAGATCTTGCATGGAGCCCCAGATCGAGGGATTATCAGTGGTCTTGTATGTCTTCCATTTTCTAATAATTGCTCCCACAGTTGATTACTTTACACCAAGGGTTTTACCTATTGCAGATTCAGTCTTCCCAATCTGGTGCAGGTCTACAATTTTGTCTCTAGTGTCCTTCGACAGCTCTTTGGTCTTGGCCATAGTGGAGTTTGGAATCTGACTGATTGAGATTGTGGACAGGTGTCTTTTATACCGATAATGAGTGAAAACAGGTGCCATTAATACAGGTAACGAGTGGAGCCTCGTTAGAAGAAGTTAGACCGCTTTGACAGCCAGAAATCTTGCTCGTTTGTAGGTGACCAAATACTTATTTTCCACTATAATTTGGAAATAAATTCTTTAAAAATCAAACAATGTGATTTTCAGTTTTTTTTTCACATTCTGTCTCTCATGGTTGAGGTTTACCCATGTTGACAATTACAGGCCTCTATAATCTTTTCAAGTAGGAGAACTTGCACAATTGGTGGTTGACTAAATACTTATTTGCCCCACTGTATATGGTTTTATTGTTGTCATTTTCAATGTTTTTGGTGGCTGCAACTTCTGAACAAATGCCATGCATGCTTCTATGTTAACGTCCTAATACAGTATAGTTGTAATGATCACACTTCCCAATAATTTTGTGTTGATTTAACAACAAAATGTACATGCTGTTGGTCATACTTACGTTCCACCGTTGAGACGGCTTGGCTCTGGGCTGCTGCTGTGGGACAGGGGTTGCTGGGAAATGATGAGAGATTGTTTACTGGGGTGGGAGTGCAGTCTGTGAAGTGCGTTGAGAGGGTGGTGGGAAAACTTGCTGCAGTACCTCACTGAGGTCTCAGCTATATTCAAGATCTCATTACACACTGCCTCCTAGTAGTAGTAGTAGTAGGTGAGTCCCAGTAGAGGTTTAGGTTGAAAGGAAGGGAATAAATGAAGGCGTACAAAGAGTGAAGGGGCAAATGGGGACAGGAAAGCAGGTCCAGTGAGTAGAAAAGAGGAAAAGGAAGTGATCCGTTAAAAGTCACAGAAGAGCAGATGAACGTGGAGACCAGGAAGGAAAGCATGGAAAGGCAAGACAAGCAGTGAGTTCATGTACAGGAAAAATGAAATATTAGTTTGAGTATTTACTTTGAGAATATGCATGCAGTATTAAAAAAAAAAAAGTAGATGCAGCTCTTGAAGATTGCATTTGAATGTTTCGCAGCAAAGTGAAGATGAATATGAATGATTCAAACTGTACAATGTTTGAATAAATGAAGTGAGTTGAAACTTAGCAATTGCATTAATATAAAATCGGGCTTAATCATGCCCAAAGATTGAATGGGAAAGAAACTTACTGCCAATGAGTTCATGTTGTTGTTATCGTGGATATCAAACAGCATTACAGGGCTTCTGGAATTCCGTCCGTGGTGATCAACGTCATTTGGCGGTAGCTGCAAGAAAAACGACATCTCATTAGTGAATAATGATAATAATAATAATTAGTGAGAGAAAAAAAATCTTTCAGGATTGCACCATATTTCATTTTACATCACAGAATGACAAGGTTTGGAAAAGAGCTCTACAAGTATCCATCTTTTAGTCACTGATTGAAATATGCTGTATGTCGTATGAATACCGACCATCAAACGATCAGACTGAGATGCATAACAAATGATCGAGAAACACAAGCAACAATCTAAACAACTGTGGGTTAGTTGCACACTACATGCAAAACTGCACCCAACAACAATGTTGTAAAGTTTCTATTCTACACTTATGGTAAAATAATGGTAGCTATAATTGCCAGAATTTTACCGTGGAAAAATGGAAAAGTATAAAATACACATCAAAATTGCATATTGCCTATAAATCTTAAAATATATATTTTTTTAAAATAGTAAAATTATAATAGGAAAAATTTAATATTTTTTACACTGACTGTATTGTATAGTGCCTATCAATTTTAAAATAGTTTTTTTAATAGAAAATCATAAAAGGAAAAATTTAATATTGTCATTTTTTTTTAAACACTGATGTAATCACATTTTGTGCGCCTTTTTTCATTCTCCTCCCTCTCTATCAGGATTCGAATCCACAGAGCCATTTTGGCAGTCAAGCCTCCAGATTACAGAGCAAGAACCTGGAAGTTAGAAAAACCTTACTCCTTAAGAATGTAAAAGTGCGTGTGGCGACTGAAACTAGATTGGACTTTTAGCTCAGTGGTCAGCAAGCTTGACTGCCACAATTAAAAATCTTGATTGGAGAGATGTAAGAATGAGACAGACTGCTTATGCCTTTCCCAGACTACACATTGTTTTTGGTCTTGCCTGACGATCGGAGTGTCAAATTACACAACATTGTGTCATGATGTTGCAGTGTGTCTTGGAACGGATGAGTTGTCACACTGCAAGACCAAAGCCTGCCTGATCACCACGTACTGCAGCGTAGAGCATGGTCCGATATCTGATCTGATGTGGGGCGAGACAAACAGCTGTCAATCAGTAATAGCCACGGAGGCACTTTGTATTATAGAGTGACGATCGTCTGCTCTAGGATCAACAAATTCGCTATAGACAAGACAGAAAAAACAATTCCAATGAAAGCGACAGAGCACGCCGGTCTAAAAGTTATACAAAGCCGCTATCGACCTAAAACCAAAACAGGCACGTCCCTTAGGCACATATGAGTCTCCATGAGCAGCGGCATCGACAAAATTCAAAGTCGTTCCCTGATAAAATCCCGATTAATTATTTTTTATATAAGTGTAACAAAACTTAAAATGGCAATAAAACTCACAGATTTTACACTAGATGCACATAAATCACCAAATACAGAGAGGCTGCCAAACACTGCGTACGATTAAAAATTTTAATCGAGTTAATCACAGCTTAAAAATGAATTAATCGCAATTCAAACCATCTATAAAATATGCCATATTTTTCTGTAAATTATTGTTGGAATGGAAAAATAAGACAAGACGGATATATACATTCAACATGCTGTACACAAGTACTGTATTTGTTTAAATCAACAAGATGGCATTAACATTAACATTCTGTTAATGCGATCCATGGATAGAAAGACTTGTAGTTCTTAAAAGATAAATGTTAGTACGCGATCCATGGATAGAAAGACTTGTAGTTCTTAAAAGATAAATGTTAGTACGAGTTATAGAAATTTTATATTAAAACCCCTCAATGTTTTCGTTTTAATTAAATTTGTAAAATTTTCAATAAAAAAATAAACTAGTAGCTTGCCATTGTTGATGTCAGTAATTACACGGTGCACATGGTGCTGAAACCCATAAAATCAGTCGCATCCAAGCGCCAGCAGAGGGCGACAAAACACCAAAAAACAAGTAACAAGTCGACATGACACTGTGCTGTCATTTTAATCTGTTTGAGCGGGGCATGTGCGTTAAGCATGTGCGTTAAATGCGTCAAATATTTTAACGTGATTAATTGAAAAAATTAATTACCGCCCGTTAACGCAATAATTTTGACAGCCCTAATAATCACCTACATTTTTAAGATCAATAGCAATATTTAACACATAAGTTATAACATAAACGTTTTTGCCCAAAACTCAGACTTATTTTTTTAATTTACTGCATTTTTGACATACGTTTTCAACAGCTAATAAATCACTCAATTTTCACATCAGAAACTTAATACTTGAGGAAAGCATGCAGTATAATCTTAATTTTACTCAACAAAAATTATTTTTTTGTCTCATTTTTCTATACACAATCACGACTTATTTAGGTTGACTCCGATGTCACTATTGCCTCAGCACGACTTGCCGGCTATCTGGCCCTCGTCATTTTTAGATTGAAATGTTACATAAAATACGTAAAGCTGAATAGTTTTTTCTGTGGATGCAGAAATGTCTAATTTACTAGTTATTCTGACAAAAACAGGCAGTTAGACGAAAATTACCTGATTACCGGTATTTGAACGTAAAGTTACGCTATTGTTTATGGATACAAAATTCAACAAGGCGGCCATCATAAAACAAAGAGCTTTTTAAGTTGAAAAGTCTTGTAAATAAATGCGTAAATCCCGGAATTTCTATAGATATAAACGCAAAACAGTCTAGATTCTTGGCTAAAGGCAAAAAACCAGGCACTTTATCATTCATTTTACGTTAATATTTCAAGCTAAAGTTACGCTAATTTTTTCCAGCCATTTCATTTTTTTCCACAACGTTTCAAAGTGCATGCATGGTGCTATTTTATATAATAATTACCTAGAATCCTCGGCCAAATCACTCTTGAGACTCTCCTGCTTGCTAGCATGCACAAACTTTCATCCTGTTTCCACCTAAATCCAGCATTAGAACGCAGCGTGTCTTTTGAGTTTATCGCAGTGAAAGCTTTCACGTAGCTCTGCCTGGCCTAGCCCCCTATTAGAAGCCTTGGCGCAATGTCTGTAGGAGCTGTTTCGTCAAATGATAGTGAAGTCTATGTCAGGCATTACACAGACGTACTTTTTAAAGTCGTTTGCTGTAAAAGAACAGATAAAATATAGATCTTTTTACGCTAGTTTGTTGTTAATTTAACGGTAAATCTTTGGCAGTTTTTCCCGATTTTTGAACAGTACAATTCTGGCAACCACACATGCCAATATTTTGCCGTAAATTTCATGTTTTTTTATTTTTTTAAACAGATTCTTTTACAGCGTAATTCAACGATCAAAACACTCATGTTAGATCTATCTTCCACACACAAATGTTAGCCGCACTACATCAGCAAACACTTATTGGAAGGGTCCCAAAATCCCAGAGTGAGCCTGAGTTCTATCACGGCACACCATGCAGAAGGTACCTCTGCGGGGCTATTTTGTCTGTTCCCAGGGACGGCACAACCCCCGTTCCCCTCTGCACCTTCCAGCCAACCCTCCAACACTGGCCCACCACAAGGGCTAATGCTACGTGACAGATGTGATGATGGTGGTGAGAGCAGGAAACTCTCCCCTTGAGGAGGAGTGAAAGTGAGGAAAGGAGTTGCGGAGTTGGGCCTGGGTGGGTACGGTGGGGGTAGAGGAGAGGCAGATGGCGAGGTCATGGGAGAGATGCAATATGGGCTGCCGGTGATGGGTGGCACAGGGCTGGCAGAGTATGGAGGGGGCAGGTATTCGCCGCACCGGTAAGACACAGAGGGCAGAGGAGGCAAAGGGGGCGTTGGGGCAGCGGGTGGGCTTCCACCGCCCACGGTCAGAGAGATCCACTCAGAGGAGACAGCGTGGACCTCAGGGGACACAGACCGGCAGGGGGAGCGAGGGAGGGGCAGCGGTGAAGTGGTCAGCCGATTACGATACAACTTTACAAGATGAGGTGGGTGTGAGAGGAAGAAAATGAAGAAAAGGATGAGAAAACTTGACAAGACAGAAGAATGAAAACTAAAAGTCGGCGTCAAGGTGAACAAAGATGGGGTCAACACTGTTGTGTTGTAGGTCCTTACTTGAGGGGAAGCATTAGTGCTGCGCTGTGGCGAGGAAGAAAGTGGAGGGTCCGGGTAATCCAAGCCATTTTTCACACGTGGCCGTTTGTGCACTTCGACATAAGTGACAGGGAAGATTCCTTGGCGGTTTGTGCCTGAGATTTTGCCTTCATACCAGTTTTCGTCCACTCTCCGAATCAGCGTAATCCTTTCTCCCTGCATACGTTTTAGAGGAACAAATCAGCATACATACAACACGTGCTTGCATCAAATTAAATTCTCTTGTGTTTGCATGTGTGTATGCTCGAGGTGTCACAAAATAAACAGGTTAGTGTTTCTACTGTGGTTTGAAAAAGTATCTGAACCTTTTGGAATTTTTCACATTTTGCATAAAATCACCATCAAATATGATCTGATCTTGTCAAAATCACACAGATGAAAAAACTGCTTTAACTAAAACCACTCAAACCTTTATAGGTCTTCATATTTTAATGAGGATAGTATGCAAACAATGACAGAATGGGGAAAGAATATTTTGTACCCCCCCATTGAGCAGCATCTCATCATTCATCTCTACAAAACACCTGTAGCTCAGTCAGATTCCCAATCGCTGTCTTTTGGTCATGCCACAGCATCTAAACAGGGTTCAAGTCTGGTCTTTGACTTGGCCATTCCAAAACGTGTATTTTATCCTTCTGAAACCATTCTGAAGTTGATTTACTTCTGTGTTTTAGATCATTATCTTGTTGCAGCATTCATCCTCTTTTTAGCTTCAACTCTGTGACAGGTGGCCTCAGGTTTTCCTGCAAAACTTTTGAATTAATTCTTCCATTCATGATTGCAAGTTGTCCAGGCCCTGAGGTAGCAAACAGCCCAAAATCATGATGCTCCCTCCACCATGCATCACGGTGGGGATGAGGTGTTGATGTTGGTGAGCTGTGATAGAAGCTGGGAAAGAAGCAACAGTGCCAAAAGCTCTCCATTTATAGACAATTTCTCTGGCTGTCGATTGATGAACATCCAGACTTTTAGAGATGGGTTGGTATCCTTTCTCAGCTTCATACAAATCAACAATCCTTGATAGCGGGTCTTCAGACAGCTCTTTACCGAGCCATGATGCACATCAGACAATGCTTCTCATCAACACAATTCTTACCAGGTCTGTGTTTTATAGTGGGCAGGGCAGCTTTAAACCACTCATTAGTGACTGGGCACACGCCTGACTTAAATTGTTTGGTAATAATTGGTTTCATTTGCTCTTGACATCTCCTTAGGCAAAGGGGTTACTTACTTATTTGTCCCCCTTCTGTCATTGTTTGCATGCTATCCTCATTAAAATATGAAAACCTATAAATGTTTGGGTGGTTTTAGTTAAAGCAGACACTCTTTTTTCATCTCTGTGATTTTGACAAAGATTAGATTAGATGGTGATTTTATGCAGAAATGTGAAAAATTCCAAAAGGTTCAGGTACTTTTTCATACCACTGTACATGCTGACTTTTTCATACCTTTCTGAAAGACATCTCCACTACCGTATCTCCCGCGAAGTTAAAGCGAGCAATAGCATCTCCGTATTCCAGCACCTGCACTGGCACACTTTTCTTAGGCTGTGCTTTCTGAGTGGGGGGCAGGAGCTGTGCAAGAAGACATAGCAACTCTAAGTGAGCTATAAAAACACGCAAATGTTCTTAAAAGGCAAAATAACTCTGTCAATCAGTTACAGTCAATCAGTCAAATTACCTCAACGTAACTTCGAGGGAAAATCCCAACTCTTCCATGATGTTCCCCTTCATACCAATTCTGATCTACCTGTCTAATGATGTACACGATGTCTCCCTTCTGAAAGGGTAACTCCCTAAAAAAGTTCCAAAAAGATTTAATTACCTTAAATGTCAGACATTTTTCAGTGTTGACTAAACAGCCCATCAAAATCTTCGTCCAGCAACCAAACACATGTACATGCAATATTGTACGCCACTAATTGTCTAGGACAGTGGTTCTTAACCTTGCTAAAAGTACCGAACCCCACAGGTTTCACGTGTGCATTCACCGAACCCTTTGAAATTCATTAATTTTTTTTTTCCAAATTCAAAACCGATATAGCAAATTCCTGTTGAAATATTTTAAATTTACTACGAGTAAATTTGGTGTTTTACAATTAGTTTTCACATTGGAAAATGACATTTTTTTCCTCTGCATTCTTTTATCTTTTAATTATTTTATTTTTAACCTGTCCTGTTAGCTGCTTAGACACGGAGAATAGGAATCTGAGTGTTGTTTGGGTCTGAACAGTTTTAATGTATCGCATGAGAGTTTGATATACTCCCATTGTGGTTGTTCATCATGTCTACATTCTCATTTTATGGTCGCATAGTTGCATCACATACTATTTTCATGGCGTAAAATGTTTTTTTTTTTTTTAATTATCTGCGCAGTGCACGCTGCCTCGTTCTACTTCCTCATATCAAGTGTGAGTCAACCTTCCACTGAGCAAACCAGTTTCTTCTCCCATTAGATCAGTGCTTCTCAATTATTTTCTGTTACGCCCCCCCAAGAAGACGTAAATGTTTCGTGTCCCCCCCAAACTCTGCTGCCATTGTAAATAGTATCATTTGTCTATAATATTACTATTATAAGTACACCTCTGCCTCACATTGTGTCCTTTTTTTCTATTAGCGAAAATAACAGAGATCAACTTATAAAGTATAACTTTATTAACATTGTTTTGTTTGTAACAGAAAAGACTTAACGCGCATCAATTTGCCTGAATTAGAAAAAAAAGTCACATCCAAACTGTAAAAATACTCAAGGTACATTTTTGACCATTTGATACTGAAAAATATAATCAGTAAATAATAACATTTAAATTGATTAGAAACATTAACTCATGAGGACAATATGCCAAAAAATTTTACCGTATAAACAAAACTGAATAGAAAAAAAAAGTGTCTTTGGACAGAAGGACAGTTTTTATTTTCGCTGCTCACAGTATCACCTCCAGTTTGCAATGGCGTGGGGTTATTTTGCATGCTAACAGTGCTCACTGGTTTACTGATATAACACTGACAAAGCGGGACGATTGTTGGCAATATTCGTCACGTTTTCGCTGAAAAACAACCAAGCGGCTTATCAATGAGATTGGGGTCTAATGTCTTTAAGTGGGGTCTTAATTGATTTGGCTTCCGGCTGTCCGCTATAGTCATTTTTAGACACAGTAAACAATGGTATTTCCTCATCTACCACTGTATTAAATGTCAAAGCCAAAAGGCAAACGGCCCAAAAAAAGAGCATTCTCGGCGGCCGAGGGAGAACCGTAGGTGAGGGCGGTCGTCGCGACGATCCCAAGCCGAAAATGGCACTTCTCGGGCGGACACGTGAGAAGACAGTGGGTCGCTGCGTAAGTCCGGTGTAGGTTCACTATCCTTTTCCCCTCACTGGCCACTCGCTCTCGCTATATGATTGGCCGAAGAGTCGAAATGCTCTCCCGTGAAATGCCTGTTTAAAAATGTTCCCGTTGTTACTTCTTGCGTTCGCTTAAAAGTGCCCATTTAAAAAGGAAAAGCGATCGATGATACTACACACAGATCATATTATTAACAAATGTTAAAGTTGTATAATCATATAGCGAGAATAAGGAACTGACAAGCGCAGGCCCCCGCGAGTGGCTAGTGAGGGGAATAGGATAGTGCGCTAACACCGGCCGGAAAACGACTTTCGAAAACGGCGCACAGCTCTTCATCTCTCTCTTCTGTGTGCTCTTGCTTACTTTAAAAATACTGCACGCACTTTGAAAATGAGAGCGCCACTGCCACCAGCTGAGTGGATGTGCAAGTACACTTTATTCTAGTACGGCATTAAAAAAAATAAATAAATAAATAAAAAAAAAGCATGTTCCCCGAGGTCACATGCGCCACCCCTGGCATCGCTCTGCGCCCCCCTGGGGGGGGGCGCGCCCCACTATTTGAGAAGTACTGCATTAGATAGAGGGCTAGGAGTTGAAAGAAATGGAATCAAGCCTGTAAATTTGAGGCAGCCCAGTCCAAAACCTAGTCTAAATTGACACTTGGCCTTTAGTCAAGAGTATGAAAATGGGGCCCTGTGTGTCTTAACCTTCACCGAACCCCTTAGACCAGGGGTCAGGAACCTTTTAGACAGAGAGAGCCAAAACCCAACGTATTTTAAAATGATTCCACAAGAGCAACACGGTGTGTGTGTATGTGTATTGTGTATGTATGTATGTATGTATGTATGTATATAAACACACCCCTGTATACTCTATGTTCTGACGCCAGCTTGTCCGAGTCCCCTTTGTAAATACGGTTTCTTTCATGAACGCATTTAAATGCATTACACGGGAAATGCATTACACGGGTGGCAGACGGGGGTTAGGCTCTGCTTTTACGAACAGTTGCAGAGTTGCGACTGAAATAAACCTTGAGAAAACGACAAAGAAAGTCTAACATCGTTACTTGGGTTATTACAATCATTCCAGAGTTGTGCACTCACCACAAGGAAAATAAATAGAAACATGGTGCGGTGCCGCGTATATTTCCTGGAAATATACGTTTCATGAGTCTCGTTCTCCTAGAAGTGGCGACAATTTGACGGTTCAAAAAGTCGCCTGTGTGAATTTTCCCCTATGTATTTTTATATACTCCAGTTTGCTCGGCATCGAGTAGTGACTTAACGCACGAGGCGATTTCGCCCATCTCTGCGCGACTCGACTTCAAGCACATTATTGTGATGCACATACTAAGTGTCCAAATGCAAATGCGCTATGAGCTCATCATAGCTAGTTCATGTCAAGCGAGCCGGCAGGTTCCACATTTAAGTTGACGGTTGGCAGACAGCCATATGCGCTCATCAAAAGAGCCATATATGGCTCGCGAGACATAGGTTCCCGACCCCTGCCCTAAGACTTACCAAACCCCTGGGGTTCAATCGAACCCAGGTTAAGAACCACTGGTCTAGGATCACAATTGTGCATTCTGATTACATTCACTTACTTCAGCGTTTCCGCTCTGAAATCAAAGCGTGCCATGGCTGGAGTTCTCTGTTTGGACACACAGGCGGAAAAAAAAGAATTGTTAAAGGAGACATCCGAAATTCAACCATCACTTTGTTAAATACGTGATTAAAATGTATCACAGTTACGTAAATAAAAATTGTTGAAACTTCTAGTAAGATGTAGAGCAATTCTACAATACTGCAACATAAAACCATAAATATCTGTAATATTAATATCTGACAATGCTGATTAAGACTGACCAGCATTATATTATAGAAAAAAATAGAACGCCTTTATATTCATTGTGCGGAGTACAATGAGATTTAAAGCTTCACCACAACATGCACCACATAAAACAAAAGCAAAAGTACAAAAAGGCCAATATAAAACACAGGTTACAGTGTACACAGATTGGGAATAAAGTAAATAAGTGACTAGCAGCATGAAGTGGTGTAGTGGCAAGATAACAGTGCATATAAGACAATTTACAGTACTCAGACAAGGAGGCAGATGGCTGACCTGATATGTGCAAATGACAGTTTGTTCATGGATATTATTGGTAAAAATGCTTTAATGGACCAGCAAATATTGTATGTAACAGAACTTATTACTTGGTGAGATGCATGTGACAATGTTGTAGCATTAGAAGTGCAATGTCAGTGACATTTCAGAGCAAGTTTAGTATGGTGGCAGTCTGTTTGTCTTGGCGTGTATAGCCCTGTAGTGCCTGCCAGAAGACAGCATTTTAAAGGGGTATGTATTATTTTTCAACGTATTCTATAGACTTATACTGTGGAACCCTGCATATTCGAGATTTAGTATCCTTCTTATTAGAGGAAATATTTTTTAAATTAAAAAAAGGGACTGTATGATTATCTTTTGTTTGGTGGAAAAAACCCATTAAAAACATTTTGTATGCAGAACACTGCTGTCAAGCTCAACATCAAGCCCTTCCTATTCCCACTCAACCTGACTCATGCAGTAATGGACAATGCAGCCGCCGTAATTTTGCAACAGACACGGCCTGTATTTGTACCTCAATGCCTGATTTCCGTTTCTCTGTGTTATCTGTAATGTTGAGCAGGTCTCCAAAGCGCTCATTGGTGATGAACTGGTGATGTGTCGGGACAATGCCAGTGTGACGCCTGGACGCTATGTCAGCTTCTTCCTGTTCCCGCTTAAGCCGCCGCTGCTCCTCCAACATTTTCTGCCAAGGAAACAGACTGGACTGTTTTTCCCTTCTGATAAGCTTAAACTGTGACACAATAATAGAGTTGTTCAATACAGCCCATTTTGTTTTCTTATGTAACATGCCTTTCATTTGTTTAACAGGGAATCGGAATCGGGTAAACTGAATCGGGTACAAAAGATCCTGTTAGTAGAATGTACAGTGGGGCAAATAAGTATTTAGTCAACCACTAATTGTGCAAGTTCTCCCACTTGAAAATATTAGATAGGCCTGTAACTGTCAACATGGTTAAACCTAAACCTCAACCATGAGAGACAGAATGTGAAAAAAACCCACATTGTTTGATTTTTAAAGAATTTATTTGCAATCATGGTGGAAAATAAGTATTTGGTCAGTACCAAAAGTTCATCTCAATACTTTGTTATGTACCCTTTGTTGGCAATAACGGAGGCCAAACGTTTTCTGTAACTTTTCACAAGCTTTTCACACACTGTTGCTGGTGTTTTGCCCATTCCTCCATGCAGATCTCCTCTAGAGCAGTGATGTTTTGGGGCTGTCGTTGGGCAACATGGACTTTCAACTCCCTTTAAATTCTTTAAAACCACCCTCCACAGATTTTCTATGGGGTTGAGACCTGGAGACTGGCTAGGCCACTCCGGGACTTTGAAATGCTTCTTACGAAGCCACTCCTTTGTTGCCCTAGCTGTGTGTTTGGGATCATTGTCATGCTGAAAGATCCAGCCACGTCTCATCTTCAATGCCCTTGCTGATGGAAGGAGATTTTCACTCAAAATCTCTCGATACATGGCCCCATTCATTCTTTCCTTTACACAGATCAGTCGTCCTGGTCCCTTTGCAGAAAAACAGCCCCAAAGCATGATGTTTCCACCCCATGCTTCACAGTGGGTATGGTGCAATTCAGTATTCTTTTTCCTCCAAACAAGAGAACCTGTGTTTCTCCCGAAAAGTTCTATTTTGGTTTCATCTGACCATAACACATTCTCCCAGTCCTCTTCTGGATCATCCAAATGCTCTCTAGCGAACCGCAGATGGGCCTAGACGTGTACTTTCTTCAGCAGGGGGACACGTCTGGCAGTGCAGGAGTTGAGTCCCTGGCGGCGCATTGTGTTACTGATAGTAGCCTTTGTTACTGTGGTCCCAGCTCTCTGGTTCTGGGATTTTTGCTCCCCGTTCTTGTTATCATTTTGACACCACGGGGTGAGGAGGGAGTTGGAAGTCAGTGTTGCCCAACGACAGCCCCAAAACATCACTGCTCTATAGCAGATCTGCATGGATGAATGGGCAAAAATACCAGCAACAGCGTGTGAAAAGCTTGTGAAGAGAGAAAACGTTTGGTCTCCGTTATTGCCAACAAAGGGTACATAACAAAGTATTGAGATGAACTTTGGTATAGACCAAATACTTATTTTCCACCATGATTTGCAAATAAATTCTTTAAAAACCAAACAATGTGATTTTCTGTTTTTTTTCCACATTCTGTCTCTCATGGTTGAGGTTTACCCATGTTGACAATTACAGGCCTCTCTAATATTTTCAAGTGGGAGAACTTGCTCAATTAGTGGTTGACTAAATACTTATTTGCCCCACTGTATTTCATTCATCATATTTATAAGTATTGGCTCATTGGCTGCCATTGACGGCAATAGACGTCCAATCCATTTTGCAGCCAATGGCAGTGAAACATGATCACTAAATGCCAGTCTTCCCAGTTGAAATATATATATATATATATAATATATATATATATATATATATATGTCTACAACTGTCAATATATATATGTCTACAACTGTCAATGGCAGTGAATTAATCTAGGGCTACAAGCAAAACAATGTTGAGCAACAGCATAAAAGTCGACAAAATCACAACCAAATTAGCTAATTTGATCACGTTGGACTATTGTTTATAACAATTTATCTATCTGAATAAAAATACAGAATTTTTACAGTTTCCAATATTGATTTAACATGTCAGGTTTTGACCCAAGAGCTAATGGAGAGGCACTATTTAAGTGACTAGCTCTACCTAGTGTTAAAACTGAGAAGTGTAACAGAATGTTGGCTGTATTTAAGCTTATTGTACAGGACATTCAGTGAAATTTTAATAATTTGCTGTGGGTGAATAAAAACCGGTCAGCGCACTGCAGTTGTCCCGCAGGCTGTAGTTTGGACACTGGGGTTTTTAAGTGTTACCCAGCATATTTTCAGTTATTGAGTAAATTTACTTCTACTACTACTTTCTGAGACCAAATCCAACCAAACGAAGAGTAAAGAATGCTTGAAAATACTTTTAAAAATACCAAATAAGTCTGGAGTACCCCCTAACATGCCATTTTTGTTTCACTGCTGTCTCTGGTAACTGTGGGAACATTAATTTTAATCGAGAAAACATTTGAATTATGAATTATTACTGGAGGAACATGTATCAAACAATGTTATAACTTTTATCATGGGAGAAAGATTCACTGAAGTATGTTTGTACTCTTGATCCGCAGTAACAGCTAGCTTAACAGCCAGCTTCTACTCCTGAGAAAGTTAGCTTAACAGCCAGCTTCTACTCCTGAGAAAGTTAACATCAACTATTTATCTGCCATCATATTTCTGTGATTATGTCAAATCTCGTAAATATCAAATAAATCACAAGAAAAATGTGACCACTAATCTGTAACTAATCAAGCCTTTGATAGACCTAACATATTATTGATGGCTCTGCAGCAGAAAACCAAAGAGGTGAGGAATTACTCAAATGTTAAAAATAATTACATATATATTTTTTAAAAAATCACCTCTTTGTCTCCATGGCGCCTCCTCAGAACTTCATCCTGACTTTCACCATGTGCTGGGGATGGGTCTAACAAAAGGGAACAAAAAAGGATATAAACTGTGAGGAATTTGCATCTTAGGGATACACAATAGAAGAACAAAACATTGCGGGAAAAAGATGATATTGCAGTCAAATCTCTGATTCCAATGAGAAAAACTAAAAAGCAAATTAAAGGATAATGATTAATGCATACTTTAAACAAAGTCCAGCTCTCACACACGAAACCAAAAGCCACCCATGCCACACTTCATTCAGCATGCATAAAGGGAAAAAAACAAAACAAATGAACACGCAATGATCAAATGTGTTCACAAAGAAAATTAAGAGATTCAGGGAACTGGAATATGCAACCTAATGCATTTAGGTTGTAGTAGTACTACATATTCTATTCATTTTTTTTTAACCTTTTTACTAGAAAGCTTGATATACAGTAATCCCTCGTTTTTCGCGGATAATGGGGACCAGAACCTGTCGCGATAAGTGAAAAACCGCAAAGTAGTAGTTCAATGTATTTATTCAAATTTAACATTGTATTTAACATTGCATATAAAAAAATAATTTTAAAAAAACTTTCATGTATATATATTTTAATAAATGGTTTCTAAGTTTTAAACATGTTACTGTCCCACCTAATTATTTTGGAACAGGAATCAAGTAGAAGAATCGTTGTCTTTATTAAATGCTTCATTGAGTAAATCCACTCAAATCCGCTCAGGCTGCTCACTTAAACACAATGAGTTGCCACAGCAACTGTTTAACAAGTTAAAAGATGACAGATGCATGCAGCGCTTTGAAGTTTTGGCTGCCAGGCATCTCTGACTGTGATGAACGGCAAGCCGTTTAGGTGGATCTCAATCACAGACTTAGAGAACAGAAATAGCAAATAAGTTTGTATTTAATAAAAAGTAAAATGAAGGAAGCATGCCAAACAGTATGTGAATTTAGGAAAGTAGGATACTACCGGAGAAGCATGAAGATGAGGGCACATACAGCGGTAAGCAAGTCAATCGTCCGACAAAGCTGAGACGCCCGGGCGTCCTTAAATACTGACGTGTACTCCTTAATGCATCATAAAGAATTGAGAATACATGCGTCATAAAGAACTGAGAATGCAAACATGTCATAAAGAACAACTGAAAACAAACACATGACAGACCCCCCCCCCGCTCAATGGACGCCCCCTGGCGGACCCCCTGGTTTCGCAGGATGGAGAGAGTGGAAGTTCCGCAGAATTGACGGATCGAGGATCCAGGAGCGGGGAATCCAGGAACGCTCTTCAGGACCGTAACCCTCCCAGTCGACCAGGTACTGCACCCCCCGCCCCTCTTTCTGGAATCGAGAAAAGCCCGCACCGTGTATACCGGCCCCACAAATCTAGGACCCAGTTTCCTAGAAGTCCCTGGAAGATTCAGATCTCGCGTAGACAGCCAAACCATCTGGCCCGGCTGATAGGTTGGAGTGGGCCTTCTGTGGCGGTCCGCTATCCGACGGTTGCGGGCTGCCGTGCGGATCAATGCAGTCCTCGTGTCTCTCCAGACCCTGTGAGCCCTCCGAAGGTGAACCCGGACAGAGGGCACGACGATGTCTACTACTAAGGGAATAACGGAGGCTGGTACCCATAGGCAGACATGAATGGTGACCCCCCCCCCGTGACCGAACAAACAAGGGTGTTGTGCGCATACTCCACCCATGGGAGGTGTGATGACCAATAGGAAGGATGCTGTTGACAGACGCAACGATGGGCGGCCTCCAGCTCTTGGTTGACACGTTCTGTTTGCCCATTGGACTGCGGATGGTACCCGGAAGAGCGGCTTGACGTGGCCCCCAATGCCTTGAATGCTCCCCAAACTCGGGACCTCTGTCAGAGACGAGATCACAGGGAATGCCATGACTTCGAAAAATGTGCGCTACCAGCAACCCAGCAGTCTCCAGAGCAGAGGGCAACTTGGGGAGTGTGACGAAGTGTGCCATCTTTGAAAATCGGTCCACTACTTTCAAGATAACTGAATGACCCCGTGATGGAGGAAGGCCCGTAAAGAAGTCCAGAGCCACAAGGGACCAAGGTCGAGATTGAACAGGCAGGGGATGAAGCAAACCTGCTGGGGAACGATGGCTTGCCTTGCCGCGAGCGCAGGTGGAACAGGCCGAGACATAGTCCATAACATTCTTGCTCATGCCTGGCCATCAAAACCTCTGCGAACACAGGAAGAATGTGCGAGACACACCGGGATAGCAAGCGAACCTGGATGAGTGACTCCACTTTAGCACTGCCGTACGCCAATTTGCCAAACAATTTGCCAGCAGGGCAGCTACCAGGCACCTGAACGTCCTGCAACGCCTCCTTCACCAAGCGCTCAACCTCCCAACGTAGTTCGCCAACGATGAGGTTCCCAGGAACAATCGGCTCCTCTGAGGACCCCTCCTCTGCTGGTTCATGAAGTCTCGACATCGCATCAGGTTTCACGTCCCTTGATCCAAGACGGTAAGTAATAATGAAGTTATAACGGGTCAGGAACAGTGCCCAACGGGCCTGCCACAAGTTGGGGCGCTTGGCGGATCTAAGATACTCCAGGTTCTTGTGGTCCGTGAGTATCTGGAATGGTACCTCCGCTCCTTCCAACCAGTGCCTCCACTCCTGCAACGCCTGGACAATGGCTAGTAGCTCCCTATTACCAACGTCATAATTAACCTCCGCAGGACTGAGGCGGCGAGAGTAATACGCGCAGGGGTGCAGTTTCTGTTCGACTGTAGACCTCTGTGACAGGATGGCCCCCACTCCGGAACACGAAGCATCAACCTCGACAACAAAAGGGAGATCAGGATCAGCATGAATCAGGACTGGTGAGCTCGTAAATGCCCGTTTAAGACCCACAAATCCGGCTTCGGCCACAGCAGACCACACGAAAGGTCTTTTACTGGACGTTAGTCTAGTAAGAGGCTCTGCCCTCATACTGTAATTGCGCATAAAACACCTATAAAAGTTAGCGAATCCAAGAAATCTTTGCAACTGCTTACGTGAAGTGGGAGTCGGCCACTCCACTACAGCCTGGATCTTAGCAGGATCTGGACGGAGCTGCCCCTTTTCGACAATTAACCACAGGAATTGCATAGAATCACGGTGAAATTCACATTTCTTGGCTTTTACAAACAATTTGTTTTCAAGAAGTCGTTGTAGAACCATGCGAACATGCTGACGGTGCTCCAGCAGTTTTTAAAAAAAAATAAATTAGGATGCCGTCCAAGTACACAAAGCAGAAAACATTCAAAATGTCTCGTAACACACCATTTATAAGGCTCTGAAACACTTAAGGCGCATTAGTGAGGCCAAAAGGCATGACCAGATAATCGAAGTGCCCGAGCGATGTCTTAAAAGCAGTTTACCACTCATCTCCCTTGCGAATCCTGACCAGGTGGTAAGCGCTACGCAAGTCCAACTTGGTAAAGACTGAAGTCAATGGAGCAAAAGCTGAATCTGGTAAAGGGAGTGGGTATTTATTTTTAACAGTAATATCATTAAGACCCCGGTAATCAATGCATGGTCTAAGACCCCCATCTTTCTTCCCCACAAAGAAAAACCCCGCCCCCAGAGGTGACAACGATGGACGTATAAGGCCAGCGGTCAGTGATGAGGTAATGTATTTTTTCATTGCCTCCTGCTCAGGTTTGAGATTGGATATAGTCTCAAACTGTGCAATTGGGCTTTGGGTATCAACTCAATGGCGCAGTCACAAGGCCGATGCGTTGGAAGGGTTTTAGCGCACTCTGCACTAACTACTTGGAGATCATGATATTCATTTGGGACATTTACCAAATCGACAGATTTATCAACGGTCTGCACTTTACTGGAAGGTACGGATGCAGACTGCAAACAGTGTGCATGGCAAAATGTACTCCAAGTTGTCACTTGCACCTTAGCCATAGCTTAGCTATATTAGGGTTGTGTATCTTTAACCAGGGAAGACCCAGTACAACAGGTGCCGATTTGCAGGGCATAACTAGAAAACTGCGGACTTCAAAATGATTCCCGGACAGTCTTATCTTAAGTGGAGCTGTAATAAACCTTACATCTGCCAGAGGATGCCCGTCGAGATCTAACACTGGTCTTGTTTAACCAGCTTTATTAATGGGCACTTAAGTGCGTCAACCACACAATCATCCATAAAACAGTAATCCACCCCAGAGTCGACCAGAGCAGTAATCTTAAGATTAACCCCACCAAACGACACTTCCCCTGGCAACTCCAGTCTCATAACATTATGAGGTTCCAAAGTGTTTTTAACTCATCTTGAGTAGACTCACATGATTGCTTGCTGCTTCCTTTGAAGAAAGGAACATCGGGAGCTGTGGTTGTTGGTTCACGCGGGCGTGCTGCGTCACAGATGACGCCATAAAGCCCTGGCGATCCACAGTATACGCATACTCCTGATCTCAGCAGTCTTTTTCTCTCCGCAAACGAAAGGCGCCCGCCACCGAGTTGCATGGGCTCCTCCTCCATTAGGGCCGGCGCCCGCGTCAATGCCGAGACGAACTGTGACTTGTCGGCGTCCTTCACCCAGGAAGTGGTCGTGTCGGTCCTCGCAGGCGGAGCGGTCCTCGCAGACGGCATCCTTCCCCAACGTTCCCCGGCACGCTCCCTCTCACGTTCTCGTAGACGATTATCAAGACAAATTGCCAAAGCGACCAGCTTCTCCAGACTAGACGAATCATCCCTGGCAGCTAGCTCATCCTTGACCACAGGAGACAGCCCCTGCCGGAAAATCCCCTGCAGCGCCATGTCATCAAAGCCACACTCCGCAGCCAAAATACGGAACTGAATTGAGTAATCCGCCGCAGTCTGATCGCCCTGAAAAAACTCCAGCAGGCGGCTGCCTGCCTCCTTACCCCTGACTGGATGATCAAAAACCCGAACGAACTCTGTCCGAAAAGCCTCAAACGAATGACGTATTTCGGGTCTACTATTGCTTACTGCCATGGCCCATGTAGCCGCTTTACCGGCGAGGAGACTCATTACATATGCCACTCGAAATCTTTCATTGGCATATGTAAGTGGTTGTTGGTCAAAAATCAGGGAGCACTGATGCAAAAATTGTCGGCAAGTGCCGGGCTCGCCCTCATAACGGTGGGGGTGCGGCAAATTTGGCTCTCGAAAAGACGTTGGCATGCTCATCGGCGAAAGAGCGGGTTGATTGGGTGCAGCAGCAGCAGCCTCAGCCATCCCGACTGAATGTGCCGGTGAGGTCAATTGCTCAGTTCTAGTAGATAACGTACCAATCATATCCACTAGTTCGCGCAAAGACTGCTCATGTTTACTGATCATGTGACCCTGACCAACAAGTGCATGGCGAATGTTTTCTGAGTCTGAGGAATCCATGTGGTCGGACGATTCTGTGATGAACAGCAAGCCTTTTAGGTGGATCTCAATCACAGACTCAGAGAACAGAAATAGCAAATAAGTTTGTATTTAATAAAAAGTAAAATGAAGGAAGCATGCAGTACAGTACGTGAATTTAGGAATGTAGGATACTACCGGAGAAGCATGAAGATGAGGGCACATACAGCGGTAAGCAAGTCAATTGTCCGACAAAGCTGAGACGCACGGGCGTCCTTAAATACAGACGGTGTACTCCTTAATGCACCATAAAGAATTGAGAATACATGCGTCATAAAGAACTGAGAATGCAAACATGTCATAAAGAACAACTGAGAACAAACACATGAAGCTGGCAAGATCAAACCTTAACGTCTGTCAATCATTGTTAACTTTAAAAAGCAGCGCCAGTGCACTGCCTGACCAAGAAAAGGAGCAGTAGGGAGAGTGAGACTTCATGATCAGATCGGGACAGTTCATCTGTATTTATTTATTTATTTTATTAATTATTTTATTGAAAAAAAAAAAAAAAATTCCCCAATGGAGTGAGGGCGCGAAGTTTGAAGCGCGAAGTAGCGAGGGATCACTGTACTATATTTCCTTTGGTGTCCCAGAAAGGGTCACAATAAACAGTTTTTACATTCCACTCCTTATTTTGTGTGTGATTTGAACCTGACGTCATATTATCAACAAGCTTGCCTGAACCTCCTACAGTCACTCAAGTGCTTAGATTGAACCATATTCATTCATATTTGAATGGAAGAGTATCAAACAGCACACGCAAAATGACATGGGGTTGTTACCGTCACTTTGTAAAAACACCACACAGAATAAAAACGGATGTGTTTGCGTTGAAACGGGAAACAAGGTGAAGAGTCGAGCTGAATGAGTGACCACAGAAGAAAAGAGGAGGATGACAGTTGTGATGGAATGGAGATAGCCACCTCTGTGGTGAGCTGCCAGCGGCTGCAGGAGGTTCCCGTTGGCGTCCAAGCCCTGTCCATTACTCAGCTGCTCAGAGTTGTCTGCATCTCCGCTACTCAGCCTCTCCAGGACCTCCAGGGAGGATAGACGCAGAGGTATGGAAGGTCTGGGTTCTGGAGATGTGCAGTGAATGCCTGTTATCACTTTGGTGGCTGAAAGTGTCCTCCGTGGCTTTTGGGAGTGGAGGTTCTTCCGTACTCTGAAAGGGGCGGGGCCCATGAGCAAGAGATTTCCAGGCAGCATGGTCTTTTTCTCTGTTGGCGGTTTCTCTCGATGGACTGTGGCTTGCTGCCTTTCATGCCGGAGAATAGTAGTGAAGCGGGTGTAGGAAGCTGGACAGGAGCCTTTGCATTTTGTAGGTTTAAGGGGGAAGTTATGGTGGTTTAGATGGTGTAGATGGTGGTGGTGAAGTGGGAAAGATATTGGAGGCAAAGTGGAAGGACAGAGGACGTGATCTGGGGAGCTCGTCTTGAAGATCTGCACAACTTCTGGATCAGTACTAGAAGCTGACTCCACCCTAAAATGGTCTCCGTCTTTCTGTACAGTTTCAGCACCTGATGGCAAGGCTTCCGCTATGTCCTTTCCACCTGTCTCCGCAGGGGAACATGCATCTGTGTGGGATGTGTCGACCACTGACAGACTCTCAGCTGACACCGCAGAGGGCAGGCAGAGGGAGGCACAGTGTTCTGGGCTGCGGTTGGAGTTGGAGTTCAACGTAGGCAAGGAGGAGGAACGACTAGGTGTCAAAGTGGACTGTTGAATGAACATTTCAAACTCGGTGACCCGTGACAAAACAGTGTCCCGTGGAATGTCGGCCTCTGACTTTTCACCCCTGTCAGCCTTTGGCCCTTCGAAGAGATACGCCAAATTACGAACGCTTCCTTGGGGGCTGCTACCCACTGAGCTGGGCCTCTGGATGTGATGCATGATCCTGTACAGGCTAGAAAACTCTGACGTGCTTCTCTTAACTGTAGGGGAAGTTTCAAAGGAACCTGAATACCGACAGCACTCTTTCTCTGTCCCAACTTGGTCTTGATCAGAACTTGTGTACAGGTCCTCACAGCTGTGTGCCTTTGGTTGCTTCACAGGTTGTGTCCTGCTTTCTTGGATTTCACCACCAGGCGGCAGCAACTTGGGCTTGAATTTGGACGGCAGGATTTGAGGTATGCAGGCTTTGGCAGCAGAAAGAGGCTTCTTATTCTTACATTGGTTAGCTATTGCATTACCGGTGAGAACCGATCGACTATTTTTAGAGGAGCAGGGTGAATCTATACAGCCATTCCCACCTTTATAATCCACTGGCAAGCATGCAGGACAACAGAATAAACAACATATTAGATTACAATGGTCACATGTTCACACACAAACACGCTAAAGCAGAATTAGCCACATTTCTACGGTAAAGAACTAGATTGAATTACATGAAGCTATGGGGCAGACTTGATGCAGTTTACATCAAGTTATAGAAGCAGCACAGTGTAAGATGAAAAAAATTTGCTCTGTAAAATGCTGAAAGAATTGACATAAAAGTTGAAGGATAACATAAATATGAAAGAAAGTGTTAGCAATATGCAGTGAAATGTTATGCAATGCTGGAGGTCACGGAATTGGAGCTCTGACTGCAGTATCAAAAACAACATTAAAAATGCTTTACTGAGTTATCTAACATTTGAATCCTCATTCCCTATGAATGCCTCACAAATTTTTGCAAAGAGGATTTTTTCCCTCTCATATATTTGGAAATGCTGAGTAATTTTACATCCGGACTTTCTTGAACTATATACAGTCCATTGTGATCCAGATGGGAGCAGGAAATGACACAACACTTTCACATGCTGTGACACCCGTCTGCAGCATAAGTGAACCATCTGTCTCTTCTCGTCTGCCCCACTAATAAACACACAAGGGAGAAGTTTGCTTGATATTATTATACATAAAGCATGTGGCAAGATATCTGGCTTTGCAATAAAAATTCTTTTTCAAGAGTGGGAAGAGGCTGTAGTGTGTTCTTTAAAACATTAAGACAAAGTCTTTCGTTCATTTAAGAGCCTGGTTAACAGTAACCGAGTCAAATGGTAAAGGTTAAACAGAGTTTCGGTCATTTAACTGGAGCAGCAAATGCATTTAGAGATTAAGCCTCTAAAGCAGTGGTTCTTAACCTTGCTCAGAGTATAAGCTTCACATGTAGATTCACCGAATCCTTCGGAATTAGATAATAAAGCAATTTTTTTCAAATTCAAAACCAATACATCTAAGCTAGCAAGCTAATAAGTTAGCAAATTCCCTTTGAAAATTCTTACTTTATAAACAGGCCAAAATTTGAGACCACACTGCCCATTGGTCTGTTGTATTCCTTCATAACAAGTGAGAGTCAACCTTCCACTGAGCAAACCAGCACCTCCTCCCATCAGATCCGAGGACGAGCAGTTAAAAGAAATGGATTTAGCCAGTAAATTGGGCGCAAACGAGTAAAATCGTGGTCTAAAAAGCCACTTTGCCTCGATTTATCAGCGTGCGAAAATACGGCTCTGCGTTCCTTTACCCTCACCAAACCCCTTAGAGTTACCGAACCCCTGGGGTTCGATCAAACCCAGGTTTAGAACCACTGCTCTAAAGTGACTTTGTAAAAGCTGGTACATGGCTCCCTTTTATATACTATTTCATCCAAAAAGTAGCTATTCTATAAAATTTTCTGCATTGAATTTGATAATGTCTGTTTATTCTGGGCTAAAATAAGATAAAACAAATTTGCTACGTGTATGCAGGGTAAATAAATGTAATCTAGATTTGTCTATGTTACTTTTCAACATTTCTCTAAAACTGGAAATGCACGTTTTATGGTAAACATCTTGTGCATTGTTAGATTGAGATATGTTAGAAAGATAATGATAATAACTTAAGGGAATAACAATATATTGGGCAAGTAAATATTTTTGGTAATTTAAATAAAAATTTAACCTTATAAACACCTAGCGTCCACATACATGGACATCACATTATCAGTCATTAAGTGCCACAATGTTAACATTTGGTATAATGTTGTTGGTAGCCCTACATGATATAACATGTGATGTCTACTTATGCGAATGTCCGCTCTTAATTGTTATTATAGAATTTTTTGGCGTCGTTACGAATCAGTATTGTATTTTTAATATTTTTTAATAGATAAGTTAAAAGACTTTATAAAATAATAAAATGTTAATCAAAACAACATTGATAAAATTCCAATGAATAAAAACGGAAATCCACTCTGGTTAAGGTCCCCAATATAGCTCAATTTTTATTTTTTAAATATTTCATAGTATTTAACTCATTGCCTACCATCGACAATGATAGATGTCCAATTCAGTTGGCTGTGAATACCCACGTTTCACTACTACTGACGACGCTAAACGTCGAGTTCATTTTGACTGGGAGGGGTGGGCAGTAATCATTCACTGCCAACCTCTCCAAGTCAACATGGAATGGTCGTCTAGCCCCGTCAATGATAGCCAAAAAGATAAATAAGTACAATTTTAACACAATATAGTTATTGCAATTCCTTATAACACTTATTTCTTTATAAGGTATTTTATTGTGACGGTGTGATCATGTAACGCAACATAACATGACTGAATCCTGCGCCTGATCAGCCCATTCTTTTACTTCCTTGCATTCCATCTTGTCTCCTCCCACGGTGTTTTGCTCTGTGGCCATGTGCTCAGACATTCCTGCCACTGACCTCACACTGACAGCTGACTTCCTCCAGTCCGCCCACCCTCTGTGTCCCTCCTGTTTACCTCACCCCTGGCCTGCCTGGTTTTGAAGAGCACAGCTCTTGTTTATCTCACTCATCCCTACTCATCCATCCCCTCCCTTGGAACACTTTGGAGTCTTGCCCTACCTAAACCTGCCTAGAGACATGGGGAAAACTACCAAGGTTAGCGTCCAGACTTAGAAAGACAACCTCGCTTGATCTTGAAGTTTTCCAAAGCAGATGTCCGGTAATGTTATCATCCATGTCATTGATAATAAATCAAAAGTGACTGAGGATGAATGCTGCGGGGTGATTGGCTAAAGATGTGCAGACTCTACCGGAACGGAAACACATGTTCATCATCAGTTTTTTTTAAAAAAATAGCTCATTGCTCCTGTCTTCTTTTCCACAAAAGACTGACGGTGATTTCCGAACCTAATTTCCTAATTCCCATGCACATCAATACATCCATATTAATTGACTAATATAGTATTTACCTTTAGAGGAGGACGAGCTGCCATGGCGCTTATTTAGGGCTCGTAGACCTTGTAAGGGAATATCGCCACCTTCCAGAACAGTCTTGTAAACATGTCGGTCAGATTCTGGAGCCACAGGCTCATTTTCTGATGAACCTCCATCTTTCTCCACCTCATTGTGTCCAGACTTGCTTGAGGTGCTAGACAGTACCCAAACAGACAGATAATTAAGTTAGCTTATCCGGAGGAGTGTATTTGATGATAAAAAGTCATACTAATTAGGCAATGGGCTTCCATATGGTTCTTATTTAGGATGTCTTGGGGTAATTCCTGTCTTGGGAGTCTTCCGGGAGTCAAAATAACGAGAGGAACTTGAGACAGAGCAGAATTTAGGGGTGGATCTTGGAGAAAGCACTCACTAGCACAGATATCTTTGCATTCCGTAGAGGCCAATAGGACAGATGTCTATAAATATTCTGAAGCGCAGTGGTATTTAAACATTTCACAGCAAAAAGTAGTACCACCAGGGCCAACATTAACTCACTGGCTGCTATTGATGGCAATAAACGTCCAACTCCTTTTGACTGGAAGGGTTGGCAGAGATCATTCGCAGCCAATGAGTTAAAATTAGTGTGCACTGTAAAAAAAAGTTACAGTGGTATGAAAAAGTATTTGAACTTTTTGTAATTTCTCCCATTTCTGCATAAATCACCATCAAATATGATCTGATCTTTGTCAAAATCACACCGATGAAAAAACTGTCTGCTTTGACTAAAACTACCCCAAAATTTATAGGTTTTCATATTTTAATGAGGAAACAATGACAGAAGGGGGAAAAATAAGTAAGTGAACCATCACATATAATATTTTGTGGCCCCCTTTGGCAGCAATAACTTCAACCAGACGCTTCCTGTAGCTGCATATCAGTCTGGCGCATTGATAAGGACTCATCTTGACCCATTCTTCTCTACAAAACCTCTGTAGTTCTGTCAGATTCCTGGGATGTCTGGCATGAATCGCTGTCTTTAGGTCATGCCACAGCATCTCATTGGGGTTCAAGTCTGGACTTTGACTTGGCCACTCCAGAACGTGTATTTTGTTCTTCTGAAACCATTCTGAAGTTGATTTACTTCTGTGTTTTGGATCATTGGCTTGTTGCAGCATCCATCTTCGTTTTAGCTTCAACTGTGTGACAGACGGCCTCAGGTTTTCCTGCAAAACAGCCTGATTCTTTTGAATTCATTCCTTCATTATTGATGGCAGGTAGTCCAGGCCTTGAGGTAGCAAAACAGCCCCAAATCATGATGCTATCGCCACCATTCTACACGGTGGGGATGAGGTGTTCATGTTGGTGACCTGTTTTATTTTTCCTCCCTACATGACATTGTGTGTTACTCCCAAACAAGTGAACTTTTGTTTCATCAGTCCACAAAATATTTTGCCAAAACTTCTGTGGAGTGTCCAAGTGCCTCTTTGCGAACATTAAAAGAGCAACGTTTTTTTTTTGTTTTTGTTTTTTAGACAGTAGTGGAGGCCTGCCATGAATGAGTGATTTCTGTAAGTCTTTACCAGATACTCTAGGGTTCTTTTTTACCTCTCTGCGCTGAACCTTTGGCGTCGTCTTTGGTGGACGGCCACTCCTTGGGAGAGAAGCAACAGTGCCAAACTCTCTCCATTTGTAGACAACTTCTCTGACTGTCGATTGATGAACATCCAGACTTTTAGAGATGTTTTGTATCCCTTCCCAGCTTTATACAAATCAAATATCTTTGATCACAATTCTTCAGACAGCTCTTTTGACAAAGCCATGATGCACATCAAACAATGCTTTTCATTAAGACAATTCTTACCATGTGTGTGTTTTATAGTGGGCAGGGCAGCTTTAAACCACTCATCAGTGATTGGGCACACACCTGACTTAAATTGTTTGGAAAAAATGGTTTCAATTGCTCTTTAAGTCTCCTTAGGCAGAGGGTTCACTTACTTATTTCCCCCCTTCTGTCATTGTTTGCATGCTATCCTCATTAAAATATGAAAACCTATAAATGTTTGGGTGGTTTTAGTTAAAGCAGACACTGTTTTTACATCTGTGTGATTTTGACAAAGATCAGATCACATTTGATGGTGATTTTATGCAGAAATGTGAGAAATTCCAAAAGGTCCAGATACTTTTTCATACCACTGTAATTTGATGGTAAAATACAGGCAGCATTGGTTGCCAGAATTTTCCATAAAAAAACAAACAAACATGAAACACATACAAAAACGGTATAGTGTTTTGGTGACTGTAAATTTTATGGTAGATATTTGTAGATTTTTTCTTTACTAAAATTATGGTAGTGAAATGTAATATTGTTATGTTCTGTGTGGGGTGACATCACCTCAATGTGATTTTAGCAGTGAAACATGCTAATTACTGCACTACTGCAGACTACTACTACTACTACCGGTACTACTACTACTACTGCAAGTGCAGTAGTTTAGTGAAACCTTACTCCCACAGAACTACTCCACTCCACTCAGACTATGTTATTAACTCAGTTGTCAGTACGCCTGACTGCCACAGTGACAATATGGATTCAAACCCCGTTTAGAGAGGGTGGAGAATGAGAAAGGGAGCACTGTACCGTCACCAACAGTTCCATGCACAGTATGTAGTTTTTACTGTTATTTGATTTAGAACAACATTTGAAATGTAGTCCTTTTTACAGTACTTTGCAGTTAATTTGACAGTAAACGATTTAGAGTTTTAGAGTACAATTCTGTCAATACAGCTTCCTATATTTATAGCTAGATTACCATAAAAATTGTTAAAACATTTTTAAACCTATGTTTCTTAAACAGTGTTATTAAGCCAAAACGTTCAGGAAAAATGGGCAGTGGTTTAATGTCTTTTCATAAACCACCATTTGAGGTTAAATTTTGGGGGAAAATGATAATGTAATTGATGAATGTTGTTCCTAAATATTCGAAATCATTCCAAATCATTAAAAGTGAATCTATTGCATTTTTAAAGTTAAATACTGTACAACTTAAATGTAATTGTTAAATGTGCTTTCATAGATTAAAAAAAAGTTGTCATTTTGCGTACCACTTCAGGGAGCCCGTGGACCACTAGGGGTCCTCGTACCACACATTGAGAACCATTGCTGTAGTGCAGGGGTGTCCAAACTTTTTGCAAAGGGGGCCAGATTTAGTGTGGTAAAAATGTGGGGGGCCGACCTTGGCTGACGTCCTTTACCTAAAAATATATATTTAAGCAAATTTTAGCAAGCCATTATGTGTGTCACATTTGCTTTATTATTTTTTTAAATTAATAATTTCAACAATCTCGCAACTAGCCTTTGTGGCGTTCTCTTTTGACTCTCGGGCTCTTTCGAAATACTGCTGCTGTAAAACTAAACTAGCTTCAAGTTGCTTCAATTTTCTCTTACTTTGTCTTGTTTGGTCATATCGCCTCACATTGAACTCTTTAAAAACAGCGACTGTCTCTTTGCCAATGAGGGAGAGACAGTTGTTGCGTATTTTAGTGAAGAAGTAGTCCAATTTCCACCTATTCTTGAAGCGTCGTCCGTCGCAGTCAACTTTTTTTGTTGTTGATTGTCGCCATTTTAGAAAATTGGGAGTAAAAGGTCACACAGGGTAATGTTGCTTAGAGTGCTGCTGCCTTTTAGTGGGTAAATGATGAGCAGCATTTAGTGTGTAAGCTATTTCATATGCTGGTAGCAGTACTGCTGACCAATTTATTAAGTCTGTGTGTGGGCCTGACGTTATTGATTTTATGAGAGAGGCTGGGGACCGGAGGAAATTTGACCACGGGCCGCATTTGGCCCCCGGGCCGGACTTTGGTCATGTCTGCTCTAGTGTATCATCCCTTCCACCTGCATGACATCTCATGTTCAATCTCATTCTCCTGCTCACGTGCCACTCATGGTGCTGCTCTATTTCAAGACAAACGGGGTCATTAAACTGACAGGGAGTCTGGCATCATAGAAACATTCCAAACCTGCCTCCCACTGAAATTTCGCCCATTACTATACGTCGGCCAAGTCAGTTTTACAAGCTTGGATGTATACATGGATTTTTTACTCTGCTTGTTCACTACCTTGACAAAAGCTCTTTCATAGCTGCTGGAAAAATATGTGAATTCCCAACTGCAGTGAGCCAATAAAATCATGTTGGCTCTCAGTGAGAAGCTCTGTGGCTAAACTTCAGATGCAATGCAAGATCCAAGATAACTTATTGAGAAGGTTCTGGTCAAATCAAGACCATAAAAGTAATGTAAGCCACTCCTTTTACTTCGGATGCAAGAATGAAGTCTGAATTTGAGGCCATCATACCAGCACGAAGTCTAATGTACGTTATGGGAGCAGCCACTTATTTTCTTGTAAATACCGCCTACATAAAAACTACATTTACAATCAAGGATGTAACACGTCTATAACCATCCTGTTTCAAACAGACCCCAAAGAAGAAAACACCCTGGACTAAATATATGTGCCTTTGAAGAAAGTCACTTTAAGACTTGAGGTTTCTTGCTAAGCTTTGCGTGCGTGAACCTCCACCCAGACAACTAAACCTCAAAAACCTTCTAAATGAACTCATGATTGGACGTCTACTGCCGTCAATGACTGTCAAGGATTAAAAAAAAAAGTGTCCATACTCAAGATGAAACAATTCTAATTCGAGACCATAAATAAGAATAGTCACGGCTGTAATGTTTGTACCAGATGGGAGCAAAAAAAAAAGGAGGGAAACCTATCTTTTCCCAGTGGATGCTTTTCTTTTTATTGCTGACAGACAGGAAGCAAATGAGACAATGGAATAGGCTTTGCTTTAATATCAGATAACATCTACATAATTATCCAGAAGCTGGTTAGTCTAGCCAAACACTAAATAGGTGATAACGGTTTTAAAGTTATGCAGTGGCTGAGGGACTCTTCAGGTTGTTGTCTTAAATAAACCCCATAAAAACAATCTCCAACCTCTACCTTGCCCAAAAATAAACACAAACAGAACACTGTGTTCTGTTAGCTTGCTGCCTAATTCAAAGGTTCCCCTCAGGAAGCAGGAATCCCCCGCCGACACTGACGTTTATCCCTACAACACGCCCGAATAATCAGGAGCAAGTATTATTTGTATGAGATTGGGAAGCATGAACTCACTAGTTCTTCCGGTCGGAGGCTGTTTCCAGGGGGCTGAAGGAGGGGGCACTCTGCAACAAACCAAACAAAGAAGTCATTGATAGATCCACAGGATGGTGTCCTCCAGCTAGAACATAGGCAGGCACATTCGCAATGGCCAAGATTCTCTTCTTGCTTTTCTTCTGTTGTTCACGCTCTGCTCTGGCTTTCAGTCTCCACCTTAGCGTCTCTGGACTGGGCTTGGCATGAAGTAGGAGAACGCGTGTGTTTTGGCCTGCATGCAAGTTAGAGGGAAAAACGGCAGTGAGGAGAGTGGAGGAAGGGGAGGGGTGTGTGAGTGGGCGGATGGGTTTTGCATCAGTCAGGGGGCGCCCATGCAGGGAGGGGGCTGTCACAGGCTTAACCAATGGACTGCTGTCTCCCGGTGAAGCCATCTCTTTTGTCTGGTATTGAGTCACTCTCATTACCGCCGGAGCAGACAATTAACCAGCTGTTGGTGTAAACAGGCCGAGTTACACACTCGCACTTATTTGACACTCAATAACACACTCAAGTGTCGAAAGGCAAAGTTTTGCAAAAAAATCCAGAAAAATACATGAATAGGACTCATGGCTGAGTGGTAGAAACATGGTAATAAGGGTAAGAGCAGTTGTAATCTAGGGAAAGTTAATGGTCAATAACCAGGAGCACTTTGAATGAGGCTACTAATTTTAGGTCACTGTTTCTGCTGCTTTCCTCTTCTCACACGTCACAGCAGGTAAAAATAACAGACTGGACACGGACACTATGAATATGATCACAAGTGTTGTTTGCAAATACGATTGCACAATCCCCACCGCAGCCGTGCCAGCCCTGCCGCTAATACCACATCCACTTCCCCACCGTGGCGCTTCCCTAAACGTTGGCCGGACAAGGAGCATTCTCAACACCCCATTTGCCACAACATGCCTTTCTCCTTAGTTGCCAGGGTAGAATGATCATTAATAACCCATCAGAATAAATGCCTGTCTTTATAAGAACAGGACATCAGGCTGGCAGGTCTATGTTCTGATCTATTTAAAGCCAAATGTTCCATCGTAACTTGGAGAGAATGCATGTCATTGAATAATCTCATGCTCTTCCTTGCACCTCAGTGGCTTGTATCCGCCTGAAGATCTGGCGTGCATGCCATATGACAATTTACGTATGGTCACAAATTTCTTCTATCGTCACTATCGTCAATTTTTATATTAGAAGAATATACTGTACTCAACACTATAGTGTGGAATTACATACAGTATAGATGTCAGTTTACCAGCAAATTTAGGGGAGTGATAAATCCCCACACAACACAAACATATGGTTCATAAATCAGTTAACTCATGACTGCCATTGATAGTGGTAGATTTAGAATCCATCTGAAATAGAATGAGCAGCAACACAAGTACAGGTAGTCCCCGGTTTACTAACGAGTTCCTTTCCTGCGCTGGCAATGTAACCCGGATTTTCGTGTAAGTCCGATTTTACCCTTTAAATATCTTAGAACACCTTCAAAATAAAATTTAAAAAAAAAAAAAAAAAAAAAAAACTATCCATAACATCTATTGCACGTCATTGTGCTGTCCTCGCCAAGACGTTGGAGCTAAGTCCTAGCTAGATAGTGAGCTAAGCTCCGAAATGACGATGTCAGAGGTCCGTGTATTTTGCTGACTTTATTCAGCTGCTCATGACATCAACACTTGCAGAATGAAACTAAAATAAAATGAAATTAAATCAGTCTCATCTTCAATAACAGCATTTCAAATTTGTGTTTACAAGTAGCTGCTGATACTGCACTAACAAATGATTAGCGTGTATCAGTTAGCGTCCGCACATCAAAAACAATCACATAAACTTGCCCCAAATATTCGACCAAAATTCAAAACCCAGAATAAACAGTACAAAAGGTGTTACTGTATTTACAGGTGTTGCCTCTGGATGCTTCACAAGCAACAAATGTGCGCGCAGACTGTCTCCTATGTCACTCGGCTCGCGTGCACTGCGTGTATGGGTTGGGCGGCGCGTCTGTACATGCACTCGCTTCAGTTCTAAGCTTTGAAGGGGAAACGATATGCGCCAAAATAAAAACATGCAAAACAAAGCAAAAGTTATTTAAAAAAAAAACAACAACAAAACGACGAGACGTGACGCAGGCGTCGTAAAGTCGAAATCGCGTAAGTTGGGTCCGTTGTAACCTGTGGACTACCTGTATAGTATTCATTATGACTGGTTGGATTTGAATGATCATTTTTTAGTGCCACTGACGGCGATAGACATCCAAACCATCTGACCTGCAATCGTTGCCATCCCCTCCCAGGTCAGATGGGTTGAACGTCAATCGCCGTCAGTGGCAGCCAATGAGTTATCAAATATACTTATGCACCATATGTTTCTGTTGTGTTGTGATTTATCACACCCCCGGTTAATAAAAGTGAACACATTAGCCACTGCTATTAGGAAGGAATAAGCCACTAACAAACACATTATTAATTATTGACTTATTGACTCTTTTGATAACTTTTCTTCATCAAATAATGAAAAAGTATACTAAATCTTCACTTATATAGCGATTTTTTATTATCATAACACTAACGATCTAACACTAACGAACACATGCACCGCCTCAGTGGAAATTTGTTAGGAATAAAGCCTCGATGTGTAGTTAAGTCATCTTAATCAGCTTACTGCCACTTTGCCTTAAAAAAAAAAAAGCATCTGACTCTCATCAATGAAAATCCTAAGCTTACAAAGAAAGAGTTGTTTGACTTAAAATGTACACAAAACACTACACATTCAGTAAAAGCAGTACCGACAGAGTCATTTTTGACACTGCCCACATTGTAGTTACAGTTCCTCACGGAGGGCCATCATGACTGCGAACTCATATAAATATATGATCACCTTATATGATGACATGAACAAATTGAGCAATACCTGATAACAAAATACATTTACCGTATTGGCCCGATTATAAGACGGCCCTGATTATTAGACGACCCCCCCCTTTTTCAAGACTCAAGTTTGAAAAAAAGACTTTTTCAACACCAAATTAATTTTTATACAGAAAATAATTACAGTACATCCGAAACAAATGATTATAACAATATATTTGAGAGAAAAAGCATGTTATTTTGCCTCATTCAAATCTTAATATCTGAACATTTAAATATGTAAACTAAAGTGCAATCACATTTGTAAATGAATAGCTTCTGGTTTTTGAAATGTAAATAAACCAATCTATTGTGATAAAACAACAAAATTGCAATAACTGCATTAACCATCAAAGTGAAGTCTAACTGGAAAACATTGCAATAAAATAATCAGTGTTGTCACAGTTTACTTGAAAAAGTAATTCAATTACTGATTACTGATTACGCCTCAAAAAAGTAATCTAGTTACTTTACTGATTACTTCATTATCAAAGAAACTAAGTTACTTTAAAAGTAATCTATCAGTTACTTTTTACCTGTTTTTCTCCCTTTGCCGCCTCAACATAAGAATGACAACAGAAAAATGTCATCACATGTAATTGACTTTCCGATGTTTGAATTTAAAGGGGGATATCAGAATTTCGCGCAAGTTTAGCCACTCCGGAGCCCTGAAACTAAAAAATATCTGACAAACTGCTTGGAATTTGTTTAAATCAACTCCATCGACCAATTAAACCCCGCTAACTCTAAGATCAAGCCCAGTGTCAAAACTTCTGAATTTCGGGTTATGGTTAACAGCATATCAGTTTGCAATATAAAACATTGCAAACTGACAGCACAAAATTGCAAAGGTGGTGGGGGGCGCGGATGCGCGTGCACAACCCGGAAATACTCCTCTCAACACACACGCGGTCAATTTGGCCACAAAACGTGGCGGCAACTAAGCACGTTACACTCAATAGGACTTAGAACACATCACACAGATGCTAAACGAACACATCACCTCACGGCATAAATGTGCACCACGCATATGATGTAAACAAAGCTTGCCAACTTGGAGCGATGATTGCCCGTCGTTGCTATGGCAAAGCTACGAAACGGCTGCGCATGTAGGGGGTCCAACCTTTTGCTGATACCCTCCAGAATGAAGGAAAAATACCTTCATTCATGGATATCCACAGATCAACATTCCCTCGTAACGTCTCAACACTCGGCTCGAATGTCCACCCGCCTGGCCCACGCCTTCAGTCCCACAACACATGTGACGCGAGACCGAAACAGGAAATAGCTAAGAGGTTGTCATGGAAACACGTACCGGGAACCTTTTATTTTAGCATTTTCTATTCAAAATGCTCTTCGTACATGACTACAATATTCTTCATTCTACATATGTTATGAGGCAATGAAAAAATAGTAACGCAGGGACACTAAGGAAACTAACTTTAATCAGATTACTGGTGTAGAAAAATGAACGCGTTAGATTACTCGTTACTGAAAAAAGTAATCAGATTACAGTAACGCATAACTAACTAAGGCGTTACTGACAACACTGAAAATAATGCAAACTGGTTAAACTTGAGAGTAGCTGAGATCTGTCATGACAGAACATTACTCCTCAAGATCAGCATTCGCTTCAATGATATCTGGCGCCATCTAGCGTCGTGAATGGGTATAATGTCTAAACCGCGAATATAAGACGATCCCCACCTTTTCAGTCTTATTTCAATGCAAAAAACACCGTCTTATATTCAGGCAAATACGGTAGTTTTAAATAGTAACAATCTGCAGTTTTTGGAGTTGCTCAGGGTCTTAAAAAGCCCTAAATTCACTCATCTTGTTATAGGTTCCTAAAAAGGCATTGAATTTGTCTAACAGTTCTTAAATTACTTACATTTTAAATTGTACTGCATTGCATGAAATTACTGATTGCGAGGATGAATTGGCATTAAATTCTCTCAAAAGTCTTAAAAATGTCTTACGTTTTAATTGATTAAACCTGTCGGAGCCCTGGCCATGACATTTGAGCTCAAAAAATGAAGTCATTAAACATGATTTTTTTTCGCGGGCCACAAAAAATAACGTACTGGGCCAGATCTGGCCCCCGGGCCCTGAGTTTGACACCCGTGCTCTACATGAGCTGAACTCACAGCTCTGTGAGTCAGTGCCGATGACAAACTTTCTGCAGAATTCCATTTTTCCTAACAGGTGTCTCCAGCTACTCAGAGACAAGGCTCCTGTGTGCCGCTTTCGTATTCAAAATAGCGATCATGAGTAGGTCATGGTAACATGAATCCCATTCTTTCCAGCACCTTCTCTACGTTGATATGTTCTCATGAAAACAAACAGCTCCCCCAGTGTGAAATGTCTGCTAAAGCCATGCGCCACATATCTCATCTGTGCTAAATGATTAAAGGTAAAGGTTAAGTGAATAACAGAGGTTAAATATGAAAGCACAATGAGCCGGTGGGGCTTACATTGTTGCCTCCTTTGGAGGATGCCAGGTGGTCGGCTTGCTGAGACAGTGTGGCAACAGCCACCTCATCAGCATATGCTCAACAGATGGAGTCATATAGTCGCTTATATTGGAAGGGAAGGGGTGCGTGGGGGGCATACTCGTCCTGTCTAGTCCTATGTGTACTTCGAAAGGACTGTTTAACTCTTAATGTCAGAGTGTGTTACTCATGGATCCACAATTTGTTAGCATTATACAAGCGGACACTGCTGGATGATATATGATTTATAATTCATTACATACAGCAGTCAGTCAGCCTGACAGGCTGTTATAGAGAGAGCAATACTGTACATGGTCAAAAATGATTGCTGTGCAATAATAATTTCATTGACAGAAGAAACGTTAAAAACTGTTGTTTTCGTCAACAATGACGAAACGTAACGAACACTTTTTTCATAAAGATGACGTGACGATAGCAAGCTAAAAGTGTGTTTTGGGAAACTAAAACATAAATGAATGCCAGTTTTTGTGTGACGAGACAAGAACGAGACGAAAATGCACAATGGTTTCCGTCACATGTTCACAATGTGTGAAATTTAATGTGTGGTTAGCCTGCATCGTAGCAGTGTTTGGTTGTGTCACTCGTGACATGCTGCTCCCCTTCCTCACTTCCCGACTCACGAGTGTGTTGTCTCCAGTTATTGTTGCTTTAGCCTTTAAAGATCTGTGCTGTGTGATCATCAATTCATTCATTCATTTTCCATGCCGGTTTTCCCTCATCACACACTAAATGTAACTCATAGCATTAGCGTTCACGTTAGCGTTAGGCTAATGCTAATGGCGAGTGTCCTCTCAACTCTCGGGCAGGTTTAGGGTTTTAGGGTAGACTTTTTTGTTTTACTTACAGTTTGTGGCGTACAGCTGGCTATAATAATTGAAAATACAGTGGTACCTCTACATACAAAGTTAATTCGTTCCAGGACCGTGTTTGCAAGTCAAAATGGTCGTATGTCAATAATGATAATTCCTGTAATAACGTAACGAATCGGGTTCTAATGTGGCGGATGTGTTTTGCGTGCTGCATGTGAACGCACTGCGTCGCTGACGTGACAGAGAGAGGGAGAGGTGTGGTTGAGATTTTACTTTCTCTTATAATGATTTGTTGAGAACACAGTCAACTGTGGCGGACAGTAGGCGTGTTGTGTTGCACAACTTCTGAAATAAATGATCAAAACCTGACGAAGCTGCCGATTTCTTGGGCGACGTTACCAGAATAATAAGGCTAGGTTCATACTACAGGTCTTAATGCACAAATCCGATTTTTTGCCATATCTGTTTTTTTGGCGTGCCCTTTCAGACTGCCTTTGTCCATTGAGACCGTTCAAGTATCACGCATGCGCACTAATTCGCAGTCCGAGATGCGCTCAGCATAGAGACCCGCATGCGCAGAAGCATAAAAAAAAATTACACATGCTACCTGTATGTCATTCCAGGCTGATCATATTTTGATTTCCAAAAAGAGGACACAAATAATGGACATTAATAATCCCTGTTTAGTCTTATAATCAAAGTTTATATGGACTGATAGAACAAATACACACACACACATGAGCCTTGACGTGTGTGCGTGAAATGACGTGGGTGCGTCAGTTTGCCCTGACTCGGCAGTGTGTGCAAGAATGAAATATTGCTCATTCGGCACACAGAATGAAAATCGAAAATTGTAAGGCTTATTCTTTTCTTCATTTTATTTTTTTATGACTGTGGTCAAGCCCACTTCGTCCTTAAAAGCAGAGTTCAAGTTAGGCGCTAGTGCCTACATGGCCCCCGTCCTCCGTGCCTCTTGCTCTTTGAGGACATAATTGCTGCATGAATTCCTATTTGGGAGTGTTGACAGTTCAGACCCCCAGTCACGTTCTGAAAAAATGGCTACGTTCATACTACAGGTCTTAATGCACGAATCCGATTTTTTCGTGTTTTTTCGCTCGACTGAGGCATTAACTTGACGGTCTGAACGTGACAAGTCGCATAGAACTGGACCATTTCAAATCCGATCTGGGTCACTTTCGTATGTGGTTCAAATCCGATCTGGGCCACATTTTTTCCAGACTGTCGCGGCGGTCTGTACTGTCCAGTCTCTCAAATCGGAATTCATGCAGCAATTACGTCATCAAAAAGCGAGAGAGACGCCACGGTAGCGGTGCAGCTGTGCGTTATTAGCGCCTAGCTTGCCTTGAACACGGCTTTTTAGGAAGGGTCGGACTTGACAACAATCATAAAAAAAATAAAAATGGGTTGAGGATAAGCCTGAGAATGATCGGTTTTCTGTCTGCTCCATATAAGCAATATTTCAACATTGCTTACACCGCCAAGAGTCGGGGCAAACTGCGCGTATGTGTGTGCGACATGCACGGACAGTGCGTGCATGCTATCGATCCATATACTTTGAATATAAACCTAAACGGGGATTATTTATGTCTGATATTTGTGTCCTCTTTTTAAAAAGCAAAATATGATATCCCTGGAATGACGGATGACAGCCAGCATGTGTGGTCATTTGTTTTGATGCTTCTGCGCATGCGGGTCGTCTTGCTCAGCGCTTGTCGGACTGCGAATTAGTGCGCATGCGTAATACTTGAATGGTCTCAATGGACAAAGGCAGTCTGAACGGACACGCCAAAAAAACAGATATGACAAAAAAATCGGATTCGTGCATTAAGACCTGTAGTATGAACGTAGCCAAAGTGGCCCAGATCGGATTTGAACCACATACGGAAGTGACTCAGATCGGATTTGAAATGGTCCACTTCTATGCGACTTGTCCCGTTCAGACCGTCAAGTTAATGCCTGACTCGAGTCGGAAAAACACGAAAAAATCGGATTCGTGCATTAAGATTTGTAGTATGAACCTAGCCTAATTGACTCCTTAACTTATAAAGACTCATGAACGGGGGTCGGAGGAGGACCGTGGAGATTGTCGACATTCTTCGGCCATGTTGTTGAGCCAGTTCACGGATGCGGACCCCACGCTCGTATTTTTGTATCATTTCCATCTTCATTTCAATGTTAAGCGTCACCTTTTTCATTGTTTCACCACCTGATTTCTCTCACAAGAAAATCCGCCGTGTGTTCACCTGGTCAAAACTCTGGTCAAAAAATGTTTACGTGTTTCTTATCATTACATTTATCGCCCTGTGTCCACAAACAAACCTTTAGGTAAATTCATCAAACCTCGCTACTTACTAGGGGTGTAACGGTACACAAAAATCTTGGTTTGGTACGTACCTCGGTTTTGAGGTCACGGTTCGGTTCATACAGTAAGAAAACAAAATGCAAAATATATATGTGCTAGTTGTTTATTACACACTTTTGTGCTTTCAACAATAGGAACATTAGCCTATACAAAGCTAGAATTCTGCTCAAAAAGTAGCGGCTATTTAAAGATAATCCAACAACAATTTGCCTTTTAGACCCTACATATTGGTCAGCTTTCTTTCTGAAAGAAAGAAGAAAAAAGAAGTCGCAATGACAAAGATTTTAACATGTATTTTACAAATGAAATGCCTCAATGAAACTTTTTTTTTTTTTTTATGAACGGTTTTCAAAAGCTTTATTGGTGAATTTTCTCAATTTGAAGCGCCACACAGAAATTAATACATTTAATTGTGTAAGCAGGATGTGTGTATAATTCCTATTATTTAATTACAGGTGTTTTAGCTCATTTCAATTTATTTTATTTAAATGGGCAATTATTTATTGTATTATGTGTTCATATTTTACAAATGTGATGTAGTATTTATTTATATTGTATATTTTATGTTGTATTATTTTAGTTCCCATGTGAATATTAGTTCCTACTTGTTTTGTTGTGGTAGGAGGGTTTTGTATTGAACACGGGGCAGTGTTGGTTATTATTATTATTGCAGAGAAGACAGCAGTAAATCAACAAAGACAAGTCAACTGTGCCCCGATCTACCACTCAAGAGATCTGATGGACTCAAAAAGTAGGTTACGATTGCATATTAGTTTGAAAATCGACCGGATCCACCGTATTTTTACACGAGTGACTTCCGGCCCGATCCTAGCTACCGGTGTTCTGCCAAAATCGGTAGTAGTATTGATGCAGGAGGGCCGCGTCTCGCGTCAAATAATAAACTCTGCTGTTCTTTTCGTGTGCGTCGCGTTGAGCCGCTTCTGGGACACATCTAACATGCGGCCGCACTGGAACTGGTGTGCATTGACTGATTGACTCTAACGCCCGCGTTTCACTGCGTTCTCGCGGCTGCCACGTTGTCGCGCCGTTGATCTTTCTGGGTTATACTGTCCTACCGTCTTGGTCTTCATTATAGTAAAGAAGACGGAGTAAATATTATCTACACAAAGAAACTGTGACCCGATCGACTCACAGCCTCGAAAAGTAAGGGTTATATTACGTCAGAAACTCATTCGGTACGCCACCGTTCCGAACCGAGCACAACATACCGAAACGGTTCAATACTATTAAATGTACCGTTACACCCTTACTACTTACATGAGTTCATTTTTTGTGGGGTTAATAAAATTAAAAGGTTATTGTTTCTGTTTTTTTGCCCTTTCTAAGTAGTTTGTTAGATTTAGTTTTGTACAATATTCACTCTCAATCCCTTGATTCCGTTATTTCCAGGTTTGTGATGATTGCTAGATGTTATAGCGCCACCTCATGAAAGCCCGCATATGACTTTGCAAATGGTTACGTTTCTTCCTGTGGATGCTATTTAAACAGCAATTACAGTAAACCGGCCTTTTAGAGTTTACAAAAATGACTGATTGCTTGCTATTTAAAAAAAAACAAAACAAGTTTAACAAGGATTTAGTCCTTTCAAGAGCTTCATGTTATATGCCACTTTTCAGTTAGAAGAGGCCCTCCACAAGACTCCAAGAGCGTCCTGGACAAGAGCCAATAAGGGCTTCACTTAACTCCTCAAGAACAAGAGTTTCTGTCTTGAGTCACGTCTGCCTCCTAGTAATAACGCGTAAGTACTGATATGGCAATTAAAGTCCAATGAGTCTTGAGGTCAAATGTTTCTCATACCATGCGCCACATTAAAGTGACTTTGACATTAGACAGGAGCAAGTCATCAGGCTGTGATAGCTAGGAAAGATACTAAACTTCCTCTGCGATTCCGGTAACTTGGAACTGCGGGAACAGCAGGGTCTGTCCCTACAAGCACATGAGCTCATCTGAAAGTCAGGACTGCCACCTCATATAAACCAGGATGAGGTGGCGTGACCCGTGAATGAGGAGAACATCTGCTTGTGACTAGCCAGCAACACACGCGTTTGGTGCCAAGCACCCTGAGGTATAGATGTCACCTAACTTAGTCTGTTTTACAACTTAGATAGTTTGGTAAATATATCATGGAGCATGCAGGAATTGTTATTGAAGGGCCTGGGATTACGCTGCAGCCTGATGCTCAAGCGGACAGCACCCAAAGTAACGTGTGCAGTTACTTCTGGATGAAATGCTTTTTATCTTGGGAGTTCAATTAATGTATGATTTAAAACAAGGACCGCAATCAGAGCTAACATTAAATGATTTGGTCCGCTTGTAAGATTGGTCATATCGCGATTACAACACTACTTACCGTATTGGCCGGAATATAAGACAGTGTTTTTTGCATTGAAATAAGACTGAAAAAGTGGGGGGTGTCCAATATTCACTGTCTACACATTATACCCATTAATAACGCTAGATGGCGCCAGATATCATTGAAGCGAATGCTGATCTTGAGGAGTAATGTTCTGTCATGACAGATCTCAGCTACTCTTAAGTTTAACCAGTTTGCATTATTTTATTGCAATGTTTTTCCTTATTCAGACTTTTTTCAAGACTACAGTTACAGTTAGACCTCACTTTGATGGTTATTGCAGTTATTCCAATTTTGTTGTTTTATCACAATAGATTGGTTTATTTACATTTCAAAAACCAGGAGCCATTTTTTAACGAATGTGATTGCACTTTAGTTTACATATTTAAAGGTTCACATATTAAGATTTGAATGAGGCAAAATAACATGCTTTTTCTCTCAAATATATTGTTATAATCATTTTTTTCAGATGTACTGTAATTATTTTCTGTATAAAAATTAATTTGGTGTTCAAAAAGTCTTTTTTCAAACTTGAGTCTTGAAAAAGGGGGGGGGGTCGTCTTATAATCAGGGCCGTCTTATATTCGGGCCAATACGGTACATTTGGTAGCATGTGCGTATTTAATGATGTTTTGTGTACCAGTCTGTTCTTTCTTTCTGTCTGTCCTCCAAACCCACCCCCTTTTTTTGGTCTGGCTGCATTCTCAGCATTTAAATAAATAAAAACAAATGAAAAAAACCAAGATCACAGCCATGAAGATTAATGGTGGAAAATATTCCTTTTGGCTTATTTTTTATTCCAACTGAGCTGGACCAAAAAAAAAAAATATATATTGACTGCTTTGATTCGCTGCCAACCCTCCCAGTCAAAATGGATTGGACGTCTAGTCCCATCAATGGTGCTACAACATGAGCATTCACAGCCAGTCCTCTCAGTTCATATGAATCGGATTGTGAGATTGTAAAATGACTCACACGACAAACGTACCAATAAGCAGAGGTGGGTAGTAGCTTGTTACATTTAATTGAGTAACTTTTTGAGAAAAATGCACTTCTTAGAATAGTTTTACAATGCAATACTTTTTACTTTTACTTGAGTAGATTTGTGAAGAAACACTACGCTTACTCCACTACTTTGGGCTAAACTAGAGTCGTTGACTTTTTTTGTCTTTAATCTACATATTGACGTTATTTTTGCCAGCGATGCCAACAGTGGCCGTCTCAGTTTCACCAATGAGACATTGAAACAATAACCATATGGCTCCATTATACCAATCAGAGTTTATGGCTTTTTTCTCCACTAGAGGGCACTCATGCTCTTTGGACGGGTGATGTTTCATATTGTTGTTCTAGTCTGAATTTGATGATTTTTGTGTCATCATTTTGGCCTAATATTGTCAGGTAATCGGTTATGACTAGGGTTGGGCATCGTTTGAAAATGAACGATTCCGGTTCCATGTTTTAATTCCGGTTCCGAACGATTCTCGATTTTGATTCTTTTAAGAGGCAGGGTAAAAAAAAAAAAAAAAAAAAAAAAAAAAAAGCAGGGACAAAAAATCTATAGTTTGAAAATGTATTAGTTTATATTAATGTCTTCTCGATTTTTTTTTAAATTGTATGAATTTAAAATGTATTATTATTATTTATATGAATTTTAAATTAATATTATTATTTAATAATACAATTAACATGACATTCATGAATTATATGAACTTCACACAGGGTTATTTTTAATTTGTATATAAATGTCAGTCTTTGAACTCGAATGTGATGAAGTTGCTTTCCACAGGAGTGCACTTTCACAAAGATGTTTATTTTTCAAAAGCTCACGGAGAAAACATTTACTTATATTCTTTTGACATACATGTACCTTAGCTGGGAGCTACAAGGAAGCATTAGTATACATTCTTCTATTGATTATAATTTGATCTAGATGAGGCAAAATAATAAGGTTTCCTTATTTATAAAACCGATTCTGTTGTGTTTACCGACACATGCAATGTTTATGTTGAGACAATACCATTTAGGCCAGTGAGTGGCGCTGTAGTAGTGTAGTAGTGTCTTCGTGGTTTTCGGCAGCATTTTTTTTCCCCGCTCGGTGGTCGGGGGATCGAAACATGGAATTGAAATATAAAAATTCGAACGGTTCCGGGAGAACTGGAGTGTTAGAACCGGGTCTCATCGGTGCTCGATGGTCGATGCCCAACAATAGTTATCACACAGTACCCAGATAGCAGACCGACATTGAATAAACGTTGATTTTCCGTCAAAATCATAAGTATGGTTGACATCGAAATTTTCGACGTCAAGTGACGTTGAAACAACGTTGTTCTATGGTATGTCAGGCGATGGTTGGGTTAACAGTGTTTTATAGTTGACTCACTAATGTTGACAAATAGTTGATTTATGATTGACCGGGAAATATGATTAAAAAGTCACTGAATTATGGACGAGCGGGCGTTTTGGTCAAAAACATCATATTGATTCAGCGTTGTTCCAATATTATTATCGAAATATCGAAATGACGTTCAGGTTTTGTAAGGATTTCAACGTTGAAGCAACATTAATTGAGGGTGCAAAAGTGACATTGATTCAGTGATATAAGATCGACAGCGGAATGTTGATCCAAAATCTTTTCAACATCGGTCTGCTATCTGGGTATAATAATAACAGTTCATATGGGTGAAATTGTACTGAGGAAAAAAAATATTCCATGATTTTTAAAAAAAATTAAACATTGTAAGCAGTTACTTACAATGTCACTTATTACTTGAGTATACTTCTTAACGAATACTTTTTTTTTTACCAGTGGTTGAGTAAATTTTTTGGACGACTACTTTAACTTTTACTTGAGTAATATATTCAGAAGCAATGTTACTCTTGAGTAAATTTTTTGGCTACTCTACCCACCTCTGCCAATTAAGTTCAAAACACGTTGGCGACAAAGAATTTGTTAAATGTACGAGTACCTTACATACAAATAGTAGCATAGCAACAAACTGTTGACCATCATTTTTTGTCAGGAGGTGACGCAAAGGGATCACGAAAGACGACGCCACTTTAAGAGGGATTGCCTCTACTTTGAGTAACCATGTGCATCGCATTAAACGAATTAAGTATGTTGGCGACACATTACTGAATTTTCCCCACATACTAGTAGTACATTGGCAGCCCTCGACAAGTGACGTTTGATACAACTTAACTGTACCTGATAAATGTACAGGTAGTCGCCGGCTTACGACGGACCCGACTTAGGCGATTTCGACTTTACGACGCTTGCGTCTTGTAGTTTTTTCTTTATAAATGTTGACTTTTGTTTTGTGATGCATGGTTTTATTTTGGCGCAGTAAGCGTAGAGCAGGTTGTACTTCCGCACGTGAGAGCATTTACATACCCGCCCTCACCACACACACAGTGATAGACACGCACACATGAGGAGGTAGCCGATTGAAGATGTGGCAGCCTGTGCGCACATTTGTTGCTTGTGAAGCATCCAGAGGCAACGGCTATATATAACTCTTTTTGTATACTGTTTATTGTGCGTTTTCAATTGTGGTCGAACACTTGGGGCGAGTTGATGTGATTGTTTTTGATGACGTGCGGACGCTAACTGATACATGCTAATCGTTTGTTATTGCTGTATCAGCAGCTACTTGTAAACACAAATTTGAACTGCTGTTATTGAAGATGAGACTGATTTAATTTCTTTTTATTTCAGTTTTATTCTGCAAGTGTTGCTGTCATAAGCAGCTGAACAAAGTCAGCAAAACACACGGACGTCCGACATCGTCATTTCAGTGCTTAGCTCACTGTCTAGCTAGGACTGAGCGCCAACGTTTTGACGAGGACAGTACAATAACGCATAATACAGGTTTTTAGATTTTTTATTTTATTTAGAGGGTGTTTTGGGGTATTTAAAGGGTTAATTCCGATTTACATGAAAATCTGGGTTACATCGCCAGCGCAGGAACGGAACTCGTCCGTAAACCGGGGACTACCTGTACTGCAATAAATTAGAAAATGGTATTTGAACATTCAATTCAGTTAATCTTTTGCATACTGTTGGGACACAAACCACATTTTGAGATCCACTTATCTAAACTCATACACACTGCTAGGATATCTGCCTGAACTTATTTGATGTGCTTACTCAGCCACACAGACAGCCAAAAAATGCTGAGAAACATTGATGGAGGGTGTAAAAATAGAACTCAGTCGACTATTTTGGGCGCAATTGAGAAGAACCACTAACATTATCAGGCGTGTTCACAGTAAACAAGATTACAGCGGCCAAGTGTTGTCATGTGTGACATTCTGTATGACCTTAATTGTCTTTACCTTTAATGGATTTTGTGAGTGCAAGTCGAAATCGGAGTCACAGACAGACATAATTTAAACATGTAGGTTATCACATGCAATTAAATATGATACACTGACATTTTAAAGGTAGCAACAACTTACCGCTTTGTCAAACTCCATCTCTGAAAAGAATTTATACCATGGCTCATTCTCTAAATCTACATCTTCCAGACATACATCCTGAGTCTACAGGGGCATGGCAACAAGAGGAAGAGGAGGAGAAAGACAAAGAGAAGACAGTTCAGACAGCATGGAATAACACACCAAGGTAATGAGCTATCAGACATTTTATCGTGTAGTTTTGCTTGTTAACCCCTTATAGGGCACGCGTTTAAATCATTGGCTGGTGTTCATGGCGGTAGACGCCCAAACCATTTTATTTGGGAGCCATCCCAATCCAGATGGATTGGACGTCTAGCACCGTCAATGGCACTGAAAGAAGAATGGTCACAGCCAGTCCTTACAGTTTAAATGAACATTGTCAATGGCAGGAAATGGGTTGAATACAGGGTGGGGCAGAGCAACTTGCTTATTTAAATTTGGCGCCCTGAAGCAATGGTTGCTCTGAGGATGGTAGAGATTGATTTATTTGACAGGGTGGGGCTTAAAGTTTGGTTCTTAACGTGCTTTATTTATTTAGTGTATTTTTCAGGAACCCCAGTGAGCATCATAGAATGGAGGAAGTTGGAGCGCGCTTTCGCTGTTGAGGCATTTTTTTTCAAGTGGTCGCTGAAGCATCAATGTTTTGGGGTGTCTTTGCTGTTCGTGGAATGCCGGGTTTCTTTTTTCTTTACATCACCCGTTTTCCTGAAGTTGTTTACCCATGAAACAATCTACTGCTGGCCAGGAACACGACCACAGGAGGCAATATTGAAATGTCTACGGAATGCACGTTGCAACGATTGAGTGACCGCTTGAACGCTTGAAAAAAATGCCTCAACAGCAAAAGCACGTTCCAACTTCGTCCACTCTATGATGCTCACTGGGGTTCCTGAAAAATAAACACAAAATAAATAACACAAGTTAAGAACCAAACTTTAAGCCCCACCCTTTCAAATAAGTCCATCCCTACCATCCTCAGAGCAACCATCGCTCCAGGTTGCCAAATTTAAATAAGCACGTTGCTCTGCCCCACCCTGTACTATGAAAAAAAAAAAAAAAAAAGATCAGCTTCAGGCTGTTGTTGGGGCTGATAATCAGTGTGTACTTCTGTTTTTATTTATTTTAATTGTATAATTTTATTGACATTGTATTCATTTATCATTTTATTTATTCATATAAAAATTATATCATGAAAAATATACATGCTTATATAAATGAGACATGGCTTCCATAGATGTGGACATTACAATATGGGTCATGCAGGCCAAACATGTCGACCTATACGACAAAATCGGATGTCCACATTTGTGGATAACAGTTAATGGTATTATGCTTTTTTTTTTTTTTTTTTTTTTTTTTTTTTAATAACCAAAAAAGTCACTTGCCCTATAAAGGGTTTAGAAAAAAAGTAATTAACCCCATTTACACTTTCGCATGATCTCATATTTCACTAACATTTATACAACAATAATGAATGAGCATGCAAACCGACACAACTGTGGAAAAAAAAAAAATATATTATCGCCCTATTAAATGCTAACTAACTTATAAGTGTCAACCCAGAAACAACTGGAACACACACAAGTAATAACAAAATCAATAATAGTCATAGCATCCTGTGTTATAGACGCTCACAAACGTTTGTGTGGATATAATTATGGTGGCTACCACACTGACAATCAAGGTCTTAGCTGCAAATCTTCATGTAAAGAGAAGGACAACCCTCAAGGACACCATTTCCAAAGGTTAGCATTTTAATTCCTCTCACAAAACCACATAGCACCCACGATTTTGCTGCCCTTGCAAGCGATTCAGCCCAATAACCTTAAATTGAAAAAGAACGACAATAGATCCCCTTGTAAGCGATATCCCTCCCCAATGTAAGGTGGGATCATCTGTCAAAGGAACAGGACACCCTTTAGGAATGCGCCCCACAAGGCGATTCGGGCTATGTTTCCTTTGGTGCTGAAGATGCAGAGGTTGGTGAGGGTGTGGATGGATGTAGGAGTGGGGTGCTGTTCACACAACATGCAGCGAGAGAGTAAGAGGGAGAGGGCTAGAGCGGGCGAGCTAACATACCGTTCTCTCCAGTTTCAGTACCGATGATTTCCCCGGCTCATACTCAAAGATGCTCTTGGGCTCGGCGCGATACTTCCTGGTGTCGACCTTTTTATCCGGGGGCTCCCACTCATTTCTGTGAAGAGGCGAGTGTCAGGGCGGGTTGGGGATGGGATAGGATGGGAGAGAGAGCCAATCCTCATTATGTAGTCACCATGGCAACCATCTTTGGCAAAGATGTTTCTTAATCTAAACGTCACGACATTCCACCCAGCACTTTTTTTCCTTGAATGATGACAGAAATGTGAAGCAGTATATCACAGTTCCTATCTGAAATGAACAACAAAAGAATGTTTTTTTTTTTTTTATGATTCTTGTGATCTCAACCATCAGTTGACAAGACAACTCCCACCCGTAGGGGGCCATAGAGCTTTGAGGTGGCTTTCACTATTCACTGGGATAAACTCAAACACACACTGCGTTCTAATGCCGGATTTAGGTGGAAATAGGACGAAGGTTTTACTGCATACAAGCAGGCAGGAGTGTCTCAAGAGTCATTTGGTCGAGGATTCAAGGTAATTATTATATTTTTCGCACCATGCATACACTTTGAAACGTTGTGAATACAATGAAATGAATGGAAAAAATTAGCTTGATTTTCGCTTGAAATATTCACGTAAAATGAATGAAAACTGCTTGTTTTTTTGCTTTTAACCAATAGTCTAGACTGTTTTACGTTCATATCTACAGATATTCCGTGATTTAAGCATTTATTTGCAAGCATTTTCAACCTAAAAAGCTCTTTGTTCCGTGACAGCCGCCATGTTGGTTTAACAATATCGTAACTTTGGCTTGAAATACTTACGTAAAATGAATGATAACTGCCCGTTTTTTGCTTTTAACCAAGACTCTAGACCAGGGGTAGCCAACTCCGGTCCTCCAGGGCCCATATCCAGCTTGTTTTCCATGTCTCCCTCCTCCAACACACCTGACTCAAATAATCAGGATCGTGATCAGGCTCCTGTAGAGCTTACTGATGAGCTGATCATTTGATCCAGGTGTTTTAAAGGAGGGAGAAATGGAAAACAAGCTGGATAGGGGCCCTCGAGGACCGGAGTTGGCTACCCCTACTCTAGGGATGGGAATTGATACGATTTTTACGATTCCGATTTCGTTAGCGATATTGCTTAACGATTCGATTCTTTATCAATTCTCTTATCGATTCTAATTTAGAGAAAAAAAGAAACGTTTTGATTGTCATCAAGTTTGTTTAATCAGAAGTCACAACCTTACAAACTCACAACGAGGTCAAAAGAGGCCCAAAGTCTCAATGTTAACATTGGAAATAAGTGGCAGATACACAAGAATGAGTAACATTTTACTGAAACATTTTTCTAATAGAAATTTAAAAAAAAAAAGGTATATATTGGCATATAGGTCGTTGTTCTGCCTTTGGCAATATGTGCTAAAGTGTATTATTTACCATTATATTGAAATGCATGCCTTTTGGTTTTTAGTGTGCTTTCACGCTCAAGAGGGGGCACCCTTGCGCTTCCTCACGCGAAGAAGAACACGCTCACATGAAGAAGAGTGCGCTTACACGCGAAGAAGAAGTGCAGCGACAAAGCATCCAAGCGAGTGAGCGAGTTGGTGAGAGCGGGAAACACTGCTACGAGCCTACGTTCTTTGTTAATGTTTGTAAAATATCTACATAGGCAACGCCTGTATGTATCATCTTTTGTGTTGTTGTGTGTTTCCGCTCGCGATCGGACACTTAAATCCAGTTGTGTAGTGGTTTGAACGATGTGCTAATGCTAGCGAACGCATGCTAACCGTTTGTGTTATTACTGTATAGAGGAAGTCGGACATCCGGGCATTTAATGACGTCACCAGCCACAACAAAGCGTCGCCATATTGACAATGGGCCAAAAGACGAGTCACAAGCAGTTGCTCTGTCGTGCATTGTAATACAAATGCGTTTAACTTTCGTTTTATTTGCGCTCTTTTTTCCGTCGGAATGACTAAAAGTTGCTGTGTTGCGGGTTGTCACACAAGGAAGAGTTCGGAGCCGCATTTCCTTCGTTCTTCCACGTGAGAAGAAAAGGAGAAACAAATGGCTGAGAGCAATTAATCGAGGAACAGTAAAAGAAGACGGTTCCGTGGACTATTTTCGCCTGTGGGGACCTAAATCCAAGCACATTTACGTTTGCAGCCGACATTTTATTACTGGTGAGTAAACTTTATTTAATGCCCCAGTTAGCTGGTAGGATTCAATAGACTAGGCAGTGGTTATTATTACCGTAACCGGCAACTCGCAAAGCGTTATTTTTCTTTTGCTGTGAACTGCTCTGATTAGTCAATCGGAATATTATTGGCCTGGTGGGAATTGGTTATTTTTACCGTGCTGGGCTCACGGCTAAATAACGCTTGGAGGTGAATTACCGGTTACGGCTGAAATAATCACTTCGTATATACTACCAATTTTCTCAGTTCAACAAAGTACATATTCCACGTAAATGATAAAGGTCAACTTACTGGGTGACTTTATGAGGTAGTTGTAGATGTTTCCGAACTCCACTGCAGGCCATTCCTTTGTTTATCCAGCTATCAGCTGCGACTTTGTATCGGCAGCTTTGTAAGCCAATAAACGCTAATTTTAAATTCTATCGCCTCCTCACGTCTGACGGCAGTGACTCGTGATAATAGTAAGCCACGTTTAAGACGTTTTTTCTGTTAATTTCAGACATTTGTCTATGGAATGTTTAGCTGTGCGTTCCCCCTTCACAAAATGGCGACACGTTGCTAAGCGAGGCGACGTCATCGTGACATCACGCCGACTTCCTCCATTAACAGCTAATCATTGCTGATTTACGTTGATGCGAACCTCTTTCTATTTTTAGTTCTACTCTTCAAGTGATGATTGAATAAAGTCAGCAAATTATACCAACGTCTTCTGCATCGTCATATGGGAGTTTAGCTAGATGTATAGCCAGGACTGAGCCTTAGCGTCTCGGTGAGGACTGTACAGTCGTATTCCCTCCCGATGCAGTTATCTCCACCTTGCAATGACTTCAAGTCGCTTTGTTGTAATTTTTCCTCGTGAAGTGAAGACAAACTTTCGAGCGTTTGAACCTACGTGCTGTCATTGTTATGTTTACGGCTGCAATGCTCGTGCTAAATCATCGTAACCTTTCATTTTCACCCTCTTTCCTGGTGAAGTCTAGCCAAACTTTGGAGCAAGTGGTTCTTGGTACCATGCTATTTTGATGCGTCTGGACAACAAGACACGTTACGTCACATGACGACGCAATACGTGTCTTTAGGAATCGTTAAAGGGATCGTTAAGGCTTTTCATTGTGATGTCGAGGCCTCGAAACACTTGGAACCGGTTCGGAATTGGAATCGGATTTCGATTTCCATCCCTATTCATATATATAGAAATTCTGTGATTTAAGCATTTATTTGCAAGAATTTTCAACTTAAAAAGCTCTTGTTTTGGTGACGGACGCCATGTTGGATTAAACAATACCGTAACTTTGGCTTGAAATATTTATGTAAAAAAAAACGCTAACTGCCCATTTTTTGCTTTTAACCGAGAATCTAGACAGTTTAGGTTCATATCTATGGAAATTCTGCGATTTAAGCATTTATTTGCAAGAATTTTCGGCTTAAAAAGCTCTTTGTCTTGTGACGGCCGCCATGTTGTATTTTGTATCGCTACACAATAGCAGAATTCAACCTAAATAAGTTGTGATTGTATATAGAAAAAGGCAGATTTTGCTTTACTTGAGTGAAATTAAGATTGTTCTCCATGCTTTCCCCAAGAATTGTTTCTGATGTCAAAATTTAGTGATTTATCAGCTTTTGACAACTTGCACTAAATAAAAAAAAAATTAAGTTGCAAAAACTTATATGTTAAGTATTGCTATTGATCCTGAAAATATAGGTCATTATATCTGTATTTGGTGATTTTTGTGCATCTAGCATAACATTTTAAGATTTTTTTTTAGCCATTTTAAGTTTTGTTATACATGTATAAAAAAATAATCAGGATTTTATTAGGGAACGACTTTGAATTTTTTGATGTCGCTGCTCGAGACTTACAGTATATATATCCCTAAGGGAGGTGTCCATTTTGGTTTTAGGTCGCTAGCGGCTTTGGTTTTGAAAAAATTTGAAGTATTTAAAAATAGGCCCCCTACGGATCAGCCCCCAGCCCTGTGTCCCGTCAACTGATAGTGAAGTCTATGGATTCTGCTTGCAACACTTCATATATTTTATAGCTTATGTTCAGGCATTGACTTCTTCGTGACTAAGGAGGAAAGGTCTGACCTCGACATGTCATCCACAGCTTTAATGCTAATGCTTCCAGTCTTCTAATCCTCCATCACCTGTTCTCCTTTATCACTCATCTCTCAACAAGCACATCCTCCTTTGCCAACTTCTGTGCGTGTGTTGTGTGTGTGAAGGTGTTTATGACACACATAAAGAGCAAAATGCATGCAGCTGAAATCACATGGGACACATAGTTCACCTTAAAGATGGGACGACAGACAGGTTTTCCCAATTCTTTTGCAGTGACGAGTCCACTCTCAACACTGGGCATTAGGAAATTTCTGTTGTTTTATGCTCAATTTTTGGGTGCAGAATCCAAAAGTTCTCAGTTCTCAGTAGGGCTGAACGATATTGGAAAAAACTGACACATCACTGCGATTTTTGTGGGCTTTGCATTATATTGCAATATGTATATTGCAATATTAAAAATAGAATTTTCATCAGACTTGAATAGCTCTGTTTGGGAAGACTTTGGTTGACTCACTATGACCACATTGTATTTAGTGTCCTGATGCGATCACATGATCAGAAATCGGGCCGATTTCACCATTTTTTAGACAATCGGGATCAGGTGCAGAGGATCTTGTATTTAATTAAAAACATTTTTTTTTTTTCTGCTTCAGGCTTGTATAGCCTCTCACGCTCCCTCTTGAAAAGGGATGCAACCAAACTGTTTTTCTTGGTCACCAGTGTAGCTGGTGTTTGGTACTCTAAGTTAACGATGATTGACAGGTTTGTAGCTTTATCTGGCCAGAGATGCCTCGGTAGCTCTACGATCAAAGGGACAAATGTGTTAATCATCATTGAACTAGCAGCCCAGTCTGAAGTGTGCTGTGGCAACTCATTCATTGTGTAAGTGAGAGGCTGTTCTCAGCAATGAGAGTGTCAAAGCAAAAAAACAACTTTTTTTTCATTATCGGATCAGGACTCAGTATTGGCAGAGTCTCAAAATGAGGTGACTTGGACTCGGACTCAAGTGCGAAAATATGTGATCGAACATCCCTAGTATTCACTTAATACTGTTTAATCCAGGCTAACGGGGTTTATCTGTGAATGATTAAAATGGTGGATATAAAACAGCTCCAGGAAGCCACGTCCCTGCACAACCGCTGCTTCTAGGAATAAAAAGCTTTACATAGAAAAAAAACAAACAAACAAAAAAAAATCGCACATCCTGAGATGGCACTATTGTGCATGCGCACATTGCGATGACAATGTTCAAATGGTTTATTGTGCAGGCCTATTTCTCAGTTTTTCCACTATCAGTTTTTTTTTTTTTTTTTGTTAAACTATAGGATCTCCCTTTTCTTAAATAGCATGAAAAACTGATTCAGGAGGTGCAGTGCGGTTTTCGTTCCAGCTGTGCATCAGTGGGCCGGCTCTACACCCTCGGCAGGCTCCTCGAGGGTGCATGGGAGTTCGCCCAACCAGTCTACATGTGTTTTGTGGATCTGGAGAAGGCGTTCAACTGTGTGCCTCGGGGAGTGATGTGGGGGGTGCTCTGGGAGTACGGAGTACCGAGCCCCTTGGTTAGGGCTGTTCGGTCCCTGTACGACCGGTGTCAGAGTTTGGTCTGCATTGCTGGGAATAGGTCGAATTTGTTCCCAGTGAGGGTTGGACTCCGCTAAGTCTATCCTTTATCACTGATTCTGTTCAAATTTTTATGGACAGAATGTCTAGGCTTTGCGTTGAGGGATTGCATCTCCTCAGCATTGCATCTCTGCTTTTTGCAGATGATGTGGTGCTGTTGGCTTCATCAAGCCGTGACCTCCAACTCTCACTGGTGCAGTTTGCAGTCGAGTATGAATCGGTTGGGATGAAAGCCCTCCAAAACAGAGACCATGTTCCTCAGTCGGAAAAGGGTGGAGTGCCCTCTCTGGGTCGGGGATGAGATCTTGCCCCTAGTGGAGGAGTTCAAGTATCTTGGGGTCTTGTTCTCGAGTGAGGGTAGGAGGGAGCGGGAGATTGACAGGCGGATCGGTGCAGCGACTGCAGTAATGCGGACTCTGCACCGGTCCGTTGTCGTGAAGAAGGAGCTGAGCCAAAAAGCGAAGCTGTCTTTATACCAGTCGATCCACGTTCCTATCCTTACCTATGGTCACGAGCTGTGGGTCGTGACCGAAAGAACAAGATCCCGGATACAAACAGCCGAAATGAGTTTCCTCCGCAGGGTGTCTGTACTCTCCCTTAGAGATAGGTTGAGAAGCTCGGTCATCCGGGAGGGACTTGGCGTCGAGCCGCTACTCCTCTGTGTTGAGAGGAACCAGATGAGGTGGCTCGGGCATCTGTTTCGGATGCCTCCTGGAAGCCTCCCTTGAGAGGTGTTCCGGGCATGTCCCACCTGTGGGAGGCTCCGGTGTCGACCCAGGACACGCTGGAGAGACTATGTCTCTCGGCTGGCCTGGGAACGCCTTGGGATCCTGCCGGAGGAGCTGGTTAAAGTGGCTGGGCAGAGGGAAGTCTCAAGTCTGGGCTTTCCTGTTAAAGCTGCTGCCCCCGCGACTCGACCCCGGAGCAAGCGGAAGATGATGGATGGATGGTTGGATATATTGATATATATTAAATATGAAAAAAAATATGAATAAAATGTTTATTTAACAATAGTTTGTTTTTACAAGGGATATGGCTAGTTGTGAGCATGTGGTGACAACATAACAGTACCTATTTAGGTAAGCTGTGGAGAAAAAACTCGAGTTGAGATCAGTTTTGGATTCTGCACTCAGAATTAATCAAAAGGAGCTGTCAGGCTAAGGCAATTGATTTTTAAAGATTCGTGCCCAGTGTAATCTAATGTACAAGACACAACATTAGGTACATCTGCACAATTTCATAGGACCCATATTACGGATTATGATCAACATGGACAGAAGGAGCTTTCTAAAACAGAATACCACACTAAAACACTGCATACTACGTGTAATTATACAAAACTGCTGAATAAATACCGTACCTCGCAAATTACAATGCCAATAAAATTACAAATGAACAGGAACTGTACACCCTGGTTATTTTAAGTCTTTTTCTTTTTTTTGGGGGGGGGGGGGGTCAATGTCATAGTAGTTGTAGCTTAAGTTGCGCAACAGCATCTCGTCCGCCAACTCTCAGCATTGATGGTAAGTACACTATTTTATTTGTCATTTAATTTTGTTGTTTATTAGGTCTAATTCACCTATATGGTTGATCTCTACAGTAATTACTATGCATAGCTGGTATTTCATTATACTACAGTGTACAGTATTTCTAGTCCGTTTTCCTTTGTGGCACTCGGACTTGTTTGATGTCACGCCAGCGCTATTTTCTATTAAGTTTCGAGCATTGCTTTCACGCGTTTGGAAGAGGGGGTGAACGCCAGTTAACATTTCACGAAAGCAGAAAAACTGTAAAGGGCGTGGGCTCGGTGATGCCCTCCTCTCAGGGGTTAATTTGAGCCGAATCTTGCCGGAACAAGATCCGGCACCTCTTGATTTTGGCCTCCCTGTGTTCTGGGACTTATTTGGGCAGATCCGGCACCTCTCGTGCATATAAAATAATAATAATATATAAAGGGGAAAATATGAAGGGGAAAGGAGAGGAGTCATTGATGGCTTTCTCCACTTTATTGTGGCAACAATAAGAAAACAATAAACAAAATAACAGCGGACTGGCGCCACATTCGACCGCGAACCTTTGCTTCCCGCTCGTCTCCCCCTCGCTTCCTACTACTCACAGCACTCCAGTCCCAGCGTCTCTTAAACGGATCGTACATAGTGTCTTGTTTTGAGCTTTTTATTGACAAAGGTATCGAACACACGATGTGCTGACAACTTTGTTTCTTTATTAACACATGGGGCTAACAGTCGAACACAGCTTGGGGCTCTCAGCAAGCTGTGCTTCTCTATCGCATTCCCGCATCACGTGAACAAAACAACAGTAACGTTGCGTGCATTTCAGGGTGCTTCGAAAAACAATATATCAGAATATCACACTTAGTTACTGACATTACAGTATAAAATAAAATAATAATATGCATAAATTCATTTACACAACAAATCCCAAGAATTGCATGTTGTTTATAAAAATTTAATGTCATTTGAAAGAGTCGGAGATTTGTTGATGCACTGAAAAGCTGGACCAACAAATCACGCCTCTGACATTAAAAAGAAAAAAAAAAAAACTTGAAATTTGCAGCATCTGGGGAGCAAGCAGCCAGGATCAAACGATATTTCAACATGCCATAAAGACAGTTGCATTTACTGTCTTTTTTCAAAAAGAAGGAAGATGGTTCAAATTTGAGTCAGAAAAACACATAGAAAAGAAAGAAAAAAAGGAAAGTCCCACAGCATGGCAAGTGGGCATTTGCGTTTTGCTTTCAGCACCATTTTCTGCATATGTTCCGGGACCTGTCCCCATGCCGTCATCCCTGTGCTGTCATATATACTTTGTGTTCCGGTGTAGGCGCACTATCCTCGCGGGGGCCTGCGCTTGTCAGTGACGTTCCTTATTCTCGCTATATGATTATACAACTTTAACATTTGTTAATAATACGCTCTGTGTGTAGTATCATCCATCGCTTTTCCTTTTTAAATGGGCACTTTTAAGCGAATGCAAGAAGTAACAACGGGAACATTTTTAAACAGGCATTTCACGGGAGAGCATTTCGACTCTTCGGCCAATCATATAGCGAGAGCGAGTGGATGGTGAGGGGAAGAGGATAGTGAACCTACATCGGCACCGTATGATTTACAAGTTCAGCACTGCCTCCCCTGTTAGCTCGCTATTAGCGTGCTAGCTTATTGAGCAGCATTCGTTTTCACCGCTGTACAGGTGCCCTTAATTGACGTTTTCCTTGTTGAATTGCCCAAGATTTGGACCTTATTTCCCTCAGTATTATTGTGCTGCCATTGAGGTAAATTTTGTAAGCAAATATGTCTCTATTGATTTACTTTAAAGAATTGTACGCTCTTTGTCATTATTGTATTTCTTACTGTATAGTGTGTTCATAGTTTGACGGTGACAAATAAATGTCACTTATAAGAACAACAATGGTGTGATCAGTGTTACCAGAAGGAAGTAATATACAGAATACAGAATCTATCTATCTGATTTTTTACTTGATTTTATCAATATCAGATATTGTACATGTTATTTGGATAGTTATTGTGAGAGAGATAATTGGTGTACTTAAAGGGTTAATTCCGACTTACGTGGAAATTCGAGTTAGGTCACCAGCGTAGGAACGGAACTCGTTCGTAACCAGGGACTACCTCTGTTTAGCTCATTCACAATAAGAGGTCCAATTTATTTGAACTGACAGAACAGGCTGTGACTGCTCATGTTTCAGTGACAATGACGGCACTCGACGTCCAATCCCATTCAAAACGGATTGGACTTCTCGCGCCGTCAATGCTGCCATTGATGGCGCAAGAGTTAAATGATTGCCCTATAAAAGGTTAAAGGAGCATACTCAAGATTTTTGTTGTTGGTTGCTGAGTGTATTCAATGTAAGTAAATATTAAAATACTTGATTTTCAATTAAACAGTATCCATATTTCTCCTTACTGACTGATCTAAGTCTCAGAGTCGAAATTATAATGATAATACACATTACAGATGGAGGTCACTAACCTCTTAGCAGAAGGCTTGAGTGATGAGGACCGTGTTGGCACTGGCACTGACCTCGCTCTTGAACCAACATTTGCATCACTCTGAGATCTTGGCACACCTTTTACTAGGAAAACAATACATGAAGTATCTAAATACCACACCTTTACTTCTATTAATACCAGAAGTGAGGTTAGTCAATCAATTTGCAAACTTACCATCTTCCAAGTAGCTAAAGGGGTTTGGACCATTCTCTGTAGCACAAGAATACATTAAAATGAATTAATCAATCATCTGTAAGTGTTCTTTATTTATGACCGAATTTTAAAAAGGCAAATAAATAATTCACAAGGCACTGAAACATTGTTTTCAGCATTTTCCTGCATTCTGCACAGTGCACACGATTAAGTAGCACCGTTTCACCAAATGCAATCAAAGAGTGTCAATGCGCAGCACTATACTGATGCATTACTGGGCTAAAGTTGGATCCAAGAATCAATGAGCATCATCGCGAGAGTAGCGCAGTTGCTGGTGAGGCAAAAACTGTCACACTTAGAGATTTTATAAATAAATATGAATATTAATAGGTTTGACCAGTGGCCAGTTCAGGGTGTTCAGTAGTGTTGCACCGATACCAATACTAGTGCCGTTATCGATACGACACTAAAATGACATCATTGATATATGGGAGTACTAAGAAATAATGTGCCGATGCTGTGCAATATGCACTTTTTAATTTATTGGGAGAAGATGTCCAATTTGAAGTGGGAGGGTGGCAGCGAATGAACATTAAGCCATAACAATTACTTTAGATTCAAGTGAGTATGCAGTAATTTTAGTAGAAAAATCATTTTTATGATTATTATTATTATTATTTTTTTGTCCCCAAGGGTTTATCCCAAGGGTGAGGCAAAGCATAGGGACTGTAAGGACAACACTAGCAACTTTTCGGGATGCTTAAATTGTTCCCACCAACTTTTAAGCAACCTTATTTGGATTATCTATGTAGGTCATTTAGACTGTCTCACTCTAGGGATAGCATCGACCCTACCATTATGAAGTGAATTATTTTAATGATGTTCAGACTTAAATTTACCCATTTCACTTGCTGAATGTGCCAGTCCATTTTTTCCCTCAAACGCACGCATGACTTGCTCATTTATTTAAAATATTTTTTTCTACATTATTTTATTTAAATGAATTTTATTTGCAGCCGAAACAGATATTTTTTTCAGAAAATGATACGTTAATCATTCATAATCGAGGTAAAGAGTTTCTATTTTTTGTTGAGTTTGGCTGTGCTTGTGGTCAAATGCAGTAGTGTTTTACCTGAAGGAAGGCTCCATTTTTATTTATTTTTGTTATAGCTCAACTAAGAAGTTTTTTCAGTTTTATTTAATTAATTCATTCATTTCGACAAATGTTGAGTGGTCTTAAGACAAATGCTTTTTTTTTTTTTTTTTTTTTTGCATTCCTGGAGAGTTAAGGGATTATAAACAAGTTAGTATTTATTGTGTATGTTAATGTAATTGAAGTTATGTTCAAATATTGCAATTTAAATTTGCCTATAAAATCCAGACGTTTATTCGGGAGGTTTTCAAAATGTTTCTTTAGTAGGTTTTGAAAACAAAGGTTTGAATCGAATGGTGTATCACCTGACCCAATACACATGAAAGTTAGTATAAGTCAATACAGATTTATTTTGCATTGATCATTTAGCCTATCAATTAATTAGGTTCATATTCGTGAGAAATGAAGCCCTGACCACCATTCACTCAATCTCTTTGGTCCTATTAATGTCCTGTCCCTAGCAAAAAGTGTACATGAAAGTTATGCTATCCCTACACTGAAAAAAATAACTGGTGGATTTACTTGATAAAATTAAAAATTATAACAATTTGCACTTACTTTAATTAAGTAAATTGTACTGCTTCCAATATTAAGTTCAGTTCACAAGCAGTAAAATTTACTTCTTAGGATTTTATCAAGTAAATCCACTGCTTTTTTTGTTTTTTGTTTTTGTAGTAGTTCAAGCAAGCAGTAAGCAGTTCAGTTCACGAGCAGTAAAATTGACTGCTCGTCACAAGCAGTAAATTTTACTGCTTGTGAACTGAACTTAATATTGCAAGCAGTACAAATTACTTAACAAAAGTAAGTGCAAATTGTTTCAATGATATTATCAAGTAAATCCACCAGTTTTTTTTTTTCAGTGTACCAATGCTGAGACCAGATCTACACCCGCAGAGTATTGGCATCGGTTGGTGCCACACAGGTGGGTTTCGCAATCGGGAGGCAAAGAATGGTATTGGTACAATGCTACTGTTCAACTTACCAGTGATCCTGGTGAGAAAAGTTGTATAAGAAATGTATGGATGAGTTATGTTCACAGAATTGACATAAAACACACAGCGGGTAACCACCTTTTTTTTTTTTTTGGGGTTGAAATACTGTTTTACTGTATATAGCAAGGTAAGTAGTAGTAGTAAATACTTTATAATGGGAATTTTAACTGACTGTTACCATTGACATACAAAACAAGCCCGTAGCATCACCTAGCGGGGAAAATACTACACTACATGTACAAGGTACCACATGCACACACGCATGTTATTGTATTAGAAAGTATTAAAATAGTTTTAGAAATATAGAATAGTTTCAAATCCCTCACTTCTGTTTTTACGTATCATATGTAAAGATTTCACTTGTTTTATTTGCGACTACACTTTACACTAGCATGCTATAGCACGTCATCTTACATAGGGGGCAATGATTGGCTCGAATGGGAAAAAAAACAAAAACAAATACAGGGTGATTCAAAAAGATTGTGCCAAAACCATTGTGGCATATTAAAAAAATAAAAAATAAAACAATTAATAACTAGCTGGATACAAGTATTATATGTAACTTCGCGTTTTTATTTCATGCTTTACAAGTGCTCAATGTGACCACCACCAACATCAAGCCAGTATGACTTTTAATTTGTTAAAATTACTTACTTGTTAAAAAGACTTTCGATTGTCATTGAATTTCTTGTTAAATTATTAATAAATTATTTAAATAAATTAATTTATTTATAATAAATTAATAATTCTGTCTATTTCAATGATTTTAAAATGAATAAATGCGTGATGATTTTGGCACATTCTTTTTAGATCACCCTATTTATACAAAGAAAAGAAAAGAAAAGAAAAGAAAAGAAAAGAAAAGAAAAGAAAAGAAAAGAAAAGAAAAGAAAAGAAAAGAAAAGAAAAGAAAAGAAAAGAAAAGAAAACAAAACAAAACATCTGGCAGAATAATGGCGATTTCCAACTGATCACAATAACTCCAGTGTCAATTAAATTCTCAAGAGGGTTGAATTTTTAAAAATTTATTTATTCACTATTTCATTAAAGATATTCTTTTGCACCTTGTGAAGCTTGTGTCTACTGAGTGTATACATCAGGGGTCCCCAAACTACGGCCCGCGGGCCGGATACGGCCCGCCTCCACATTTGGTCCGGCCCCCTGAACAATAGAAGAAGAACAAAAGAAGAAGAACAAAGAAGAACAAAAGAAGAAGAACTCAGAGAGGGTTATTTGGTTATTATCTATTTAATTAATAGTGTTATTATCATTTATTATTTTTATATTATATTATTATTTTTATTTTATTTACTCTTTTTTTCCCGTGAAGAATCCAGAAAGGGTTATTTGATTGTGGCTTTCTGAAAAACAATAAATGTTTACATTTAGGCACTCCTGCAATCATCACACTTTTTCTGTTACAAACTGACCCCGGCCCCTCATCAGAAAAGGGAAAAGTTATGTGGCCCTCACAGGAAAAAGTTTGGGGACCCCTAGTATGCATGAAGGACTCTTTTCCAAAACACTGTACATAAATTTAGACGGTGGTATTGTCGAGTATGCGGTGCAAAAACCGAACACACGATCCTTACCCAGGTTTACACGTAAACCCAAATTTTATCCAGGTAAAAAAAAAAAAAAAAAAAGTTAACACAGACTGTATCAATTAGAAAGGCATGGCAAAATGTTTCAATTTTGGTGTTATTGCGTTAGAAAAGAATTGGTGATATTTGATAAAACATAGCAGATGCAAATAAATCTATTAATATATTAAATTGTTATTGTAAGTAAAGTGACACAAGATGGCTTTTTGAACAATATATTCAATCATCTTAGAATGTTTGTGTTTGACTAACACAATACAACTGGCTGGGTGGTACGTGTTGATATGAAAAAGGTACTACAGATAAGCTTTGAAGTTGACGGGCGTTATATTATAAAGTTAGGTGAGACAGGTAAAGCGTAGTAATACGTAAAACCTATATGGTTGGGGATTAGTAAAGCCATTGACAGTAAAGTTTTACCAAAAGATACCTTTTGATTTCACGTGAATGTCATAGTTTTCAGGGAATATGTAGGTAGGGCGGTATGGGTTTTCCTCAATAGGCTCTGGGTGAAGTGATGGAGAGACACACCACAGTGTGACATTAACACACGCATTCGCACAAACAGTGTTCGGAGACAAGACGTGAAACGGTGAAACATGACCAATTCATGTTATTAGCTGACAGAGTTCAAATAGTTTCTTACCTGGTATCTTATGAATCTGCTTGAACATTGTCTTGTACCAGTCTTTGGATTTTTCAGTGGTCTGAAAAAGCATGAACAAGGCTGATAAAGAAAATCTATAATATTTCAGCATTGATAACAATGTTCTTATATTTTTTTCTCAATGTATACATTTGAAGGTAAATGGGTCTTGATGTTATTACTTACCCGTACTGGTACAATGGGCCTGTTGAGTGGACTGAGAACGGGGGAGTGCAGCGACAGTCGCTGCCTTTTGCCATCCATGTCTGCAAGTGAACTGACCAAGTCTCTCCCAGGATCAGGGCTTTTGTCTCTTTCTGGGGTGGGGTCTGTAACCCAAGAAACAGAAGGCCATGATAATTATAGGACAAGTCAAACCTGATAGAGCAAAATAAACCTATAACAATATGGTCTGATATGCCATTTTGACTAATTTGACATAATATTAGCTACTTGGACTAGCCTCCTGAGCGCTAACATAATATTTCTTAAAACATTCCCTGAATGATTCCTTTCCTTCAAGTTTAACTATCACAATGTTAATTATTGTTATTAGTATGGCTGTAGTATTGCAATGTTTTGTCACCTTGTCCCATGACATTGATGCATGGGCTCTTTGATTATTACACTGTGGGGGAAAAAAGAACAAATTTCCATAAATTAGGGTATAATTTTGGATTTTAAGGTGACAACTCTAATTATTAGGTTTTTTTCCCCAGTAACTTGATATTATGAGTATTTGTAACTCATTTTAGCATGTTAAAACTGTTAACTTGATAAAATGAGTTGTGTTAATTTGGATAATCAAGTTTTGGTGCAAATGTTTTCTGAGTAAGCAAAACTTTAAAAGTTGTGTGAACTTGAAATGTTAAGATACGTGAATTTGGAATGTTAAGTTTTTTTTAACTTAGCCCTAGCCTCACACCTAATGCCTTCAAAAGAGTGCGCTTACTTTAACATAGTTATCTAGGCTGTTTAGCTAAGGCCATGACTACATGTAGCAGGGAATCTCACAAAAAGAAGAACTTTTTCTCAGGTTTGATCCGTCATCTACATGTAGACGCGCATTTTTGGCATTAAAACGAGGGTTTCAAAAAAACTCTGACCAAAGTGAAGATTTGCGAATTCTGCATTTGATGCATCGACATGTGTTCAACCGGAGGATTGTTTTTTTTTTTTAACAGCCGAAACGTCACTGCTTGCGACAAAAAAAGTTCAAACGTCATATGTGTGACCTGTGTATATACATTCAGGTACTGCGCTAACACTCACGGATGATTGGAATCTTACAATATCACATATACATCGCGAATGTACCAAAGACCTATATCAGTGGTCCCCAAACTTTTTTGCACCACGGACCGGTGTAATGTGGGCCTTTTTTTCACGGACCGGCAATGTGTGGCAGAAAACCAGTAAATATAGAATAAGACGACATTAAGTGCAGGGAAAATGTCACTCACCATACACTGAATCGACCTTTTTTTAAGAGAGACGTTTCTCCCTAAACTTTGTCGGCAAATATCTGTGGTCGCAAGCGTAATGAGTTCTTATCCAATCGTGAAAGGTTTCTTAGCTTTAGATATACGGTTCGCCATGAGGTTTGATGCTCTACGTGCATTCACTTTTGTCACCTCGTTTGCTAGCTTTTAGCCACATATTATGCAGAATGGACTTGGTTGCAGGCTCCTCGTCTGGCTTAGCAGGTAGCCTTTTCCTCGTAAAAAAGCTGTCCAAACACATTGCCACCCGCAGCACACAGACAACAGCAGCTAAAGTTACTCTTTACATTGACTGGTGCTGGGCTGCTATAGGTGTGCAAACACCCTAGTAAGTGCGGCCAACCACTAGATGGCGAGCTATACAAATCTTTACTCTGATTAGTCTATAGACCCCAATCACCAACGTCACAAAATCACATGATCACTGTATTGTGCCGCCATATTGTCCGTCATTGTGTGTCCGTATTGTCATTGATCGTAGTTTCTAAAGGTGGATCCACTTGCAAATTATGGAAGCTCCGCTGCTTTCAGACGCTGTAAATTCATTGGATGAGTTGCATAAAAGCTGTTATTTGGAAAAGCTTCGGTCGATCCAGTCACCAGATCCATATTTGATGCCCAAACCGATGTTTTTACTCGCGTCCGGCCCCGTCCCGTGCGTCAGAGCTCGTCCTGAGACCACAAAATTTCCAATCATACTCCAGTTTATGTCACAATGAGGAGTTGGGTACCCAAAATCGGCACCGGCCCGAATATAAACCGACATTTGGTCAGCTGAGCGTCACCGTTGTCACGATTGTAAAATGAAACTTGATCGACAACGGGCCGGTGTGTGCCGAAAAATAGCTGCCCCGCGTGAGGTGTCCCCCCTGACGGGAGCGCTTATTTATAACGCTTTATTTCATGGACGAATTACAGTAATGGATTTACGACTGTAAGATCAGTTTTAAATAATTAAATTACACAAAATATTAGTACTGTATTTTAGGAACAAATCGTGGACTGGGACACATAACCATCTTTGAACAGAAATGTATTTGTCTACAGGTTTTCACGACCATATCCCAATGACAATCACACAGGTATGACATTTATTAGTTCAAGCAGAGTAAAATAATACATGTTCATGGTACAAGAAAGTCGTTTCCGTGTGGGCGCTCCTGTCAGGGGGGACATTTCACGCAGTGCGGCTATTTTTCGGCACAACACCTGCTGTAGCGCTCACCGTCTTGCTGCGCGACCGTGGCGACGAGCTTCGTAGTCTCCGTCTGATGATGTCTGCGATCGTGTTGGCATCATATTGATGTTTTCGCCGCTGTCTAACGGCTGTCGACACAAACGCATCATGGACCGAGATAAACAAACCGTGCTGCTTTCGAGATTTGCCTTTTTAACAATGGACACACAGCAACTACTAAAATGACCGTTTATCTTCTCTGTTACTGCAACCAACCGCCACACATGCCTTCACCATTTTAATTAACCAATGTTAACGATTGTCAGGAAGGTTTTTGGGTTCATTTACTAGGCGGTGATTGCTTTGACAAGCTGAAAAACACGCAGTAATAGGAGGAATGTACGTAGCGGTAATATGTAAACACGATGAGCTGACGGACAATATGGCGACACCAGTCAGGGGGGCGGAGTTGTGAGGTCACGTGATTGGGGTCTATAGAGTAGACGGTGATACTGATGTGTCAAGAGCCACAGGCCAGATTGCAGTCGTTAACAAATTATTTATTTCTCTGCGGCCCGGTAGCAAATGCGCCACGGATCTGTACTGGTCCGCAGCCCGGTGGTTGGGGACCAGTGACCTATAAAATGCACATATAAACACATATGCGACCTTGCGCGATTTCAACCTGTGCTAACATGCTAACGGTTCACAAACATCTCACAAGGCAAGGGCTAAGGAGACAAAATACGATCGTTAAAACATTTTACTTTATGGCTAGGTTCATACCGCAGGTCTTAATGCTCCAATATGATTTTTTCGTGTTTTTCCGACTTGAGTGAGGCATTAACTTGACGGTCTGAACAGGAAAAGTCGCATAAAAGTGGACCATTTCAAATCCGATCTAGGTCACTTTGGTATGTGGTTAAAACCCTATCTGTGCCACATTTTTCTAGAATGTGGCTGCGGTCTTAATTGTCAAGTCCCCCCCCCCCAAATCGGAATGACGCAGCAATTACGTCAGCAAGGAGCGAAAGAGACAGGGCGCTACGGTAGTGATGTAGCTGTACATTAGTGCCTAGCTTGAACGCGGCTTTTAGCGAAGAGGCGGGCTTGACAACAGTCATGAAAAAAATAAAATGGCGGGTGGGGGGGTGAATAAGCATGAAAATGCTCGGCTTTCTTTTCAAGATTGCTTACAGGGCTGAGAGTCGGGGCAAACTGTCCGTATGTGTGTGCGTCATGCACGTTCAGTGCATGCATGCTATCAATCCATATGATCTTTGAATATAAGACGAAACAGGGATTATTAATGTCTGTTATTTATGTCTTCTTTATGGAAATCAAAATATAATCACCCTGGAATGACGTACAGCCAGCACGTGTAGTCATTTGTTTTGACGCTTCTGTGCACGCGGGTCAGTTTGCCCAGCACGTGTCGGACAGCGAGTTAGCGCGCATGCGTAATACTTAAACGGGCTCAATGGGCAAAGGCAGTCTGAATGGGCATGCCCAAAAAACAAAGATCTTTAGACCTTAAGACCTGCATTGTAAACCTAGCCTTTGTCATTTACTCTGTGCTTGAATACACATCAAAATATATGGCGGAAAACACAGACAAGACTGAAGAAGCAGTTTCTGCTCTTGCACTCCTCTTTAAAAGAAACTGCTGTATTTTAAGCCAAAACAACTGTTGTGTTTGATAGAACAATATGTCTATATGCTGCCATAGCAGATTCATCGCGCATTAAGCCCCTGAACTATTTTTAATTGGACCGTTTTACCCTGAAAACCCCTGTTTACAGACGTCGCTCAACCGCTTTTGTTTCAACTCAGCCATAAAACGGAGGTATTTAATTAAATTTATTATTCAAAATATCTGTCATTTTTAGCTTAGAATCATTAATTGATGTCTAATATTTCGTTTAAAAAAAAAAGACTTTAAAAAATAATTCACTTGCATATTTTAAACTTTTAAACAAATTACGTCACAATGAAAAAAATGGTGTCAGTATAAAAGTCACGGATATCTACCTCATAACTATCGCTTAATTGTATTTTTTTTTGTTACTGTCGCATTTTCTTCGATATGTTAGATGATAAATAATCAATCCAGACAAAGAAAATTTGAAAAAAAACAAAGGGTAAAATAAATAAATTTAAAAGGGTAAATATATGAAAAAGAAAATCTCGACCACTCCTTGTTTCCATGTCCATGTTTCCCCCATAAAATCCTAAAAAAATCCAGCTGTGGCCATTCACAGCTGTGTCTTGACACTCAGTGATACATGCAACGTGGAGTTTTTGGATCGAAACAAGGTAACCACACGATAATATCTCATTAAAGTCATGGCGTCTGTAATTCTGCTCTCGCGTGCTCTCACCTCCAGATAGGATTTTGCGGTTTAAAAAAAAATTCTTTTAAAAATGCCCTCCTGCTCAAAATTTTTCTTCCCCCAGAAAATTGAGATTTAAGCTTTCTAATGATGTATCACACATGCATATCGGACAATTTTGAGTTTGGCCAAATTGGGGTTCTCAGAGCGGAACTTCAAGTCACCTGAGTGTTTTCTGCCATATGTAAAAAAACAAAAAACAAACAAACAAACAAAAAAAACCGCACCTATGCGATTGTGTGTGGATGATATTTTTACTAAAAACGAGGCGGTGTGGAGGTTGAGGTTTTTTTCTTGACGGGGCAAAATACTCGTTTTCAAAAAGCCCTGCTATATGTGAACATGGCCTCAGTTGACGATGCATTACGCTGTCTTTAATCTAGGTTCAACTCCCACTCGGATCATTGTATTATGTATGTACTCGAACTTAAAACCAGTTTCCTTAAAGATATGTATTCAGACTAGTGTTGCACCAATACCGATACCCAGGTGTGGTATCGTCTGATGCCACTTTCACACATATTTTCCTTTTAATACTAAATTTCTGCATAGGCTAATTAAGGCTACTTACTAAATGTAAAGTACGGTAATTCCATCATAGCTTGGTCAGACAATGCTAAACTCTTTGGCTGCCATGAATGGCGGTCGATGTCTAATCCTTTTAAAGTGGGAGGAATGGAAGAATGACTGAACGTTCATTTGCTGTCAACTCCCCCCCCCCACACACACACTTCAAATGGATTGGACGTCTACTAATTACAAACTCATTTAAATTCACAGTTAAAGGATAACTGGATGCCACACGTCTATCATTAGTTTGGGAAGAGCGAAAAGTAGATGGAACTAGTTTTCAATGAGTACATTATTCCAGAGCATCGGCACATTTTTTCTTAGTACTTCCTGATACTGATGACATCATTTTACCTGGTTTTGGTGCAACACTAGTTCAGACTACTTCATGGAAGTCCAGTTTACTTAAAGTTTTGAGTTCAGATTACTTAACATAAATCCAGTTTACCGACATTGTTGAGTTTCACTGACTCAACATAAGTAGAGCTTACTTTGAATTTTGAGTTTTCGGCAATAACTTGATTTTGTGAGTTGTCCATCAAAACTTCAATTAATCAAAATAAATAAATAAATAAAGAATGAAATGGGACATTACCTCTAATCAAAATTATGCACCTTATATTGCAGTTCTACTGGTCAAATATGATTTTGTAAGTATAAGACAACAACTTTTATCGTAATAAAATGACAACAATATTAGCAAATCAGCAAATCCCAGAGCATACCTTTCAAGTGAGAAAGATGCTTTTTCTGCTCTGTTGTGGGAGAATGATAAAGACGAAGCCAGGGTGACGACATGTGACAGGAAAACAACGTAACAAAGTGGAAGCACTGGTTAGGAGCAGCACACAGAACGACGAAGCAAGCGGACAATCAAAGTTCACACAAATAAAGTGACGGACATAGATAAAAGCTTGGTTAAAATGTTGAAACCCCAACTCTGATACAGGCTTGACTCACCTCTGTTGTGTTGCAGCAAAACTATTGTGGGATTAACTGTGCTAGTGCATGGATAGATGGAGCTGGGGGATGATGGGAAACAATTGTTTTTGTCACATGTAGCTGGAGCCTGATTTTCTTTTATACTTTCTGGTGAATTGGCCTGAAATTGACACAAAACACAAACCATATTAGTGCCAATTTGACACACATTCAAATGACTTTATACAGTATTTTTCAGACGACAAGGCTACGTTCATATGTATCTGACATTTTTATGCAGTATGAACAGTCCAATTCCAATGTTTTCGACTCTGACCTGGGACTCATATGTGGATGCCCCACCCCCCTTTTTTTTTTTAACCTGTCCTGTTCAGCTGCTTAGACACGAAGAACAGGAATTTGAGTGTCCTTATGGTCTGAATAGTTTTAATGTATCACATGGTAGTTTGATATACAGTGATCCCTCGCTACTTTGCGCTTCAAACTTCGCACCCTCAGTCCATTGCATATTTTTTTCAATTAAAAAAATAAATAAATACAGATGAGCCACCCTGAGTCGATCAACGTGGTCTGACTCTCCCTCCTGCTGCTTTTTGTTGGTCAGGCAGTGCACTGGAGTTGCTTATTAAAGTTAACAATGATTGACAGACGTTTAATGTTTGATCTTGCCACAGATCTTTGGATGCCAAAGCTTCAAAACGCTGCATGCGTCAATCATCGTTTTACTTGGTAAACAGTTGCTGTGGCAACTCATTGTGGTGTAAGTGAGCATCTTGAGCAGATTTGAGTCGACTCACTCAATGAAGCATTTAATAAAGACAAGCATTTTTCTACTTTTTTCTTGTTTGAAAATAATTTGGGAGAGTAACATGTTTAAAACATATCCTAATGATTATATATATATATATATATATATATATATATATATATATATATATATATATATATATATATATACGAATGTTTTTTTGTTTTTTTTTTAAATTATACTTTGGGAAAAAAGTGACAAAACATGTCTTATATGTATCTCTTTCCAATGCTAATTCTGAATGCATTGAGCACACAAAAAAAAAAAAAAAAAAAAAATTGGGGGGGAGTTGGGGTTGCTACTTCGCGGTTTTTCCCTTATCGCGGCGGGTTCTGGTCCCCATTAACTGTGAAAAATGAGGGATCACTGTACTCCCATTGTGGTTGTTCATTATGTTTTATTCATAAGGAGAAAGCAGCGAACGGGAAGGTGTTATGGGGGGACAGAAAGGAAGGAAGCAGACAGAAGAGGGGAAGAACTAACAACAACATGAAATACATTTTTACATGCCTATGCTACCTATGAACATAGTGTTGCTATTGTTAGGTAACTATATATACATGGATAGCATTTGGAGGGCCTGCCTCCGCACTATGAACGATCATCAGTACACTTCCCAACTATACGTCATTATCAAGTGAAATACACGATATCACCACTGTTCGACAAAATAAATAAGTGGTGAGCGAGAAATAAAGACACCAAAAATACAGTTTACTTCTTGATACTGCACGAGAATCTATCAGGCTAAAAAAATGTTGGCTCCAGTAGCGTAAAATCCTTAAAAACTGCCAAGAAAGCATGATGGCTGGAACCTCCCGAAGACCTTCCGTAAATACTGCAACACGTGTGACGTGAAAGCGTTCCCTTCACACTTACATATGTTTGCGTAATATGAAAGTCTACACAAAAATAGCGGATTTAACAAAAAATCTTGAAACGGGCATCACGCTCTGCGGTGGGAACATAGTCACTTTTTGGGGGGGGAATTCGATTTTATCAGAGAGTACAGATATACTTTATAGTAATAAAATACAAAACAACAGGCTAAATAAATAGGTTAAATAGTAGTGTTGCACCAATACAGATACAATTATTGGAGGGGCCCGATACAGCATTAAAATGCAGCTGTCGGTATCAGCTAGTACTAGTAGAAATAATGTGCTGATACTGCACATTATTTACTCTTGGAGCATTACCGTATTGGCCCGAATAGAAGACAGCCCTGATTATAAGACGACCCCCTCTTTTTCAAGACTCAAGTTTGAAAAAATACTTTTTGAACACCTAATTAATTTTTATACAGAAAATAATTACAGTACATCAGAAACAAATGTTTATAACAATATATTTGAGAGAAAAAGCATGTTATAGCCTCATTCAAATCTTAATATCTGAACATTTAAATATGTAAACTAAAGCGCAATCACACTCGTAAATGAATGGCTTCTGGTTTTTGAAATGTAAATAAACCAATCTATTGTGATAAATCAACAAAACTGCAATAACTGCATTAACCATCTAAGTGAAGTCTAACTGTAACTGTAGTCTTGAAACAAATCTGAATAAGGAAAAACATTGCAATAAAATAATGCAAACTTGTTAAACTTGAGAGTAGCTGAGATCTGTAATGACAGAACATCGCTTCAATGATATCTGGCGCCATAGTGTCGTGAATGGGTATAACGTCTAGACCGCGAATATAAGACGACCCCCTTTTTTAAAGTCTTATTTCAATGCAAAAAACACCGTCTTTTATTCTGGCCAATACGGTAGTTTCCAACTACTGGTCGCCTTTCCCAAGATGGCCAACAATTACAAACACTGAAGAAGCAACAGAAGAAAGAAGAGCAAAAATAAATGGGATTTCTGAGCCTTTGAGAGTTTTTATTCCGGTAAGTGTTGTTCAGTGTGCTTATTTTGCAGTTTTATTTTCAATGTATGAGGCAATACTTTAAATGATGGATAAATGTATGTGTTGAACAGTAATACCTGTCAAGATTTAAAGGGAACCTCGGACTTAAAGACTTGTAGGCTTTAATAAGCCACAATTGTTCTCTTTTACTAAAATGTGTTATTAAAAACACATAAAATATTGCCATTGATTTAAAAAACTATAATATTTAGTACATGTTTTGACCTGCAGATGGCGCCATGTTTTGTGCGTGCAATGGACGCTCGAGGTGATGACGTAGTTTGTCACCGTCACTAAACAAACTCTACCGGTGTACTGCAATTCCTTCTATGCGGCGAGACGTACAACACATGGGACAGCACATGGGTTAAAAGCGATTAGTACTTACTATTTGTGTTTTATTCAGTCTTTTATTACCTTTTCGTTGCCTCAAAATACTTTTTGCATGTGTTTCCCTCTCATACTTTTAAGCATTGTGTTTTCTTGTGGTAGCTTTAAAGCAGATTGTTGATCTGTTTACCACATTAGTCACGTAGCGTATTTAAGCCACCCTTATTTAATATTATGACGTTTAAGTATTTTCTTAAGGTGTCTTTAGTATATTCTGTCTGTATGCATTAAACAAAACAAGCTGAAAGCTCACAGTAGTACTTTGGGTGTCAAATTCGCCTCTTTAGCACGTTTTGTCGGTGTAGCACATTTTGGCAGAACACTGGTTTTGTCATACTCTCGTCTCGTCTCATTTAAAGTTTGTATGCACTGACATTGACATGAGCATTAATAAAGTTGTTGGCTTGACTACAAGGAGGGAGAACTGGAAGAAAGCTAACAAATTTGTCTCTGCTAGCGTAAGTGATTACCATAAGCTAATGTGGTATAACGGCACAGACTGTGGACTTAATATGAGCATCAGGCTTGATATTAATTTAAACAAACAACCAAAACAACAATATTTTGGCTTTTATGAGCATTTTAAGTTTCGCGTTTTAGATGAGGTCATTTATTTGTCGTCGTCCATACCAAGTAGACACAAAGGTTATTAAGCGGTGTCTGACCAGACAATGATAGCAATTATTTTACATTTGAGTATGCAGTAATTTAGTACTAAAAGGGAAAAAAAAATTGTATATGTTTTCAAAAAATGTATTGATACAGCACTGGTATCTGCCAAGACCACACAGAGGAATCTGAATCTGGAGCAGAAAAATGATATTGGTGCAACACTATAATTCTATAATTCACAACACAATGAATCTATACTACAAGTCGCAGATCTAGCAAAACAATGAAAAAAAAAGTGTGATTTACAGTCCTGAAAATACGGTAATTAAAAAAATGGACAGTAATCTAAATCACACTAACTTACCTGGCAGTGGCTGTGGTTTACAGGATTGAATTCAGCTGTGACGTTACCACCTCCCTCAGCCAATCCTCCATTCATCTGGCTTGCGCAGATACCTGCAAAAAGTCCAGATATATTTGACAGTCAGTGCACCAACAATAGCAAACACATCTAGCTAATTAACGATCAAAACCCGAAGAGGGGAGTGTTTTCGTTTCGGTCAACATGCTGATATCCCCGGAAAAAGGAAGAAATAAAAGATTCTCCCACAACCTCTGAATTTTGTCATCAGAACAAAGTGCCTATTCAGTGAGCTGCAAAGCCTCATTGTAGTCGTGGCCTTTATAATTCGACTCTACAACAATTAAAGCTTCGCTCCAAAAGACTTGGCTTGCCTCCAGCACTGTCCCGATGTGCTCATCGCAACAAACAGGCCCACATTCAAGGCCTCTGCAGCAAAGTGCAAAGTGGGCATGCTGTGACAAAAGAGCCCTTTGACACACAAATGAAAATATGAGCAATTGCCCTTTGTCATGACCCTTTGTTGCCTAACAACGACAGATATACTTCAAAACATCATTTGTTACATAACTTTGACAGTTTAACTTATTCATTGCAATACCATATCATATTCACAAAGTATGTGCTGTGGTAGTTAGTAAAACTTATTCTAAAAACATTAATGACAATAGACGTCTATTACCGACAATGGCAACCAAATTAACTTGTCACATCGTTAGACGTCTAATCCATTTTAGGAGGAGTGAATGAACGTTCATTTATTCGCCCCTCCCAGTCAAAATAGATTGGACGTCTAGTGTGGGCAATAGATCTTTGTTTTTTCTTTTTTTCTTCTTTCAAATATTGTTATTCAAATTTTAATGTACACAGAGGAACAGAAAATTCCAAACAAAATAATAATACAAATGAAAAACAAAAGCATAAAGGAAACACAAAACAACCCACCCCGCCCACTACCCCAACTGTCCTGGATAGTTATATAATTTAGGTAAACCATGCATATCAATGATGAGTTATTGGCAGTGCGTCACACAAAATCAAAGCTGTTGTATTTATGTCCATATACAGTGTATCACAAAAGTGAGTACACCCCTCGTATTTCTGCAGATATTTAAGTTTATGTTTTCATGGGACAACACTGACAAAATGACACTTTGACACAATGAAAAGTAGTCTGTGTGCAGCTTATGTACTAGAGTTCATGTATTTTCCCTTCAAAATAACTCAAAATACAGCCAATAATAAATAAAAACCCCTGGCAACAAAATTGAGTACTGCTTGTCATTTTCCCTCCAAAATGTCATGTGACTCGTTACAGGAGTGCTGTCAGCATTGCTGCAGAGATTGAAGAGGTGGGGGGTCAGCCTGTTAGTGCTCAGACCATACGCCACACTTTACATCAAATTGGTGTGCATGGCTGTCACCCCAGGAGGAAGCCTCTTCTGAAGACGGTACACAAGAAAGCCCGCACAGTTTGCTGAAGACATGTCAACAAAAAGCACATGGATTACTGGAACCATGTCCTATGGTCTGATGAGATGGGCGTATGGTCTGAGCACTAACAGGCTGACCCCCCACCTCTTCAATCGCTGCAGCAATGCTGACAGCACTCCTGTAACAGGTCACATGGCATTTCGAGGGAAAATGACAAGCAGTAGTCAATTTGTATGTCGTTGATGTATGTAGTTTCCAAGGAGTGTACTCACTTTTATTGCCAGGGGTTTAGATATTAATGGCTATATTTTGACTTATTTTGAGGGGAAAATAAATTAACTCTATTATATAAGCTGCACACAGACTACTTTTCATTGTGTCATTTTGTCACTGTTGTCCCATGAAAAGATATACTTAAATATCTGCAGAAATGCGAGGGCTGTACTCACTTTTGTGATACATTGTATGTAAATGTTTATACCTTCACCTCTAGAGAGAGAGAGTAAAAATGATACTTAATAATATAATATACATACATTTTCAAGGGCCGTCTCCCCATATCTAAGCATAACTCATAGCTTTGTTTGAGTATTGTGAAAATAAGTCAAAAAAGGATACTATGTCATATGAAACCTTCTCCTTGACCTGGTCATAGAGATGCACAGCATTTCTAGTTTGAGACAAGACATTAGATCCCAAAGCCACTGGTCAAGCATGGGCAGAGCAGCACCCTTCCATCTTAGCAAAATTGGACGTCTAGCCTAGAGAAGCGCAAAAAAGACCATACGGTGGTCTGTAGATGACAAATGACCATAGTCTTTACCAAAAATACCAAACAGGGCTAGGGTAGGATTGATGCTATTATTCTTATTTAGTACTGTGGACAGAGTTTGGAAAACATCGTGCCAAAATGTTTGCAATTTGGGGCACAGCCAATACATAAGTATCAATGTAGCGTCCCCGGATTTGCATTTAACACCGGTGGAAGTTATGATCGGGTAAAAACTGGACAGCTTAGCTTTGGACATGTGAGCTCTTTACACCACCTTGAGCTGAAGGAGGCAGTGCCTAGCACAGATTGATGATTTTTCTATTGAAGACAATATGGAATCCCAAAGATTATTAGGGAGGGAGATAGATAGGTGTTTTTAATATAATTCATAGTATATAGTAATAGTTTATAGTTATAGTTTTTAATATAGTTCTTTTTTTTACTAACTCTCACATATTCTGTGAATACTATACATAAACCTGGGCTGGCAGTGAATGACTAATATATTGGAGGAATACATAAGTACACAAGAATAATAATTATATAAAAAATATATGTAAATATATAGAAAAACAAATTTATAAAAAACAACAAAAATTAGAAAATCCTTAACAAACATATACATAAGAAAAAATAATGTCATAAGAAGTAAAGAAAATAATGTATTCATTGACATTTTTCTTTTGCAATTTATTCAACGACATTGATTATTTAGTTTTTATTAGGGCTGTCAAACGATTAAAATTTTTAATCGAGTTAATTACAGCTTAAAAATTAATCAATCGTAATTAATCGCAATTAATCGCAATTCAAACCACCTATAAAATATGCCATATTTTTCCTGTAAATGATAGATATATTCTGTAAAATAAATTGTTGGAATGGAAAGATAAGACACAAGATGGATATATACATTCAACATACGGTACATAAGGACTGTAGTGGGCATTTCACTCTACTGTCATTTAAATCTGTCTATGCTGTCCTCACTCCGAAGCGTCTACTTTTTCCAAAGCTAGACAGCTAGTGAACGACGCCTTAATAATCAGACTTCTTCCTTTTTCATCTGATTTATTAATAAAATAGCCTCAAACCATTGCCCCCTTTAGACCGTCGTAAAACTACAAAAAAAAAAAAGTACACAAGCATTGCATTAGTAACAACGTTAGCTTAGCACGCTATACAGGTTCACTAAACATAAACAAAAAGCGTCTCATACAAAAAAACATTTCGCTTACTAACATAATATGTACATTCTTTACAACAACCATACTTACGGACAAATCTTGTCCAAGGATCATATAAGCACAACATTACAACGTAGGCGTCAGCCCGAGACGTCGTGCAGCCATATTGAACTGGCAGGAAAACAAAAAACAATGTCGCAAAGCGACCACAAGAGTTCGCTGTTAGACAGCATGAAAAGCCTTGCTGTAAAACTTACCAAAAGGCAGAATACTGTCTGAGCGGGACATGTGCGTTAATTGCGTCAAATATTTTAACGTGATTAATTTAAAAAATTAATTACCGCGCGTTAACGCGATAATTTTGACAGCCCTAGTTTTTATGTAATTGTTTTCCTCTGACGCTTTGTATATTTTTGTATTCCGGCATCAAGGGGTTAACAAACACCTAAAAAAGTTAAATAGTACTTCATTTTACTTCCTTAGATGTATTTATGGTTATGTGTATGGCTTTTTTATGTTATCAAACATAACTAAGTTATAAAAACTATTCCTGCCTATACAGTATATGGTGGCAAAACTATCATTAGCCTATAGTGCAGACACTGCAAATACTTGACAGTAGGAATTCGTTTGTACTATAATCTTACATTACCGAATGTGTTCCAACTTTGTTTTTAATTAGGACTTGAATCTAATTCAGCATAAATCAGATTTAATCGTGAAGCAACTGTTGCATCTAATCAGGAGACTTACTTGGTGTTCCAAGGGCGCCGGACCCCTCACTGCTGTTGCCTTCCTCATCAAAGTGGACGAGAGTGGCCCTCAGTGTCACCACTCCTTTCCCTTTGCACACCCTGCTGGGATCCAGGTCTGAAAATGATTCCCATATATAACACATGAACATATAGTTCTGATCCTAAAAAAATGTTGATTTATATTTTTGCTTCCTCATATCCCAAATGACTAAACTAACATTGTAATTAAAAATCCTGTTGTCATACTTGCCATTATCATCATACTTCATCTGTACTGTAATTCACCTTGAATCAGTTTGTCCGCCCGGCTTTATTTGTCAAACTTGCTAGGGGGGTGCATCTTAGGCAGACGAAGAGTAAGTTTATATTTTTAAGCGATTTGTCAAGTAATGGCCTCAAAATCGGAAAAACTGCGATATTAATCAGACACAAATATTTTTTTCTGTCTTGACTATGAGGTGTTGCCCTCACTATGGGAACACACCACCCCTTGATTGAAAGAAGGACTTTAATTAACTACTGTAATTTTCGGACTATAAGGCGCCGCCACCCACCAAATCGGACATGAAAACTGCATTTGTTCATAGATAAGTCGCACTGGACTATAATCTGCAGCTGTCCTCAGGGTATTATGGGATATTTACACCAAAAGATACAACCGGTAACACGTTATTTGACAGCAGCATCATAGGAATGTCATAAGACCAAATGAACTACCATTGCTTCAAGAAGGTTAATTTGGCCATCACTGCTCCCTTGGGAGGGACAGTCAACCTCTGTTGCCACCTGATGTCAACATGCCTCCTAGCATGCATTGCAGTGCTAGAGATGTAAATGATAATCAAAATTCATGTTCTGTTCTAATTCTTTCTTTGGTTACTCTTCCAGTTATTTCATTAAACGCTAGTTATGGTATTTGGTAACACTTTATTTGACAGTGGCGCCGCCATAAGACTTTCATAAGACAATCATAATTATGACATGACATTGCCATGAGCATTAATGAATGCTTATGACAGATGTCATTTTGTGCCAAATAAATCCACAGATAAGCCGCACTGGACTATAAGCCGCAGGATTCAAAATGAGGAAGAAAGTAGTGAGCTGTAGTCCTATAATTAAGGTAATCAGAATCAGCCAAAATAATTACTATTGGTCACCAATTTCATGATACTGTACATGACAATGATTTCTTTCATAAAGATACAATATTTACCGATATTACAGTCTGCTTCGATAGAATTTGAATTAAGGGCCTTTGTTCGATGTAATACAATATTAAGAACACGTTTAATAAAATCAATAAAAATTTTACCAAACACAATGAAAATTTCAATGTTTTTGACAATTTTATCCCAGAAAAATTTCATAAATGTTAATGAAAACTATTGTTTTTAATAAAACGGCATAGTTACAGTGCCTTGCAAAAGTATTCGGCCCCCTTGAATCTTGCAACCTTTCGCCACATTTCAGGCTTCAAACATAAAGATATGAAATTTAATTTTTTTGTCAAGAATCAACAACAAGTGGGACACAATCGTGAAGTGGAACAACATTTATTGGATAATTTAAACTTTTTTAACAAATAAAAAACTGAAAAGTGGGGCGTGCAATATTATTCGGCCCCTTTACTTTCAGTGCAGCAAACTCACTCCAGAAGTTCAGTGAGGATCTCTGAATGATCCAATGTTGTCCTAAATGACCGATGATGATAAATAGAATCCACCTGTGTGTAATCAAGTCTCCGTATAAATGCACCTGCTCTGTGATAGTCTCAGGGTTCTGTTTAAAGTGCAGAGAGCATTATGAAAACCAAGTAACATACCAGGCAGGTCCGAGATACTGTTGTGGAGAAGTTTAAAGCCGGATTTGGATACAAAAAGATTTCCCAAGCTTTAAACATCTCAAGGAGCACTGTACAAGCCATCATATTGAAATGGAAGGAGCATCAGACCACTGCAAATCTACCAAGACCCGGCCGTCCTTCCAAACTTTCTTCTCAAACAAGGGGAAAACTGATCAGATATGCAGCCAAGAGGCCCATGATCACTCTGGATGAACTGCAGAGATCTACAGCTGAGGTGGGAGAGTCTGTCCATAGGACAACAATCAGTCGTACACTGCACAAATCTGGCCTTTATGGAAGAGTGGCAAGAAGAAAGCCATTTCTCAAAGATATCCATAAAAAGTCTCGTTTAAAGTTTGCCACAGGCCACCTGGGAGACACACCAAACATGTGGAAGAAGGTGCTCTGGTCAGATGAAACCAAAATTGAACTTTTTGGCCACAATGCAAAACGATATGTTTGGCGTAAAAGTAACACAGCTCATCACCCTGAACACACCATCCCCACTGTCAAACATGGTGGTGGCAGCATCATGGTTTGGGCCTGCTTTTCTTCAGCAGGAACAGGGAAGATGGTTAAAATTGACGGGAAGATGGATGCAGCCAAATACAGGAACATTCTGGAAGAAAACCTGTTGGTATCTGCACAAACCTGAGACTGGGACGGAGATTTATCTTCTAACAGGACAATGATCCAAAACATAAAGCCAAATCTACAATGGAATGGTTCAAAAATAAACATATCCAGGTGTTAGAATGGCCAAGTCAAAGTCCAGACCTGAATCCAATCGAGAATCTGTGGAAAGAGCTGGAGACTGCTGTTCACAAACACTCTCCATCCAACCTCACTGAGCTTGAGCTGTTTTGCAAGGAAGAACGGGCAAGAATGTCAGTCTCTAGATGTGCAAAACTGGTAGAAACATACCCCAAGCGACTTGCAGCTGTAATTGGAGCAAAAGGTGGCGCTACAAAGTATTAACGCAAGGGGGCCGAATAATATTGCACGCCCCACTTTTCAGTTTTTTATTTGTTAAAAAAGTTTAAATCATCCAATAAATTTTGTTCCACTTCACGATTGGGTCCCACTTGTTGATTCTTGACAAAAAATTAAAATTCTATATCTTTATGTTTGAAGCCTGAAATGTGGCGAAAGGTTGCAAGGTTCAAGGGGGCCGAATACTTTTGCAAGGCACTGTAAATGATGACAATAATAATCGATGTTTTGTGTTTTAATCGATTTTGATGCGAATGTGCTCAAGAAAACGATATATGAATCTAAATAGATTGTTACGTGCCTAGTAACTATGAATTTCACAGGCAGGTGTTATTTCCCTATGCAAACCTACGCCCTTTGGTTTTTAGCCCCGTCATGTTATTTTATATTTACTATAACTTTCTGCCATACATTGCCGGTCCGTGAAAAAAAGGCCCACATCACACTGGTCCGTGTTGCAAAAAAGGTTGGGGACCACTTCCCTAGTGTATTAAAATGATTCCACATCCTTCTTCATTGTCTTCATAGGGGAGCGCGAGGTGTTCCACACTTGTCATGCTGAAAGATTAATGAGAAGGAGGGAACTGTCACCTGCAGAAGGAATCAGGTCAGGGGATCCTTTCATGGTTGACAGAGGCGTGATCTTGACAGCATTCACAGCCCTAGGACCTAACGGGACTCAAGTACGCACGAGCGTGCAGAGACAACAGTTCAGTTGACCATGTTCAGAAATACAAAAGCTCCCGTGTAGACTAGACTTACCGGCGGTTGGGCTCGGTAATACGCTGCCCTCTTCTGGACGCACCGTAGGACTATTGGGTGCAGATGTCAAAATAAGATTATTGTTATCATCCATCAAAAAAAAAAAAAAAAAAAAAAAGAATTCAACTGAAGGCAACTGTGTTACTATTTGATGTGTGTGACTTCCTCTTACCCAGCTGGCCAGATGATGTAAACTACTTTCCCACATAGGGTTCTAATATTAGCTGTGGTTCAGGCTGAACTTTTTAACCAGTCGTGTGATGTATTTCAGAATGAAAAACTGTGACAACTAAAGCAAAACACCATGCTTGCTTGCATGCTTGTTGGTACAGGCTGTAATCAGACCCTATTGAGACTCAGAATGAAAACCAGAAAAAAAAAAAAACGGGTTGACCTTAGGGGTTGTGAAGTAAATAATACAACTCAACACCTAAAATGGAGTAGAAGTCTCTTAAAATAACTAAATCTGGAATGTAGATTGTTTCCACTGTATCCTTCATACTTATTTATGCTGTCCCTGAAACTTTATGTTGTTAACTTTTGCTGCTCTCTACTCCTATAGTGGTCCATGGGGAAATTAAAGTTTCCTGTAGCTAAATTTAAAATGTTTGTGAGCTCAACAGTAAGGTCATGATGTTCATGCCTAATGTATGGGTTCAAAAAATGCACACAACACAATTTAACATGGGATTTTCCATGTAGAATTTGCTAAACATTATGTATTGTAGCGGATCCCAAGATTTCCTTAAACCATCAGATTATGTAAATATGCGAGACAGGTCCATTTGAATATGTTAGTTCTAGCTTAATTAGGCCTGCTTCAATTACTCTTCGAGGTCTCACTTTAAGCCCAGTCTGCACCACTGATTTATGAGACTTGAATCAGTCAGTTTCAAAGAAGTGATCATAAACGGCCAACTCACTTAAATGATTAAAACTGAATGGAAACCAACATTACCAAATTGAAGAAAGGACTGATCGCGCAGAATGTGCAGGATTGTACAGTTTATCCCACTTATAATAGAGAAAATGCTAAGCAGCCTAAATGGATATGGGGGAGTTGGAGTGAATCCAAACACATCCCTATGGGACATGAAAAATAAACCTTTTCAAAATATCACCCAGGCATCCATTTTGTGTTCCGCTTATCCTCAGTCTTGCCAGGGGGTGGAGCCTAATCAAAGTCAAAGCGTTTATCAATTATTTAATTTTCAAAATCACTTCTTGTATCGATTCATCACTTCTTTCGAGTCCTCAGATGATCCTCGTAGTGATAAATACAGAGTATAAAGAATGATAGAAGATGAGATGACAGCTAATAATGTTTTTAATTTGCTGTGTAAACATGTAGGGGGCAAAGATTTCTCTTGGCCTTTTTAGGAAGAGATGGCTCAGAAGAGCTCCATCTGTTCTGTCTGAGGAAATGACTAGTAAATACTTCAGGAGCTGTGGATGGCTAAGTGTGATCTTGAGAAGACAAAATATGACGAGAAAAAGAGGGCAGTCCAGGGGTTAGCAATCTTAGATGCTCAAAGAACCATTTTAACTTTCACTCACAAAATCAACAAACAAACAATCCCCTCCTGAAAAACACATTAATCAAAAGAATTATTTCAAGAACTCAAAATGCACCGATACCCCATATGGGATTGAAATGAAATGACATCATCGAATGCTAAGAAATAACTGAGCAAGATGCTAAGCATTATGTACTTTTCAAGACCTAGTAGTTTCCAACCGGTGGTTGCCTGACCCAAGGTGCCTGCTACACATGCCGAAATAAATAAGTAGCATAAGTCGCCCTTCCTAATGGTGTGGTTTGCTACCAAGCCCTGATATTTCAAATGGATTGGACGTCCAGCGCCGGAATGATAGATAATGAGTTAAGAAGTGACTGCCCAAGCTATGGTAGGAATTACTTTACAATCAAGTGAGTACCGTATGTAGTAATCTAGTGTTGAAATAAATATATTTACAGTGGGGCAAATAAGTATTTAGTCAACCACCAATTGTGCAAGTTCTCCTACTTGAAAAGATTAGAGAGTAATTGTCAACATGGGTAAACCTCAACCATGAGAGACAGAATGTGGAAAAAAAAAACAGAAAATCACATCGTTTGATTTTAAAGAATTTATTTCCAAATTAGAGTGGAAAATAAGTATTTGGTCACCTACAAACAAACAAGATTTCTGGCTGTCAAAGAGGTCTAACTTCTTCTAACAAGGTCTAACGAGTCTAACTGTATTAATGGCACCTGTTTTAACTCATTATCAGTATAAAACACACCTTTCCACATCTCAGTCAGTCACACTCCAAACTCCACTATGGCCAAGACCAAAGAGCTGTCGAAGGACACTAGAGACAAAATTGCAGACCTGCACCAGGCTAGGAAGACTGAATCTGCAATAGGTAAAACGCTTGGTGTAAAGAAATCAACGGTGGGAGCAATTATTAGAAAATGGAAGACATACAAGACCACTGATAATCTCCCTCGATCTGGGGCTCCTTGCAAGATCTCACCCCGTGGCGTCAAAATGATAACAAGAATGGTGAGCAATGGGGGGACCTAGTGAATGACCTACAGAGAGCTTGGACCACAGTAACAAAGGCTACTATAGGTAACACAATGCACCGCCAGGGACTCAAATCCCGCAATGCCAGACGTTTCCCCCTGCTGAAGAAAGTACACGTCCAGGCCCGTCTGCGGTTCGCTAGAGAGCATTTGGATGATCCAGAACAGGACTGGGAGAATGCTTTATGGTCAGATGAAACCAAAATAGAACTTTTTGGTAGAAACACAGGTTCTCGTGTTTGGAGGAGAAAGAATACTGAATTGCATCCGAAGAACACCATACCTACTGTGAAGCATGGGGGTGGAAACTTGCTTGCTTTGGGGCTGTTTTTCCTGCAAAGGGACCAGGACGACTGATCTGAGTAAAGGAAAGAATAAATGGGGCCATGTATCGAGAGATTTTGACTGAAAATCTCCTTCCATCAGCAAGGGCATTGAAGATGAGACGGCCTTAATGACATGTTTAAAAATGGAAAAGATCAGATACTCTCTCTATTACTCTAATGGGAGAATCCTACGTGCCTGGGGACCTTTTTTAAACATGTGTTAGTCCTCTTAAGCCCTTGGCATTCCATAATCTGACATATCTTTATTGTATTGATACTTACTATCCAAAACAATTACTGAAACTCGATGTGCAATGGTCATGAAGCTCACTGGCAGTGACAGGGATTAATGTCATGGTTTATTTTTGGTTTATTTTATTTTTTTTAATTTTATTTATTTTTATTTTTATTTTTTTTAATTTGATATTTTTTTTCCTGTTTTTATTATCATTACCTCTCCATTGTATGTGTGTTGGATGTCAGTCCCATTTCTCATCCCACTTTGTGCTTTTTTTCTAACTGGAAATCAACGCACTACTATTGTGAAAAATAAAGAGATTTTGATTTAAAAAGAAGATGAGACGTGGCTGGGTCTTTCAGCATGACAATGATCCCAAACACACAGCCAGGGCAACAAAGGAGTGGCTTCGTAAGAAGCATTTCAAGGTCCTGGAGTGGCCTAGCCAGTCTCCAGATCTCAACCCCATAGAAAATCTGTGGAGGGAGTTGAAATTCCGTGTTGCCCAACGACAGCCCCAAAACATCACTGCTCTAGGGGGGATCTGCATGGAGGAATAGGCCAAAATACCAGCAACAGTGTGTGAAAAGCTTGTGAAGAGTTACAGAAAACGTTTGGCCTCCGTTATTGCCAGCAAAGGGTACATAACAAAGTATTGAGAAGAACTTTTGGTATTGACTAAATACTTATTTTCCACCATGATTTGCAAATAAATTCTTTAAAAATCAAACAATGTGGTTTTCTGTTTTTTTCCCAGATTCTGTCTCTAATGGTTGAGGTTTACCCATGTTGACAACTACAGGCCTCTCTATTATTGTCAAGTGGGAGAACTTGTACAATTAGTGGTTGACTAAATACTTTTGCCCCACTGTACACTATATGTATGTTTTTTTTTTGTGTTTTTTTTTTACAGTATGGTGTACAACCCAGATGTTGGAATAGGTATCCAAAAAAATCATATGAGTGCAACATCACTAATTAAAGAAGTTACCATTTAAATTGAATAGTCATTCTTTGTTTTGCAAAGTCATGAAGCCACAAAAGAAACACGAGAGAGTAACTTGTGGCTCTCGAGCTGCAGGTTCCAGACCCTTGCACCAGCCATTTATATAAAATAAGAACCAACCAGACATTTAAACTGTAACAAGAATACTACTTGCCAAGAGTAACAATAGGTTAGAGTTATAGTTATGCACTTGAAATACATATGTGTACATACATAAGATTTGATTATTAGAAAATGTACACATACAAGCAATACAGTAGACCTACAAAGCATAAACTTTTCAATTCCATAACTCAACCTTCAGAAACGAGGTAAACAAAAAATGTGTTTAAAAGAGCACAACTCTGTCACAATGCTCAGACATGTCCACATGGACTATTTGATATTAAACCTGTCATCTATACCCCCAAGTTTTTCCACTATTCCTAAACGTGACTTACCGGTACTTCCTTTTCGATGAGTAAGTTTTAGAAGGATATTGAGTCCTGCTCACGGTCCGAGTGCGTCAAGTCTTTGTTAAGCCTTCTGAGACGTCTGGCAAATCTGGATCTGAGCCGGACGTCCCAGTTCTGACCTTGACCTTGTCTATGTAGGGGGTCTGTTTGTTTCTGATAGCAGGTGTGCCCAGATGGACCTGTCACCACATGCCACCTGGGAATGTGGCACCCACTCTGCAGAATCTGTGCAGACCGCCACATCAAATCCTCTTCTCTCTCCCACGTCAAGTGTTTGTAGCTAGACTCAACTGTGCCTCAGTCAACATGATGCATTGCTACTATGGCGACTATTTCTTGCATGTTAATTGATATATGGTAGGTATGTAGCCAAATGGGAGGAGGGATTTTCATTCAGGTTAAAAATACTTTGTGGATAGTCAAAGTAGTGTTTGACTTTGTTACATTAACACCATAGAGTTGGATGGGTTTGGATGCTTGCTACCAATGTAAAATGTTGACAGGCTAATCAATGTGGAGCAACACGTAGATAATATAATAATACTAATTGTCACATATTATTTATCCTCTGCGAAAAACAACTAACATAGCGGCTTATTGTAGTGTTTTAACTGATTCTGTGTATTCACGTATCGTAGTATTACACTGCCCCCATGTGGCCAAGGGGTAGTCTCCAGAAGGGAAACAAACAAGGCACGGTGGTACCTCGACATACGATCGCTTCGACACACGATCTTTTCGACATCCGACGTAAAATTTGACTCGCCATTTGTTTCTATATCCGATGACATGCTCGAAATACAATGACATGACAGTGCTGCAGGGGGGGACACGGCTGATTTTCTTGTGAGAGAAATCAACATATGTTCCAAGAAGGTTAGTGCAGGTGGTGAAACAAGGAAAAAGGTGACGCTTACCAGTGAAATGAAGCTGGCAATGATAGAAAAATATGAGCTTGGGTTGCGCATCCGTAAACTGGCTCAACAATACGGCCGTAGGATGTCGACAATTTCGACGATCCTCCTCCGACCTCCGTTCACCAGTCTTTGTATGTTAAAGTGACAATTATTATTGTGCTAACATCGCCAAAGAAATCATGAGCTTTGTCAGGTTTTTATAATTTATTTCAGAACTTGTGCAACACCTAGTGTCCGCCACAGTTGAAGGTGTTCTCAACAAAACATTAGAAGAGAAAATAAAATCTCCACCACACTTTTCTCTCTCTCTGTCACATCAGGGACGTGGTGCCTTCAGGTGCAGCACGCAAAACACATCCGCCACATAAGAACCAGATTCGTTACATTATTACAGGAATTATTATTATTTTACATTATCATTATTACGGGTTTTATTTTATAACTTATTTGTTTTGCTATGTGTAATTGCCATTTGTAATAATACCAGCAGTATTTATTAAGGATTTAGTGTAGGTTTTCGGGCTGTGGAACAAATTAATGGAATTATAATGTATTCTTAGGGGAAAATCCTGCTCGACATACGACCATTTCGACTTACAAACACGGTCCTGGAACGAATTAACTTTGTATGTAGAGGTACCACTGTAATTATTTACATTCTTCTTAACTCATTGACTGCCATTGGCATATACATTTGAACTAGGATGGCCAGCACTTAGAGATCATGTTTCACTGCCATTGACGGCGCTGGTCGTCCATTCCAATTTGACTCCCAATAAAAATGGATTGGAGGTCTAAATGAACATGTAAAAGCATGAATCTGATCAATTTATGCCAATAAGAATTGTGTTTTGTAGAGAACTTTGGCAGCTGAACTTGGCGAGTTCAAGCGCTAACCGTAGCTGCGCGTGAGCTAACGGCCATGGTCTGTTAGGTTTTGTGTTGGTTTTCTCCTAGTGTGACTTGTCCCTGTGATTGCCCATTGATTTCACCTGTTGTACCTGCTCCTAGTGTACCCTCCAATCTGCATCCTCATGTGTTGCCCAGCTGTTCCTCGTTGTCACGTTACCCCTTGTCTGTGTGTGTGTATATAAGCTCCCATTTTCTTTTCACTCCTTGTTGTGTCATTGTCTATGTCAATTTTGAAGTCAAGTCCTGTCCAAGTCCTTGTGTACCCGTCCCTCCGATTAAGTAAGTTTTGTTTAAACATTGCCTTTTTGATCCACAGTCCTTTTGGTTGTACTTTGTGATTTTGTTAGTTATTATCAAAACGTTTTTTTGAGTTCACTGCCACCTGCCTTGCTGCGTTTTTTGTTTCCCTGCATTTGGGTCCACAACACCTGCCTGCCCGCGTCCCTGACAATTGTCGAACTCAGTGTTATTGGGCTAACTATATTTCCACTCCGTACTTGTAGTATTTATATATAAAACGATATTAATGTGTACAGAATGTGTTGATGTTATGTGAAAAAAAGGCAATTGTTTTTAACTGTCATTGTTCAAAATAGGAAAAAAAAAATTTTTGCCAAGGTTAATGCATATTAACATTTATTTTGGTAATGTGATATCACAGTGAACCATTTCAATCTGAGTAGATATAAAAAGTCAATATGATTACAATGATATTTTAAGTTTTGGAGGAATTTAGAAATTAAAGGTGAATATTTTATTTTTGCAATGCACTGGAAAAGTGAAAACGTGAAAAACCGAAAATTTGGGATTAGAAGAGACTGCTTCGTGTCTTCGTTCCTAAACTGCATTGCCTGTGTTTTCCAGGAACGGCAACCAAACCTTTTTCTTATCTGGGATTTCAAGTTTTTTGGACCCGTATCAATATCTTTTGAAGATAATGATCCGTTTCAGTTTCCTTTGATCTCATCTGATGGTGTAAATATTTGCGTTACTTCCTAATTAACTCATTGGCTGAATGTTCAGTCTCGCCCAACATTTACTAATGATAAACTCATTTAAATTCACAACAGAAGGATGATTGGACACCACATGATTGCACGTCCATTATTGTCGTTGCACTGAAAGAGTTCATAAGTTTTTGAAAATGTCTACTTTTGCGTCCTCACCACACACCCAAATGAGAGAGAAACGGATGTTACGTAACGCCCTTTTGACTCCTGTTTTGTCAAGGGCCGGCAGATAGGTGAGAAGCTATCCAGCAGAGTGTGCGGATCCCACCAAACAGCTCCAAACATGGCTCGAAAAGGCTGCACCAGAGCAGCAGCTTATCCTCCTAATTGAGAATCCCTCCTGCCATCCCCTTCACCCTCCCAGCTCTCTTCCATAAACAGCTTCCACCCTGGCCAGCAGCCGGGATTCTACACATTCCTCGAGCAAGCTATTTGAAGTTCATTTCAAACAACTGCAGCATAAAAGGAAATGTATGTAGCATTCACACTGCAGTCATTATAGACCTCGCCGAAGGATTACATATTCATGTTGATAATGGAAGGAGCTTATAGTGTATCTGTATGGACAACACTTCAATGAATTCTTTAAAATCTCTCTAATTAACCTATTACAGTAATAGGAGAAGCTACAGCTCTAATGAATTTTTGTCCTACATTTAGGATATTTGGAGGCCTAATGAAATTTATGTCAAAGATCTGCCCTTGTGTGCCCATGATGTTATCGTTGCCAGATCTCAGGGTTGGAAAATACTCTGTTGGCATATGTGAAGGTTCTGGGTACAACTGCAGTTGGCCTCTTTGGACAAAACGCCTTTTACAAACATTGTTTCCAAAGCAGGCTTTTAAAAGGCCTGCTAGGCTTTAAGAGACAGCGCAGTAAGAATGCCAGTAAGCTGACAGCAACCAGGACACTACATATAAAGCAAGAACTTCAGGCTATACTCAAAGAAGGAAGGCATGGATCATGTGCCCGTAGCCCATGAGGTGTTTAGTCCTTTCCTACTTTCTGAAATAGGTTTAGCAAGTAGGCTAAAACAGAACAGTGCCACCAAAAGCTGTGCCATATGGATAAAAATGTACAGTGAGGGGCAGAGGTATTTGCACCCCTTGTGATTTTGTTCACCCACTTAGAAAATAGAGGTCTGAAATTTCAATCATAGATGCATTTCCACTCATAGAGACATAATCTAAAATCAATAATTATGACACTCAAAGAATGGTCAGTCTACCTTAAAAAAAAAAAGTCCACCTTTACCCCATGAAAAACCACCGACTACCCATTTGAGCTCTAACCTATTGTCACCTGTACACCCCACAGTCAATCATAGTCCAATTGCTACCATGAGAAAGACCAGAGAAGTTTCGAAAGACACCAGGGAAAAAATTATTGAGCTCCACAAAGCCAGAAAAGTCTATGGGACACTTGGAAAGCAGCTTGGTGAAAATAAATAAATAAACAGTTGCAGCTAGAGATGTCCTGATCGATCGGGATGCCGTTCGATCGGGTCCGATCACGTCATTTTCAAAGTATCGGAATTGGCAAAAAAATATCGGACATGCCTTTGTATATTTAATTAAATCGTTTTCTAATTGTATTTAACGTTACAGACAAAATGTCTTACACTCATCCAGATTCTTTAGTTTTGGCTTAAACTAGGGCTATCATGTCGCATTCAGTCTATAATGGCACAGTTTTACGTATACATAGAGTTAAAAGGCAACGTTAAATTAGTAGAGAATTTTGGCAGCCTTTGAAGCTTTTTTTTTAACTGGCTAAAGCCTTACAATCCCTCTCTCAACAATTAGAAATATCGTGGGAAGCAATATGGGGAAGAAAGGTGGTAGTTGATCTTTTTCTTAACACCCTATTTCCCAACGCAGAGAAGATATATCAATTGGTACCACTATGCACAGTCATGGTTGCACTTCCCATCATGCATTTGGGCAGAAGTTAAATGGCTACAGTATCATTCAACAAATACACTAGATGGCAATATTTAGTCACAATATACAAGGTCACATTTATCCTTTAAGAATTACAAGTCTTTCTATCCGTGGATCCCTCTCACAGAAAGAATGTTAATAATGTAAATGCCATCTTGAGGATTTATTGTCATAAAATACAGGACCTATGTACTGTATGTTGAATGTATATATTCGTCCGAGTTTTATTCATTTTTTTCTTAATGCATTGCCAAAATGTATATGATCGGGAAAAGTTATCGGGAATGATTGGAATTGAATCGGGAGCAAAAAAAAAGCAATCGGATCGGGAAATATCGGGATCGGCAGATACTCAAACTAAAACGATCGGGATCGGATCGGGAGCAAAAAAACATGATCGGAACAACCCTAGTTGCAGCATTTGTTAGAAAATGGAAAAGGCTAAGCATAACTGATAATCTACCTCGGACTGGGGCTCCATGTAAAATCTCTCTTTGTGGGGAAACACTCATGATAAGATAAGTGAGGGCTCAGCCTAGAACTACACGGCAGGAGCTGGTCATTGAACTGAACAGAGCTGGATGCACAGTTTCAAAGGCTACTGTCAGTAGAACACTACGGTGCAATGGTTGAAAATCATGCATTGCTCAGAAGGTTCCCCTATTGAAGCCAGTACATGTACAGGCCCGTCTGAAGTTTGCAAGGGACCATCTGAATGATGCAGAGGGTTCATGGGAGAAAGTCATGTGGTCAGATGAGACCAAAGTAGAACTTTTTGGTTAAAAATTTACTCGTCGTATGTGGAGGAAAAAGAAGGATAAGTAGGATCCAAAGAACACCATTACCCACTTTGAAGCAGGGGGTGGGAACCTCATGCTTTGGAGCTGCTTTTCGGAAAAGGGGACAGGACGACTGTACTGTATAAAGCAGAGGATGAATGGTAAAATGTATTGTCAGATTTTGAGCCACAACCTCCTTCCCTCAGTCAGAGACTTGAAGATCGTTTCCGGATCTGCCAACATGACAGTGAGCCAAAGCACACAGCCAAGATGACCAAAGAGTGGCTGCGTAGAAAGCAAATCAAGGTTCTGGAGTGGCCTAGCCAGTCTTCAGTCCTCAATCCAATAGAAAATCTTTGGATGCAGCTGAAACTTCGTGTTTCTCAACAAGAGCCCCAAAACCTGACAGATCTAGAGAAGATTTGTGTGGAGGAATGGACCAAAATCCCTGTTTCCATATGTGAAAACCTGGTGAAGAACTACAGAAAGTGTCTGACCTCTGTCATTGCAAACAAAGGCTTCTGCACTAAATATTAGCACTGCTTTTTTCAGGGGTACAAATATTTATGAACCAAAGTAAATTACAAATAAATCATTGAAAAATCATACAATGTGAGTTTCGGATTTTTTTTTTTTTTTAGATTACCGTAATTTCTGGACTATAAGGCGCACCTGACTATAAGCCGCCACCCATTAAATTTGGCACAAAAGCAGCATTTGTTCATAGATAAGCCGCACTGGACAATAAGCTGCAGCTGACCTCACTGTATTATGGGATATTTACACCAAAATATATGTACCGGCTAACACTTTATTTGACAGCGGCATCATAAGACTGTCCTAAAAGCAAATGAGCCACCATAAAGCTTTGAACCAATTGGCTGCAAAGCTTCATTGCTTCAAGAAGCCTCATTTGGCCATCACTGCTCCCTTGGGGGAGACAGTCATCCTCTGCTGCCACCTGCGTCAACACTGTTGTCGTCCAACGTGCCTCCTAGCATGCATTGCAGCGCTAGAAATATATTAAATAGTAATAAAAATCCATGTTCTGCGCTAATTATTTCTTCAGTTACTCTTCCAGTTGTTTCATAAATTGCTAACTCTGGTATTTGGTAAAACATTATTTGACAGTGGCACCATAAAACTGTCATAAGACCATCATAGTTATGAAATGACACTGCCATGAGCATTAATGACATCATGACCGATGTCATTTTGTGTCATCTGGCAAATTATCTCACTTTTGAATAGAATCAAAAGATCCGAGCTGGACATATATGGAGTGTTGGTGACATAATTTGCCAGATGATACTTAATGACATCTGTCATAAGCATTCATTAATGGCCATAATAGTGTCATAATGATGTCATAATTATGACGGTTTTATGGCAGTCTTATGACACCGTTGTCAAAGTGTTACCTATTAACCCAAATAAATCAACAAATAGGCCACACTAGACTAAGCCGCAGGATTCAATTTGAGGGAAAAAAGTAGCGGCTTATTGTCCGAAAATTACGGGTATGTTCGATGTGGGTGAACATGCAAAATCACAATGGGTACAAATACTTCTGCTTCTCACTATATACTGCATCTCTAGCATCACCTAATGTTTTGTCTTTAAGTTAGGTTAGTGCAAAGTAGCTTGACCTAGAATGTAACACGTAAAACATGAAATATTAAAAAATGCCCTTGTTGTCCTGTAAATAATGTTAGTGCCAAAAAATTGACCGTCGTTTAGTAACAAAAATTTAATTAAAAAAAAAACCTACAGTTCGTAAAAATATGACAAAGCCGCAATTTACTTGGGATATAGTGAAACAATGCTCACAATGTTTGATGCCATCACAACATAACAAGCTCAGCTGTGCTCAGATTCCCTGTGGCTTAGCTCATAGAGGATACTGGACATTAAGTGAGCGGCAACGACAAGTCCAATCTTTGTCTGAGAGAGTGCTTGAAGAGTCTCCTCATCTCTGCTGGATGTTTTGACTGATGCGTGGAATGGAAGCTCTGAGCGTGCTTCCTAATATAACACTTGGAGGACCTCGTGCAACAGGCCTACTTGATAATTGAGTCATAGGATATGGCAGCTAAACGTGAATATAAACAGCAATGTGATAATCCAGCAATTTTAAACACTATGAAGTTATCCTCGTGTGAAATGGATTTACAGCAGGACTCCACCGGGTTTTCCGTTTGCCTATTTAAGGAACATCAAGTCTGACTTGCCTCGTTACATCAAGACACAACACAACTCGAGCAATACCATTTTAGTTTCTGGTGACACCAAAATCACATTAAAGCAGAAATGTGAAGTAATTTCATAACATGCCAAATAGGGTCACAATTAAAGTAATTAAACATTGTCCAACAAATAAAGCATGAAACAATAATTTATATGTTGTATATTTGACAAAATAATGGCGTTTCCGAAGTTCGAGCCTGAAAGGGGACGAACCCGGAAGTGATGCGTCACACCGGAAACAGCGATGGCAGCTCCATACATACGGCCGCCATACAAAGCCCTTCAAACAATGATTCAAACAGCGATATAAGCGATAGATCGAGCGCAAGGGAGGAGATCCAAGTTTTTGAAGAGTTGGAGGAAGAAGAGGAGCTTGGAATTTTATGTTGGACCTAACATGTATTAGCCAGACGCTAATCAGGATGCAAACAATGTGCCTAGACTACCTGACATGGAATGGATACAAGACCCATCGAGATTACAAGATTGGTAAACTATAGGCTGTTATTATTTTCATGATTTGAAGATGCAGGCATTTGCACATAATTTAATGTTTTTGTCCATCTGATGACATTGTTAAAAAAAGTAATAGTCAGACTTCATGTTCATTTTGGCAGATCCGGCAGCTCTCGTGCATATAAAATAATAATATAAAAACGTTGGGGGGAGGGAAGGAGATGAGTCGTTGATGGTTTTCTCCACTTTATTGTGGCAACAATAAGAAAACAAAATAACAGCGGACTGCCGCCACATTCGACCGCGAAGTTTTGCTTCTCGCTGAACTTCTCCTTGCCTCTTACTACTCCAGCGTCTCTTAAACGGATCGTGCATAGTGTCTTGTTTTGAGTGTTTTGTTTACAAATGTATCAAACACACGACGTGCTGACAACTTTGTTTCTTTATTAACACTTGGAGCTAAAAGTACAAACACAGCTCGGGGATCTCGGCCGGAAGTGGCGTCTAATGGCGTGAGGAAATGTAGTTTTTTCAAACAAACGAACAGATTACAAAGCACCACTTCAGTGTTGTCCCGAGACTACATTTCCCATGATTCACTGTGTGACTTGAGCTGCTCGCTGATTCGCTGCGAGATTGACTCAATGCTAACACGCTAGCTGACACCTGTCAGCGGCTCTCGTAAAACACAAACTAGAAGGCTATCAAGCGATCATCAGGAAAGAAACGCCGAACCGTAAAAATGCAATGCAATGCTTGAAGCATGAAAGTGGAAATACATAATACAAATACAAATAAATGTGCACAAACTCACCGGCGGTGTGTGTCTCTTACAGCAATGTGACAGTGAATTACCGCGACGCCGACCCGCTTATATGCACATCCACACCACTTTCCCGATTGACAGTGGATTAACCCTTTCGGACAAGATCGTAGATGACGCACAATTTAAACACGCTTAACCTAGCGAACGCAACAACAACAACTATGATCAGGAACTGCCACGAGTTAACTTTCGGCTAACGTCGTAAGCTTATACTGTTCTTTCCACAACAGTTGGCAGCTCTGCTTTGACAAAGTCATCAGTCATCTGCCCAAAAATCACACTTACTTTCTGGCAAATCCTTGATCATAAGCTGACCGGTTAAGCAAGCAGGCATCTCCGACATGTTTGCAGCAGAGAACACAACTCGATGATGGCGTGAAATTCATTCGCTTCGCCCGAACAAAAGATGTCCATTTACGTGCCCTGCTATCCTTTAGCTACTCATACAACTTTTCGTTTGAGTGAGAACAAAACATTGCCACACACCGCCGTGGCATCTTACCGAGAAGCAATGCAACAAACAACACTGTTCTATGGCGGACTTCCCTTGCACTTCTAGGTGTGACGTAATTTCCGAAGATTTCCGAAGAAAAGCATTTTTGTTGTCAAGGGCGTTGCTATGGGTTAAACAAAGAATCTGGAAGGGTTGCGTTAAAAAAAAAAAAAAACGAAAATATGCTTATAATTGTTTAGCCATTGATATTATTCAAAAACATGGTTGGCCAACCTTAGTTCACATTTCCGCTTTAAGTTGACTACTCTTTAAGTTTGATATCTTTCTAAACTGATATATTTTTCATCCGTCCACAAGATGTCACTATTGTAACTCCGGACTCTACAGTTTTTCTTTGGTTTTGCTAAGTGCGCTTCGCTCCCCCTAGTGGTGCCAAATCTGTAAGTTTGCAAGTTTTAACAGAGGGACTGATATCATTCCGGTATGTTTATTCTATTACTATGTTGCCACTTTTGTGAAGCAAAGCAACACGTTTTTGTGCTAAGCTAAATTAGCAACTTCATATTTTCTCTTAAGAGAGCTAGTCTTCACGTGGCTTCTTCTTCGTGGTGTTCGGCAGCTATTTTTTCCAGTCGGCGGTCAGGGAATGGAAACTGGGAATCGAAATAAAGAAATTCGAACGATTCCAGAAGAACTGGAGTGTTAGTACATGATCCTATCGATACTTGATACCCAACCGTAATACAGACCCCCTCAAGATACAAAAGAGGTGTCACTCAACTAGTGGTCAGTTGATGTATCATCACCAATGTTGTTAATCTTACTCTAAAAAAGTAATCAATTACAGTTACAAATTACTTCTCCCAAAAAGTAATTGCGTTAGTAACTCAGTTACCTAATGTAAGAGTAATTAGTTACTTGGCAAAGTAATTGGTGATAATTTTCTTTTTTTTTTTCCAAAAAAAAAAAAAAAAGTCACACAATGTGAAGTTGAAAGAGTTTTTGGGACAATTGGCCGTAGCCCAATTCTTTACCTTAAACGTAACTAGACACAGGGATATTCCGGATATTGCGATAACTAGATAGTAACCTTTGCTATGTGTGGAAGTAATTTAATGTTGTGAATCAACCGTTAAAGATGTTAAAATTGCTCCCGTTATTGCATTAGTTCCCTTCTGTCTATTTTCGACATGTGTAAGTTTTAAAACTGTTTCATCATTTAAAGACAGATTTAAGTTAAGTTTTGCCGATTTAGAAATAATTTGGATTAAAAGTTACTTAGGTTCGCTAGGAAGGTTCTCGACAACAGAGCCTTCTTGAGAAGTCTACTACTTTAAGATGGTGGCTGTTTACTAACGCATCTAGTTCTTTATTATACTTGTTGCTAATGCCGCTGTGTCTGTCATTTGCATTTACTTCTGTATACTGTATATGTGATATCTACCGAAGCATCATGTGGGCATGGCTGGTAGGCTATCGGCTACAGTCAGATATTATTGGAGCCACCTAACACAGTAGCATCGCGTTTGCAACGGCGTCACACTCCATTGCCTCCTCCCCACTCCTGCTCTGCTCTCTCGTCTCCGTGAGTCCGTCTTTTTCAGACTTTTCTCGCGTCAGTCAACCAACATTGCAACGCATAGTAACGCACGCCTTTCCCGCTTCAGTCACGGTAACGGCGTTGCCAAGATGAGAAAAGTTATTACCGAAATTTCCCGAATATCAGGCTCACCCGTATATAACGCGCACCCCAGATTCAGTGGCGCCTCCAGAAATTTCATAGGGGTGGCCAGATGGGGCCACTTAAAATCTTGGGGTGGCCAAAACTAAAAGCCATAATTTCAGGTTATCATATTATTGCAGTAAAAAGGTCAGAGGAAAACTATCAGAAAGACACGGCTACTGATATACTTTGGTGTATTGTGTAATATTTTATGTTACTAATGATTTAATGTGCATAGTTCATGACTGTCTAGTCAACATTTTGAGTTCCACAACAATTCTGTTTTATTGTGTTATGTATATATTAGGCATAAGGTGTACATTTAACTAGGGCTGTCAAACGATTAAAATTTTTAATCGAGTTAATCACAGCTTAAAAATTAATTAATCGCAATTCAAACCATCTCTAAAATGTGCCATATTTTTCTGTAAATTATTGTTGGAATGGAAAGATAAGACAAGACGGATATATACATTCAACATACTGTACATAAGTACTGTATTTGTTTATTATAACAATAAATCCACAAGATGGCATTAACATTATTAACATTTTTTCTGTGAAAGGGATCCACGGATAGAAAGACTTGTAATTCTTAAAGTATAAATGTGAGTTTGTATATTGTGACTATTGTCTAAATATTGCCATCTAGTGTAGTTGTTGAGCTTTCAGTAAATGATACTGTAGCGACTTACTTGTTCTGCCCAAATGCATGATGTGGTGCAACCATGACTGTGTGTAGTGGCTGCAAATGCTATATCTTCTCTGCGTTGGGTACACTACAGGGTGTTAAGAAAAAGTTCAACTCCTGTCATTCTTCCACACGTCGTTTCCCACATTACGTATTTATAGTTACTGCGGGAGAGATGACAAAGCTTTTGCCAATTGAAAGCACGGCCCCAATGAATGCTTGCATCTAATTCCCTCACTTGACTACCGCCTCCTATCTCTGTATATAAGTAAAACGGCGCCATTGTAGGCTGTTTGCGGCAATGCGTGTATGAGTCGTACCGCGAATGTGTTAATTGCGATAAATATTTTCACGTGATTAATTTTAAAAAATTAATTACCGCCCATTAATGCAATAAATTTGACAGCCCTACATTTAACAAAACAAAATAAATGCATTCATTTGGGATGAAATGCATAACTGATGCTACAACAATCTAACGATATACTGGCAAGCGGGGTGGCCAACCAATTTATACTCGGCCACCCCTGGCCACCCCCTGGTGGCGCCACTGCCCAGATTTTCTTGTACAATCTAGGGAAAATTATTGCACCCGTGTATAAGGCGCACTCTAATTTTAGCACCAATAAATAGAAGAATACAAGGAAACCGAGCTCGTATACAGATACAGAAATGTTATTTTACTGACTGGTAAAACACAGCACAAGCATAGCACATTGGTAGTTCAAAACAGTACCATACACTGACAATATGTATGGTAATAATATGATCTGATAACTTCTTGAACTTACCAGAATCCAGGAGAAAACAAAACAGATGTGACTTCTTTTAAAGGCTACTGTATAACTTGCTCGTTTCAACATGATGAAAAATGTTTCCTCCATGGATTGATAAGGTAAAATGAAAGTAAGAACGTAAGTAAGAAATCCGAGAGAGCTCATCGCTGTCGACGCGACAGTAACAATAGGAACTATTGTTATTTGAGTTTCCCGAGGGACAGATATAGTTGACGGACACACTCTGTGTTTTTACGTTTGTTATGGTCCGAGTTGCGGAGCTGCAATAAATGTTGACTCAAAAAAGTTCAAGAAACTAAATTCTGTGCTTTATGAAGAGTGAAAAAAGCAGAATTTAACACAGACGAAATCATTCGGCCGATCAGGGTGAAGTATTACCGAAACAAAATGGTGACGTCACGTACCGTAATGGTCGGCAACGGATCGCCGCATACGTTTCTTCAACACAACATGGCCATGTCAATAAAAAAAAAAAAAACTGTTTATATATATATATATATATATATATATATATATATTATTTCTGTCTCCATCCATGTACCTGTTTATAATGCGCACCATGATTTTACAAGTTGATTTTGGGGGAAAAAAGTGCGCGTTATATTCGGGAAATTGCGGTAATTAGATCACTCACTACTGAAGAAAATAATGCCGTTAGTAACGCCGTTATATTCTAACGCCGTTATTAACAACACTGATCATCACAAATGTTATGAAAATATTTTATAAAGGTTGAAAGCTTACCTACTGTTGCTTTAAATGTCAGCTGTTTTTCATGTTGACTTTTGCTATTATTTATTTATTTTGCTCTTTACAATGTTTGTTCTCTCAATTTCAGTTAGTTTTTTTAAGTTACTATAATTGAATTTGTTTCCGTTTTGGTCATGTCAAGTTTTAGAAGGAAAGTAAAGCCATTTCATATAAAATGTGCCACCTTTGCATTGTAAAGAATACAAATTCCTAAAACTCGTTACGCCCTGTAGAAATATTTTAAGCGACTCTACATTGCAAAATCTGAATTTGTCATGCTCTGCTGATAAATAATGATGAATTTATTCTCACTGTGTGAAATTTTAGGCGAGTTTCATAAGGGATGAGAGCAAAAGAAGTGTGAGTTATGAATTTGCAATGAATTGCTCACACTTAATCATTGCGGTTTGAGTGATGATGAGTCACCTCACATGCTCATTCTTTTTTAAATATTTGCCAGCAGCTGCAGTGACACTGTTGTTTTCCATCAGCTGCTGACATGTAACAGAACAGAGCAGGTGGAAGGGAGGGGTGTGGCACTGGAGGCTGGCGCATTTCAATTCCATCATCAAAGCACAAATTGCATTTTGGAGGCTTTGTTTTCATACGATTTTACGTGATGGATCTTAAGGCTAAAGCATCCCACTTCACTTAAAGGGGAAAAGCCGACAAGGGGGAGTGGAGGTGGTTGCTAAGTAACCTGTTGTGTTGTCACATTAACATGCAATGGCAACAGAAACCCTATGTTTGCCTTTAACACCCATGTTATTCCAAAACCCACACCGAACAAGATCCTGCCAGTGTGCTTATCATGTCAAATTTTCCATTCGGTCCACTTTCTAAATTGCATTGAATAATATTGTCCTGCCACTTATTGTGTACTCAGAGGAGATTACATGGCCAGCAATTAGCATATTGCTCACATAGCAGCAACTAATGGCCAAACCGTGTAAGAAATGCAACCACAACGCTAACTCTTACACCAGTAGTTTACACAGTTAAACGATTGTGTTCAATTCAACGGTTCTGTTTGTTTTTCATTAATCTTTGACAATGATTTTGGGGATTCCAGCCTTGCAGCGATTGCCCCGCTAACAACAAGGTGGGATGTGAGAGGGGCAGTGTCGAGTGACACTTGAACAGCTTCATTAATATTCATAACTGTGCGGGGTTCATACCAAGAGGTCCTGTGCTAATCCTCTTTGTCATTCTTAAATACAGCAATACATTCTTAAAAAAGGAAAACAAGAAACTATAAACCTGTAAAACCAAGCGTGATTTATCACGATACTTTGTTGCCCAAAAGATTATCGATATGCTCCACACCAAGAATTGATAAATCGTTTTAAAAAGGTGTCACTTAAAAAAAAAAAAAAAAAAAAAAAAAAAGGAACCATCTGGTTGCTACCAAAATCCTTTATTAGAATTGTGTCTACGTTAGCTCCATGGATGCCATTGACAGCGCTAGATGGCACTGAAACCAGAGTATTCTCAGCCAGTCTTTTGTCGGCATTTACAGATCACTTCCTGTTCATTTTAGGGCATTTGCAGATTACTTCCCGTTGATTTTGAGTCACTCTCTGTTCATTTGGAGACATTCTTGCGTAGGCATGTGCCGGTTACCGGTTCCAAGGTATACTGGGGTATGAAAACGTCACGGTTTCAGAACCACTAAAATTTTCTGTCATACCGTAGTTACAGTATTTGCTGTTTTTGAGGTCCCAAAAATGTTCCTGTGTCTGTCAGTGACACTACACCTGAGCCCCCCCCCCCAAAAAAAATGGACGCTAAAAGTTGCTAGTATGGGAGTACTTCAGCTATCGAAAAGAAATTGACAGCCGCGGCTTAGAGGAGGAAGGTCAGCTGACGTGCAGGCAACACCTCCAACATGATTGTTTGATTGATTAATTTATTTCGAGCAGTAATAACAAAAACAGCAAGAATAGGGAAAACAAATAACAATAGCACCAGTAATGTTGATTATAACAAAAAATAATAACAAATACATACATACGTAGCTCGAAAAGGAGTGGGAAGAAGCTGAGCTTTTTTTGGCTCCCACCCCCAATTGACTCCCCAAAAATTCAATGTAAATACAGTCACTTCCCGACATCGTCATCATCATTGCACTATCACCACCACCATCACTACCACCGCCATCATTGTCGTCATCACCGCCGTCCCCATTGAAAATGTACATTCAAAATCACAATTTATGTAATAACAGCTTTACTGGTGCCAGTGGTGATAATTGCTGAAATGTGTATTATTCATCTTCCAATGTTATTTGTGGACCTGCTGCCATAGGGAAACAACGCCCAGGCAACAGGACCACTCATTGCTACGTGACCTAGCTGTGCATTAAATGACAAGTTTTGGGTACCTGAGCCAAGGGGTTAGCCTCCAGTGTCAGAGCTCCCACTTGCCAGCCCTATACTCCAAGTTATATTAAATGTGTAGCCAAATAACATGCTTGCATACTAGTTCATTTATATAGATATGTATATCCATTAAACTATCACCATCAGCACCGGCATTCTATTTTACTCAAAGACTTTTTCATAACAATAAAATCTGGACTCAATTTGATTAGAGCAATAGTGACAACACCAACAATGAAATGACAGCTATGGCCACAACAATAATGACAACGACGGTAACAACAGCCATGATAACAGTGATGACATCAATGATGACAACAAAACACTTATATGATTTCACATTTAAGTGACCATCATCTGTCACTTTAAGCAAAATGTAAGTAAACGCTGTCATGAACGTTTCCCACCAGCTACGAGAGTTCACTCAAGCTGGTTTAGTGTGTCTAGCGATGGTAAAACAAATACTATAACGTAAGCTTGTTAACGAGGCAGACAACGCTAACAAGCTAGTGAGCCTGCCAAGACGGCTAACTGATTGCCTATCTACCATTAGCCTACTTTTGTTAAGTCTTCCGCCATTGTAAACCTCTCCCAATTTGCAAATATGTTGTGAAAAATAAAAAAAAATCCTGTTCAATTGAATTTTTGTAACCCATACATTTTAGAGCTATAATTGCAATACCGTGAAACCGCTGTATTTTTGCTTAAGATTATCATACCGTCAAAATCTACCGGTACATGCCTAGTGCCGAATATTGTCAACAATCGTCCCACTTTGTCAATGTTACATCAGTAAACCAACGAGCACTGTTAGCATCATATAAGGTGACATACCAAGTTGCTCAGTACAAAATAACCCCACACCATAGCAAAGGAGCTGATACTGCCTGCAGCAGAAATAAAAACTGTCCCTCTGTCCAATGACGCTGTCGTTTTGATCTATTAATTTTTGTTTTTGGTCGAATTATTTAGAATATTGTCCTCATGAGTTAATGTTGTGAATCAATTTGAATTTATTATTTATTGATTTTATGAAATTTTACTTTTCAGTATCAAATGGTCAAAAAAATGTACCTGGAGTGTATTTTTACAGTTTGGATGTGCCTTTTTTTTTTTAATTCAGGCACTTTAATAATCATTATTGTATTTTTTATAATACCGTATTGGCCCGAATATAAGACGGTGTTTTTTGCATTGAAATAAGACTGAAAAAGAGGGTGTCGTCTTATATTCGCAGTCTAAACATTATACCCATTCACGACCCTAGATGGCGCCAGATATCATTGAAGCGATGTTCTGTCATGACAGATCTCAGCTACTCTCCCCATTCACGACACTAGATGGCGCCAATTATCATTGAAGTGATGTTGTCATGACAGATCTCAGCTACTCTGAAGTTTAACCAGTTTGCATTATTTTATTGTAATGTTTTTCCTTATTCAGATTTGTTCAAGACTACAGTTACAGTTAGACTTAACTTTGATGGTTAAAGCAGTTATTGCAATTTTGTTGTTTTATCACAATAGATTGGTTTATTTACTTTTCAAAAACCAGAAGCCATTCATTTATGAATGTGATTGCACTTTAGTTTACATATTTAAATGTTCAGATATTAAGATTTGTATGAGGCGAAATAACACGCTTTTTCTCTCAAATATATTGTTATAATCATTTGTTTCGGATGTACTTTAATTATTTTCTGTATAAAACAAGTTGGTGTTCAAAAAGTCTTTTTTCAAACTTGAGTCTTATATTCGGGCCAATATGATATATGCGCTTTAAGTCTTTTCTGTTACAAACAAAACAATGATGATAAAGTTATACTTTATTGTAAGTTGATCTATATTACGTTTTTTTCTTTAATATTAAAAAGGACAGAATGTTATGCTGAGGTGCATTTATAATCATAACAATTTTATAGACTAATTTTATCATTTACAGTGGCGGCAGAGAGTTTGGGGTGGGGGGTGTCAAAACGTTTATGTCTTCCTGGGGGGAGGCGTAACATAAAATTGAAAAATACTGTTGACATATAATTTTACCTCAGTGGCTGCCATTGATAACAGACTTTCGATCCATTTGACCTGAGAGGTTGGCAGTTGCCGCCATCCTCCCAGTTCAAATAAATTGGACGTCTACTGGCGATAAACTCATTTAAATTCACAGCAGAAGGATGAAAACAGCTACGTCTATCATCGTCAGTTAAGGTAGCCAGTAGATTGAAGCCTGTTCTTATTGAGTAAACAACTGAGATACTTCACTGATCCTGTCCAACCAGATGATAAGAACAAGAACAAGCCTTTATTTGTTTCCCTGAAGGAGCAAACTTAATGTTTACACTTTTATATATTGAACATGCTAAAGAGCAATAGCCCAGAAACACAAACATTCAAAATAGGAACACTCAGGACATATCAGAGTGAGTGGATTGCAGTGTTTACTCAAGGGGAAATGGCCTTAGATTGAAAGCTGACTAGTCGGGCATCCAATGCCAAATTTTTGACCTGCTGTGTGACTCTAAACCAACCACATTGCTGAACATGAAGTGACAGTGGCCATGTAGCACATACACAATAAAGCGTGGCTTTCTGCTAGTCTCATTTGATTAATTATTTGTTTGTGGTAAATATTTTACCACGCTTGTGTAGCGTCATATTACAAACATCCCTTGGATTTAAAATTAAATTCCAACACTGTGAATGAGAGTCCAGAAACAGTGAGGAAAATTTGAATTTTTTTCTCACCAATAGAAGCTATACTTTACGTTGAATTAGACAAAAACAGTATACTCTATGAAAACCTGCTGATGTCAAAATATGGAAAACACCAATCTAATCTATATAGGTATCATCTTTTAGTATGTAGTAAAACACGTGTGCAGTGTGACATTTGGTCACGTCACATGCTGTTCTGTTTGTCCTGGTAGAGCATGTAGTTAAACATTCTGTGTCAATAAGAGCAGAGACTCACGTATACTACTGCGCAGTGACATAATACTGGTAGGTGAAACTTGACCAAAGAAAGAAGCTTCTACTCAGCTATAATCAAATTATGTCAGTGTTGACCATACATGACATCAATACTGGAAAAAGATATGCAAATGTGGGAGTAAAAGAAAATTGAAGAACAAAAAAACTCCATGTAAGAGGGTTAGTTGATGAGATTGATCATGCTTGCTGTCAAGATGATATAGTATTTCCACATTAGTTAATAAGTTACATGATCTAGCAATGATTTTGAACTAGCTCAGTTGCCTAACTACTACAACAGTGTCAATTCTCATACATGTTCTCAAAATGAGATCACCATTACAGCCTGGAAACATTGACAGTCCTAGCACAATCTAACAATTGCCACAATAAATTACATCTGGAATGGGCAATAAAGTCATGAATGGCTTCTGTGCGGGGCATGCGGCACTTACGGCTTAACCCACTGTGTGCATTTGCCTTTGCTGCAGTGACCGTCCCGAAAACAAAACTGACTCAGAGAAAATTGGTCGCATTAAATAAGATGAATTGACACTGAATTCATAAATGCACTGTTTAGGGTCATCAAAAGAGGGAGGTTTGCAAGATAACTCATACTGGATTTAAAAATAAGAATTTGAAACACTTGTCAAGGATCCTAGGAAAGAAAACGTGCTTACCTGCGCTTGCTGGTGGTAATCATCCAGTGTCGTTATGGCTCGTGCGGTCTGCACTGTGCTCAGTCTGCTGGGATGGCTTCTGCCTGTCTACCAAACGCGCGCACAATGCACGCACATTCACACAAAGCCCCGGCTGCGTCAAGATGCAGTAGAGCTACTACCCCTTCACAATAAAAGCACACAGCCCAGATGCTGATTTAATGTGAAAGGTTTCATCCGGTGTGTCTATGTGTTGCAAAGACTATTTAAAATAAGAAAATACAGATACAAACAAATTAATTGGTTTTTGGAAGTAGTCTCATTAACTGAACGTACTATATGATACCTAGCACCATCAATGGCATCCAATGAGTTAAGAATTGTTTGACCAAGCAATGACAGCAATTACTTTACGTTCATGTGAGTGCAGTCCCTGACAAAATTATTGTCGCTTATCCATTTTTTTTTAGAAACAATTGCTAATAACTAGGGCTGTCAAAATTATCGCGTTAACGGCCGGTAAATAATTTTTAAAAATTAATCATGTTAAAATATTTGACGCTTTTAACGCGCATGCCCCGCTCAAACAGATTAAAATGACAGTACAGTGTAATGTCCGCTTGTTATTTGTTTTTTGATGTTTGGCGCCCTCTGCTGGCGCTTGGGTGCGACTGATTTTATGGGTTAGTACCAGGAGTGAGCATGGTGTAATTATTGACATCAACAATGGGAGCTACTAGTTTATTTTTTGATTGAAAATTTTACAAATTTTAATAAAACGAAAACATTAAGAGGGGTTTTAATATAAATTTTCTAAAACTTGTACTAACATTTATCTTTTAAGAACTACAAGTCTTTCTTTTGCTTTAAGAGAATGTTAATAATGTTAATGCCATCTTGTTGATTTATTGTTATAATAAACACAATACTTATGTACCGTATGTTGAATGTATATATCCGTCTTGTGTCTTATCTTTCCATTCCAACAATAATTTACAGAAAAATATGGCATATTTTATAGATGGTTTGAATTGCGATTAATTACGATTAATTTTTAAGCTGTAATTAACTCGATTAAAAATTTTAATCGTTTGACAGCCCTACTAATAACCTGACTTTTAATTATTCAATTGGTTTAAGAAATGGCTCATGTGAAAGCTAAGACCCTCCCAAATGATGCTGAATGTACAAAAATATATTTGTTTCACTGAAAAAAGATTTATCATTTAATGAATTAATTTTCGCAAGACAAAAGTTTAGTCGCCAACAGAAAGTAGTGTAAAAATTGGACAAAAAATGTACTTCAAATACAAAAATATGTTACATAACATAAGCGAATTAACTAGTGGTGCTGTGAGATCCAAATTTAATACTTTGTATGACTTCCACGGGCTTGAAGGACTGCATCCATGTGGTTCGGCAAGGATTCATACAATTTACTGATAAAATCATCAGGAACATCAATGAAAGCAGTCTTGCATGCCTCCCAGAGATCATCAACATTCTTGGGTTTCGTCTTCCATGCTTCCTCTCTCATCCTACCCCAGACACGCTCAATGATGTTCATGTCTGGTGTGAACAACGGATCTTGATCTTCTTTGCCTTGAGGAACTTTGAGGTAGAGATTGAAGTATGCGACGGAGCACCATCCTGCTGCAGAATTTGTCCCTTTTTATGGTTAGGAATGTAAGAGGCAGCTAAGATTTGTTGATACTTCAGACTATTGATGTTGCCTTCCACCCTGCAGATCTCTTGATAACCCCCATACTGGATGTAACCCCAGACCATGATTTTGCCACCACCAAACTTCACTGTTTTCTGAGTGAATCTCGGATCAATGCGGGCTCCAGTAGGTCTCCTGCAATATTTGCGGCGACTGTGGTGTAATTCAATGGAAGATTCATCTGAAAAATC